>NW_022196905.1:99067676-99112226 GCF_008632895.1 Mastomys coucha
GGAACACAACCTACCACATTACACAGCACACAGGAACACAACCTACCACATTACACAGCACACAGGAAAAGCCACGGGACTGCACCACATGAGGCAGGAAGAGAAAATCAACGTCCAGTTATGATTCTTTTAATGAAAGGAAGAAACTCCTCAGCAAAATAAAAATAAAAACTATCTTCCCTAGTGTGAGGAAAGAGACGCAAAAGGCCCCAGGCAAGATGGCACATATCTGCCAGGCAAGATGGCACATATCTACAGTCGCCCATGCAGGAGTCTATGGTAAGAGAGAGATTGAAAATTGGAGACCAGCCTAAGCTTCATGATGAGTTCTTGTCTCAAAAGAAGACCTAAATATATATTAAAGAACTAAATTTAGGAATTCATGTTACCAATATTAAGCTGTGGTTTTATGCTATAGCAATCAAGATACTGGTAAGACATGAAAGGCTAGACACATAGAATATTCAGAGGTAAAGCAACAAAAATCTAGTTGATCAATTTTTGACAAATGTACAAAGACAACTTATCATAGAAAGGACAGCCTTTTGGCAGCAGATACAATAACGGGTCTCCATATTCAAAACTTCAGTCTTCACCTGCACTTCTGCAAATGTTGGCCCACAAATTAGCCAGCAGTCTACATGGAAAATTCAGAAGAAACCTTTGGATTAAAAAGTCCCCAAGTAGAACAATTCATTTTAAAAGCTCATAAGCTGGGCTTTATAATGCCTGTCATAGAACACAGTATTTTAGTTTTGATAAAGAGAGTAAGGAGACACATCATAAACTAGGAAACAGCCCTAGAATCTAAATCACATAGATGGCAAAGCAATTGTTCACAGAATTCGTGAAAAAAAAATCAGCAAAAAAGGAAGGAAAGAAGAAAAGAAAGAAAGAGAAAAACCAATTACCTGATTTTTCTTTCTGTGTTACTTGGAAACTTAATTTTTAAAGTGTAAATAGTACAGAACTGAGAACTGTAACTCCATTGGTAAAGTCATTGTCTTGGATCACAAAGCCCTGGCTTTGATCTCCAGTACTTCACAACTGAGTGTGCTACCACACACCTATATAATCTCAGTACTTGGAAGGTAGTGAGACAGGAAGATCAGAAGTTCAAGGTTATCCTTGAGCCTTGAGAAGGCTCAAGGTTAGTGTGGGACACACACACACACACACACACACACACACACACACACTGAGCACTTCACCAAAGAAAAATATATCAATACCAAACATATACACAAAAACTAGCACTGAACATTGTGGAAACAAATTCCAGCCACAGGGCCATGCCAGCACTCCTCGGTTATCACAGGTCCTAGAGAGACCTAAGCACGAGCCAGGGCCAATGGACCGGAGGCCAGCCTGGGAACCTCGGCAAGGCCTCTCTCCAGATAAAATGAAGCAAAACAAAGCTGGGGTGAGAGAAACTAGCTAGACTTCTCAGTAGGTAGAAACAATTGCAAGAGGCAAGGCTGACAACCTGAGTTTAAAATCCAGACCTCACAAGATGACAGGACAGAGCTGTTTCCCATGACAAAACAAAAACAAGCAAAAAACATAAGAGCTGAAGAGATGGCTGGGTGGGCAAGAGTACTTGCTACTCTTATGGAGAACTCAGGTTGGGTTCCCAGCACCACATGGCTGCTCACAAGCATCCATAAAACTCCAGTTCTGGGGGATCTGGTGCCATCTTCTGACCTCTGAGGGCATCAGGCACACAACTGGTACACAGACATACATGCAAACAAAGCACTCATGCACATAAAATAATATATCTAAAATACTGTAAGTAAATAAAATATAAAAGAGGAGGCCGGGAACAAAGCTCTGTTGTGATTGCATCATCTATGTGAAGCCCTGCGTTCAGCTCCCAATGTAAACAAAGCAACAGAGAACCCACAGGATTGCGACGTGGAGCAGTAATCACAGAGCAGCTGGCATCTGCGCAGTGCTGATGGAAATGCAGCAAGTGTGCCTATAAGCTCTGCACTTGGGAGGCAGACATGCAGATCCTGCATGCCCTCTGACCAGCCTGCTGCTCAAATTGCTGAGCTCCAGGTTCACTGAGCGACCCTGTCTCAAAAATAAGGATAATGATAGCAGATGTCAGACATAGACTCTTGGTGTGTATAGCTATGCACACATGTATGTTAAAAATAAAGGGAGGGGGAGGGAAGGAAGGAGCATGAAAAAGAGGGAGGGAGGGAGGAGGGAAGGAGGGGTGGGAGAGAGAGGAAAGCAAAGCAATATGGTATGGCTACTCTGAAAAATTTGGCTTTCTTTTCTTTTCTTTTTTTGAGGCAGGTTCTGTCTATGCAGCCCTTGCTGTCCTGGAACTAGATGTGTAGACCAGCCTGGCCTACAGAGTAAACAGAGATCTGCCTGCTTCTTCCTCCTGAGTGCTGGGATAAAAGGCACCGCGCAGTTTCTTATAAAATGAAACCTATGCTGACCATAGTGTGTGTGCAGCTTCCTGTGTCTAGATATTCATCCCAGAGGGATGAAAAACTACATTCATTGAGAAATCTACACAGAAATGGATATAAAGTCTTATTTTATCCACGGAACTCAGCAGAAGAGAGCTGGCCCAAGGTTATCCACGGAACTCAGCAGAAGAAAGCTGACCCAAGGTTAACCACGGAAGCAGAAGAAAGCTGGCCCAAGGTTATCCACGGAACTCAGCAGGAGAAAGCTGGCCAAGGTTATCCACGGAGCTCAGCAGAAGAAAGTTGGCCCAAGGTTATCCACGGAAGCAGAAGAAAGCTGGCCCAAGGTTATCCACAGAGCTCAGCAGGAGAAAGCTGACTTACCTGCTTCCTGGAGAAAGCCTACACCCAGTGACTGGCCCAGGGAGTCCAAAATCTTGGGCTCTCTCCTTCAAAAGATACACTTTGATCTGGGCACTGTAGCACACTATCAGACCAGCTAAATCATCTGTCATGACTGAAGCAACTCTCTAATTTCCAGAACCAGATCCACCCTCACCTCACCCTGGAACCCTAACACAGCTGTGGACTGCAGCAGCCTGCTGCTGAGACAAATGTCTTCCTTATTCTGAGGAGTGTGCGTGCACACTCACGAGAGCTGATTCAAGCTCATGAGCCTGCGGCCCAGTGGGTCCTCTGAAAGTTGATGATCGCTAAAAGGCTGTACAGAAAAATTGTCAAAAAAAAAATAATTCTGCCCACAAGGCCCGAACTTCCAGGAGTGAGGCAGAGTAAGGCCAGATTAACAAAGCGTCTAGACTTTGTGAACAGATTAAACATCAAGGTGCACAAAAGAGACCCCCAAAAGACTCTTTTTAAAACTTTTTGCTTAGTAGAGTTCTCAAATGCTTTCCTTCTGTGAGTAAGATGTGAAGCCAAGAGAAAGCTAGCTAGAAAGCCAGCGAAAAAACATTAAAAGAGTATAAGAAAGGGGCAGGAAGAGCTGGTCAGGGGACGAAAGGCTGAAACACGGTGGGAGGATGGTTTTCAGGAGTGTGACTTAAACTGCAAAAGCCTGAGGGGAAGAGGAGAAAGTCTTGGATAAAGGCTAAGACCCCAGGAAGGACTTGAGCTAGCAAAGAAGATGGCTCTGCAGGTCACCTACAGGCTGTTTCAGCAGCTGCCATCTGCTTCCTGGGACTGGACTGTTTCAGTGGTAGTTCTAAGCTGCATGTCGGAAACAAGGCAATGTCACCAGATGAGATCTGGCTTAAACAAAAACAAGACAAGACAAAACAAAACATTCAGTTCTACCAAAACCAGTTAAATGACTGCGATACAAAGCATGCCCTGCCTAGATCTATGTGTACCGCCAGAAAACAAAACAAAACAAAAACTCACCCTTGCTTTTGGTGTGTTTCTTCTCCTATATACAAAATAAATAAGTAAATAAATAAATAATTCTAAATTTAAAAAAACATGATTTTTAAATGCTAGGTTGATGTTTATCATTTCATTAACTAGTAACAAATTCTGGGTGCGTACAGGTAAAAGGAGAAAGCAAAGATGGAACATGGTGATTCCAAGCAGAAGATGGCCCAAATGAAGTAAAGAACAGTGGGTGAACATTGCCTAAAAGAGTTACATTTTATACATTAAATTTAAAAGTAGAGGGTATGGCGATTCTGAGGGAAAGAATATGAAGCTGTTGTGGGCATGTCGTCCCTCTGTAGAGTTCTAAGGAAGACACGAGAAGACTCCAGATGTTGCAGGCATGTCCGTCCCTCTGTAGAGGTCTAAGGAAGACATGAGAAGACTCCTTGTAATGAGATTCTACTGAAATGTTTGTTATGTTGTAGCTCCTTAGAAATTGCAGCTAGAAAGCTGGGCATGGGGCTGGAGAGATGGCTCAACAAGAATGCCAACTGCTCTTGCAGAGGATCTGAGTTCCAGAGCATCAGACACATACTTGGTGCACAGGCATAGGGGCAGACAAAACAGCCATGCACAAAAACTGGATGGCGGCACATGCTTTAATCCCAGCACTGCTGAAGCAGAGATGTGATGAGCCCTGGGGCTTGCTGGCCAGGCAGATGTACCTAATTCCTGAGCTTTGGCCCAATGAGAAATCCTGTCTCAGAGAACAAGATGAGGGCCAGCTGTAGTAACATTGAAACTCTGGAGGCTGAGACAGGCAGACCTGTCTGAGTTCGAGACTCACCTACACAGGGAGCTATAAGCTAACTAGAGCTACATAGTAAGACTCTCTCTCTCTCTCTCTCTCTCTCTCTCTCTCTCTCTCTGTCTCTCTCTGTCTCTCTCTCTGTCTCTCTCTCTGTCTCTCTCTCTGTCTCTCTCTCTCTGTCTCTCTGTCTCTCTGTCTCTCTCTCTCTCTCTCTCTGTCTCTCTCTCTCTCTCTCTCTCTCTCTCTCTCTCTCTCTCTCTCTCTCTCTCTCTCTCTCTCTCTCTCTCTCTCTCTCTCTCTCTCTCTCTCTCTCTCTCTCACACACACACACACACACACACACACAAAGGCGGTTGGTGCCCCAGTCTCCTGCCCAGGCAAGCTGAGGAAGAAACTATGTTGCTCTATAACTAAGGTCCTCCTGGGGGTATAAACAGCCCCTTTGAGAGGTAGCCAGAGTGTATGTATGGAAGAATGCAACAATTCCCCGCTTTCTAAGGTTAGCTGAATGGCTAAGTTCAGCTCACCATGACAGTGACAGTGGCAGGGACGTGGACTGCTCAGTCTGTGTATTAAATTAATAAGCTCAAGCTGAGGACACCAAGTGGGCTGATTTCCCAGCAGGTGTGTCAGGAGTAAAATAACAAAGGCCGAATGCAAACAGTCACACAGAACGGGAGGAAGTTTTGAGGAACACTTTTGAGATATGCTATATGGAATTTAGTGACTCAGCTCAGGTAAATGTGGTAAATACCAACAGGCATCTACTTGGGGAAATTGTGTAGATGACAGAGATGGCTGGGTAGTCAGGTTGCCTAGGACCCTCTCTATTTTATGAACTCTGGAATGACCAGAGTCTCGGGAAGCATCCAGCCCCAGTCTGTCTGTCCATTTGAGCACTATATGATAAGGAGAAGGGTCTTTTTTTTTTTTAGGTCATATAAAAGATAAAACGCGCCTGCTGTGTGAACGAATTCCAACCTGAAAAGGCTGGATTTAAAGGAACTCTAGGGGATGTAAGAGAAATTAGTTGGCAGCCCATTTTTGAGCTCTATAGAGAGGCAAGAGCTGGATGTGGAGATCCGAGTTGACCATACGACAGTGGGCATGGTGAGAGTGCTGAGCGCCTCCAAGGGAACCTATTCAGACTCCAAAGATAAGTGCTGAGAATCGAACTAGGGTTAAAAAAAAAAGTCAAAAAGTAAGGGTGTGCACACAGAGGAGATGAGAATCGGTCGAGAGGAGAGTGTTCGCACAGAGGAGAAGGGAATCCATCTAGAAAGGCAAAGTGAGCATTCCGAAAAGTGGACAAAGTAAATAATGGCTGTCCCAGAAGCCAAAGAAAGGACATTTTCAGAAGACCAGAGGAGGGTGAAGATGTCAAATGTGGCAGAGAGGAGTCCACAGGATCCAGAAATTGGGTCTATATCCTGTGGTGATGGCAAATGGGTAGTTTTATAAGTAAATGCTCTGGCTGTAAAGAAAGCTGGGGGCTCCATCCCAGTTAGCAGTTCATGGCCAGCAGACACCTGCCCATCTCAGAGGGCCCTCTTCTGCTGAGGCAGAAGGACAATGAATCATCATGTCCAATCTAGTCTTGATTTGCAGGCACCGGAAACTGTCCAACCTTCCCTGATGGCTTTTTTTTTAACACGTATTATTTTCAAGAAAAGTATGTGTCAAGTATCTTACATATTTGCTCCCATCTAATCTACATTGTAGCCTCATGAGGAACCTTTACAAAGACACCATTTATCCCTCTTCAATGTCTTTCATTTTTAAAAAATTGTAAGACCAAATCAGTTTTTGTCAACACATTCTACTCCCATATTCTCAGGCTTTTCAGGTTACATGTCTTTGGACCATGAGTCTCTGATGCCTGCTTTGCTCCCCAGAGGTCAAATGAGAGTGCCTTAAATTGTATATTCTTTTCTGGGGTACAATAACCCCAGCAACTCCATACATGCTTCCCAGCTAAGGAAATGGACATTCCATTCTTTCTAACAGAATAGTTAATTAAAACTTGGAATATCCATAGCTCTGGAATGTCCTTGCAACCTCGACGATGCAATGGTCTGGCGGTTGCCTTGTGTCATGACATTTGTCTGCCTATCAAGTGACAGGTTCTGGATGCAGAAAGCAAGCATCACATCCTTCTCTCCATTTACAGCACATAACAGAATGGATACCGTAGGCATCTGGTATTATTTGATGGCCAATTCCTAGTACTCAGAAACAAGATGATGAGCAGAGAATATGTATGCCCTCTCTGTAATGGTCTCCATTGTGTTCCTGGCTGGAACACCACTATTAGCGCTGTTACTCCAAGTCCCTCTCTCCACATCATCTCATGACCCACAGGATCAGTTTATACACTGGAGGAGTGGACAGACATAAAAACAAAAGAATGTGATGGTGTTTCTGAAACACCAAGTAGACAAATGCCCAAAACTAAGCTGACATCACAAGAGCCTTATTACAAAAATGAGTCTAAGCCATTGTCTCAGTCGCACACGCTTCTGTGTTCTTTGTCCCTGTGATATTGATAGGAGCAGGCATGCTGTATCCTAACTCACCCAAAGCTCAGACTCTCAAACACAGCACACAAATAAACCACTAATGAAACAATCAACCTCTCCCCCTCTCCCTCTCTCCCCCTCTTTCTCCCTCTCTCCCCATCTCCCCCTCTCCCCCTCTCCATCTCTTCTTCTCTCCCTCTCTCTTCCCCTCTCCCTCTCTTCCTCTCTCCCCCTCTCCCTCTCTCCCCCTCTCCTTCTCTCCCTCTATCTCTCTGCCTCTCCCCCTCTCTTCCCCTCTCCCTCTCTCTCTCTGCCTCTCCCCCTCTCCCTCTCTTCCCCTCTCCCTCTCTTCCCCTCTCCCTCTCTCTCTCTTCCTCTCCCCCTCTCTCTCTCTTCTTCTCTCCCTCTCTCTCTCTGCCTGTCTCTCTGCATTACTCATATGGAAAACAAAATTCAGAGTTATCTGTTCTCCTGCAAGACATGCAGGTCTAGACTTGTATAACTATGATTTCTGCTAACTGGCCGCCGCCTGGTATTTTCACACCTTTCTTTGTACTAAATGGTTAGAACCGATCGCTCTACCAGAAGCTGTCAGTGAGGCACCTTCATTTAAAACTCACAATAAGACATGTAGCAACGCAATTGAAATTTAAAATAGTATTCTCCATCCATGCATTTTGGCAAACAATCAAGTACAGACGCCATCCATCTGCCTTCCATACAGTTCCATACATACAAACACCTGTTAAGATCACTAAAAACAAATTAATACATTTGTCATATGTAACCAGTACATTTCTGGTTTGGGCAACTCTTTGGTTAATTAACTGTATTGTTGGTGAGTATTTTAGATTGCTCATCTAACTTGGCAAAAGCTGTTTGCTAAAGAAAACTTTGGGGTGGGGGAAGAAAAACATGCAGCTTTACTAATAAATAGTTCTCAGAAATACCAGCTCCCAATTTGCTGCTTGTACACAATGGGCCAGTTGGAACTTGTATGGTGATCCAATTTGCCACAGCTCTTGTTTGTAGTCTTTGTGGCACTGCTGTGTGAGCACAGTGGGGGCCTCTCTGGCCGATCCCCTGAGTCAATCAGTGGGCTTTGTTTCCTGCTGGTCAAAAATATCAGGTGGCTTCAAGAGTCTAATTATCAATGAAAAATTAAATTCAATACAGAAATGTAGCCACAAGCACCCTCCCTCACCCTACCTGTGACCTCACCACCCCATGCACGTGCTGGGGTATCAAGTTATTACTCATGATTTCAAAGACATGGCAAGAAGAAAAGGCAGAGACCTGAGGAAAGCTAACAGAAGAATCAATTCTTCCTTATGCGCCACTCTCTTTCTTAGCGGAGGACCACTGTGATTACTGTTGAGTGTGTTCTGGAAATTACAGATGGTAGCAGTGTCCTCTAAGAACTGTTAGGCCAACCTTGCTTCAGACAAAACCTTGGCCACAGTGTCCATATTAATTCAATAGACAAAGAAATAAAAGAACCTACCTGGGATGGCAAGTAATTTTACTCTGCTTGACAACATAAACGTTCCCATTTGTCGCACAGGGAAGCCGGTCTCGAAGATCACAGGCCTCTCTTCTGTCTCCGCTGAACACACCCTGGCGGTAGAGACCACATGAGGCTGGAAACCCTGATAAACAGCACTTAGTTTGGGCTTTAGAGTAAATACAGGTTCCCTGCTTCGCATTCTAAGTCAAAAAATAGAATCTGGTTCTGTGTCAGCATTGAGTCTTGAGCTCTGCAGCCATTTCCTACACAGGTTCTCTGCCAACCCTTGTCGTCCAAAGAATGATGCGTTTCATTAATAAACAGTCAACTAAGTTTATGGTGGGAGCAAAATCCTACTGTCTCAAAATTACTTTCAACAACCTTTCCTACAAGACACCCACCCCTCAAAAAAGAAAGACAGAAAGGAAGAAAGAGAGAAGGAAGGAAAGAAAAATATTAAAGGGGAAAAATTCAGAAAACTTCCCCAGGTACACAAATCTTCCAGCTATGGTACCATCAAACTTTAGAGTAGTTTTGTTTTTTTTTTTTTTTTTTTAATGTATTTATTTCTGGAAGGAAGCTCCCATGCCAGAGCATGCCTGTGGGGTTGAGAATGACTGTGGGGGTGGTTCTCGCCTTGTGCTGTGTGAGTCCCAGAACCATCCTCAGGCTTGTAATCGGCACCGTCACCCACTGAGCCATCTCACCAGCCTGTACACTAGTTTTAAATTTCATAATAATACGAGTGTTGATTAACAAAGTATAACATGTTCTTCCAAATGAGAGAAATCATTTGATATCAGCTTTGGGTTCAATACCTATGCAGCTCAATTTTCTCTATTGGTTTAGAGGTATAAAATGCCTTGAGTGGGTTCTGTAGAGATGGCTCAGCACTGAAGAGCACTTGTTGCTCTTCCAGAAGACCTGAGTTCAGTTCCCAGCACCAAAATGGTGGCTCACAACCACCTATAACTCCAGTTCCAGGAGATCTGACACCTTCTGGTTTCTGTTGGCACCCAAGCACACACACAGTGTACATATATACATACAGTCAAAACACTTATGCCCATAAAATAAAATGAATAAAAACTTGGGCTGGGTGTAATGGTTCATGCCTTTAATCCCAGCACTTGGGAGGTAGAGGCAGGTGGATCCATGAGACTGAGGTTAGCCTGGTCTACAGAGTGAGTTCCAGCATAGCCAGGCTATGCAGAGAGAACCTGTCTCCAAAAACACGAACAAATAAATAAGTAAATAAGTAAACACTCTTGAACACTTGTTGGAAAATCTATTAGCCCAGAATTACCATAATTCAAAAAGACAATAATCCAGTGCTTTGTCTTGTTCTTAAGCATCTTGAAGATGCGATAACCAAACTTTAAAGTTGTCCAAAGGCAGTCAGGAAACTCAACAAGAAATACAACAATTAAAGAAAAAAAAAGTAGTTTTATAATATAAGAACATGTGCATCTGCCTTTTTAAAGTTTTAAATAAAATCTATCTTTTCAGGTATAGGCATCAAAAAGCATATATTTATTTTGTTCATGAAATTTTGAAGATTAAAAACAGTTTCTAGGAATACATTATTAAAACTGTTCTTTAGAATATGAGTTTGACAATTCTGTATTCTGTAACTAAAGACTAGGCAATCTTTGAACTCAGCCATTTTAGAAGAGTACTTTGTGGTGCCTTTGGCCTTATAGACATGTGTAAACTTGGCTAATTTCTTAGCATGTCTGGCAGTACTGAAGTCGGAAATGGTATACCATGGCCATTCCTCACAAATGGACCCAGGTCAAGCTCCAAATGGTAAAGATGATACCACTCAAAAATAGTATAAATTTAGAAATGCAAACTATATGCAGAAGAATGACTGTTTCCTCCGTGTTGATAGATCTCTGTTAAAACTGGCTTAATCCAAATGGCTTTTTAGAATTTCGTGCTTTATGTAATATGTCACCAAATAAAATAATCTACTCTACGGTTAAAAGGTATTAGACAGTGTGGGCCTTGGGGGTGTATGCCTTTAATCCCATGCATACACACATGCAGTGAAGGTATGCATACTCATAAATGAAATAAGCAGAACTTGGGTTGGTCAGTGGTGCACGCTTTTAATCTCAGCACTTGTTAAGCAGAGGCAGGTGGATCTCCACGATCTGAGGCCAACCTGGTCTACAGAGTAAGTTCCAGGACAGCCTGGGCTACACAGTGAGAGCTTGATTCAAAGAAATAACAAAGCACCACATGGTTCACCTGGAGGTCTTTGTAACTTTCTATTTTACCTAAAATTAAACATTAGCAGCCAGGAGTGGTGTTACACACCTTTAATCCCAGCACTCAGAGGCAGGCAGATCTCTGTGAGATCGAGGCCAGCCTGGTCTACTGAGTGAGTTCCAGGACAGCCAGGAATATATACTCTGTCAAAAAATAAAAAAATCAAAAAGCTACATACATGCTCACACAAATGCACACAGTGTAGTGCACATTAAAGTTTTAGCAACAGGTCTTTTTCTAGTGAAACATAAGAGAGATGAATGTGTTATGCAAATGCATCTCAGGTTTTCTGGTCTTCTAAATGTCCAGAACCCTCTGGAGAAGGAGCTGGACACACTACTTAAAACTGCACCATGCATTTTATACTGTAAATTATTAAGTGACTTAATGCACAATGTAGTAGACAGAAAGCAGGCAAATTACAGAATAATTTAAACGTTGCAAAGAAACAAAGTAACTTGCAGGACATTAAACACTCCATTCTGACGTGGAGTGCCTGAAGCTAAAGCAATTAAAGTGGCAAAATATTGCTGGCTGACATGATGCATATGTAAATTTGTCATTCACTGGTGAAGGTTTGCTCCAATCACAGTACAACAATCCATGTAGCACAGTCTGTTTTAGCAAAGGCCTATAACACAGTACTTATCTATTGCTTAGGGTATTTGATCATTATCCATAGTCAGTTTTTGGTTTAATGAGAGTCCTCTGTGGAAATGGCTTTAAGATAGAGGATTAGTTTTCAACATATTTTGAATATGTGTGTTTAGTTCTTATAGGTAAAATACCATTTTTAACATGCCCTACAGCCATAAAGGAAAACGCACATTAAAACTTGTAATTACGCTCTGGTTATGGTTCTTTTAGGCCTACCTTTGCTTATTGCATCTACTTTCTAAAAACAGAGTCTAACAGAGCCATGCTGAATTCAGCTAGTGACCGGATTCATCCCAGCTTAGAGTGGTATTCTCCCACAGAAGGTGGGAGGGGGACACAGCGATCCCCCGACCCCCACACACACACACCGTTGCTATGGAGGAGAAGACACCTGCTGGGGTTTAGAGTCACCAAATAGCTGGGTAGTTGAGAAACCGGGTAGGCCCTTTCGAGAACACTGCCAGCTCCTAAGGAGTCTCCTTGCCAGGATTCCAGAGTTATTCATCGTTGCCAAGAAAAGCTGGATGGAACCTGAGCAGCAGTGGGCTATGAAGAAACAAGAAAGTCTTTAGTATTCACCCACAGAAGTTCGGAAGTTACCCTTTCAGATTGTATGAGACAACTGCAAACCAGATGCCAAGAGTACATTTCAAAAATATCAAACATCACTTCATCATGGAAAAAATCATCCAAATGGTTGCTGAAAGCTAGTCCTGAATTTAAGACATTTAGACAGTGAGGTTAACTTTCCCAGAGCAGCTCTGCTGTGTTCCACCCTAGCTCTCTGTTTTTTGTTTTGGTTCTGGGTTTTAGAGATTGGGTTCTGGATTGTAAGACTTCACAGCTCCGTAGCTCTGATTTTCCTTTCAAAGACAATGTGTTCAGGTTTTCTCATCTGCTTCAGAAAAGATGGACATAGGCTCCAGCCTTGTGTCTGAGAGAAGTCATTGCTAATCACAGGATGTGTGCGCTAAGCAAGAAGTCATTGCTAATCACAGGATGTGTGCGCAATGCAAGAAGCCGGACAGGAGGGTCCTAACTGTTGATAACCCAGTCCAACCACCCTACACCAAACTGAGCAGGCTTAAATGCATTAGACATTTAAAGTTGTATTTGCAGGTACCAAGAGTGAGTGAAAAAAAAAATCCCTGCTCTAAAGAACAGTGATGTGCAGGTAGTTCCCTGCATGCCCTGCAACACGAGAAGACTAGCTGTGGGGGGTTGTAGGACATTTGTTCAGCATCTCTGCAAGGCATCATAGGAATTTTCAAATGTGTGTTGTAAGTCTGCAAAAAGAGAAAAGTAGACAAGCCACCTAATAGAGCATACAGAAAAGGCATACAAGCACTAAGCAGAGGCTGATCAGATGAACGAGGAGAAAAAGGCATACAAGCACTAAGCAGAGGCTGATCAGATGAACAAGGAGAAAAAGGCATACAAGCACTAAGCAGAGGCTGATCAGATGAACGAGGAGAAAGTAGGAAAAGAAAGGATTGAAGGGGAGGAGGGACATGGGTGAGTGATGCCCTAATTTGCTCGAGTACCACCTGGTGTATTCATGCTGTCTGTTTGTCTGTCCATCAGTCTGTCATCCTGCTTACACATGTTTACTGCCTACAGTTAACAGCTTCACAAAGTCATTGGAAATGTACAACTCCACTGCTACTAAAAAGCATGTTCATGCAAACATGCTAGGATCCACTTCATTACTGGAGCTTTGACACTTTAGAAACAGGGCAGATAGCCTTAGAGTGTGTGTGCCAGCAAAGTAATATCTACACTGAAAAAACAAAATTTGCATATTTCACTGTTTCAAAAGCAATATATGTGAGTCCTAGCCATGCTTCATGTGAATAGACCCCAGATGTCCTAAGAAAAGAGCTAAAATAATTCTAAAATTATCTCAACCTTTGGACAGATCATTACCTTCAATCCTTTTTTATTCTTGAAGTTTAAAAATATTTTAATGTCCTTTTCCTCTACACCTTAATGGAGCAGAGAGCTGAAATATGGCTTCTTTGCTATGGGCATGTTGTATCTGCAAAGCTCAATATTAATCCCATTTGTATCATAAAAATTACAAGCCTCTTGAGCCCATGCCCCTGTGAATTATGACCCACTCCGGCTCTCTGAAGAGACTCACTGTCTCTCTCAGGTCCTTGCTTTGTTGATTTGACCCACTCCGGTTCTCTGAAGAGACTCATTGTCTCTCTCAGGTCCTTGCTTTGTGGATTTGCAGTTTTCTTCTCCAACATCTTGATGCCTACACTACTAGAAAATTTGAAGTCTCCCTATGAAGTATCTTAACAGTTTCTCAAAACATTCTCAACACTTCCCATATCCACAAATTATGTAGTATAAAAAACTAGATTCATCCAATAAAAATCACATTATTTTATGCCCTTGGAAGAAAAGTCGACTTATTATAGCCAGATTCCTTTGGTGAGTAGCTAAAATATCCAATTAGGTTTTTAACCATCAGACAGAATTTGTTAGAGAATAAAGAAAATGTGTTGTCATTACATTCTTAGACCCACATGTGTGTTTGGGATATGATTCATTAATAACTTATTTTCGCTGTTCTGTTTTCTAATTCTTCATATTCTCACATCTTTCAACATAATAACAGAACATAAACAAGACGCTGCAGATTTTCTGAGCTGGTATGCTTCAGTTCACCAAGAACCTTCAAGCACGGGTGCTGTAAAACACAGACTCTGAGCATGAGTGCTCGCTCTACACGGGAAGCATCCACTCTCTGTCCTGCTGCACACATTACAGGTTCCAGTTAACAATGCATCAAGCCGTGCAGAACTCTTGACGCCAAATACTTCAAGCAAAAAGCAGTTGCTAAATGTAGCTTCTTTTTAAAAGTTGTTTTTATTAGCAGTGTCTCCTAACAAGCTTGTTCAATGGTACCATTAACCATGAAATCTTGACGCTTCTGTTTACTCTTTGAATTATACCTATTAAATTACTAACTCAATTTCTTTCCCCAGTTGTCATTAGCCTGCTAGAAATATCCTTAATAAGCTGATGGTCTTGCTGCTTCTTTTCTGGGTCTAAAGAGCCTGAACGTACTTACCAATCCAATTTAGAATGCCATCTCCCATGGAAATCACTGGGCCCTTGACAAACATTCACTCTTTATTAAGGAGGCATGCTTTTAGAAAGTACAAAACTTAGATGGTCAGTCCATGATTTTCTCTACATCAATAGCAACAACAGCATACATTGTTTTTCATCCTCCCGTGACTACATGTTCAATTATATGAATGTTTTGAGTACCTACCTGTTTTGAGTAATTGACCTAAAGATTAGGGACAAAAACAGATGTCCATGTAACTTTCATGCATGTATGTAATACACTCACAAACATCACATAGAAAAGGTGCTATTAAGTACTTACTCACTAGTTATGACCAAAGAGTGTATAGAATAATGTTCTTGACATAAATATAGAATTAGAACCCAGCATAAGAGGAAGAGAGAGGAAGGTGTTTTATTTTGACTACACAGCCAATGAGTTGTTACATAGAACCTTGGCCAACCCATAAGGAAGATGTCTGGTCTCACTAAAGCAGACACCATGAAGTACTCCATAAGGAAGATGTCCAGTCTCACTAAAGCAGACACCATGAAGTACTCCATAAGGAAGATGTCTGGTCTCGCTAAAGCAGACACCATGAAGTACTCCATAAGGAAGATGTCTGGTCTCACTAAAGCAGACACCATGAAGTACTTTCAACGTGAAGACTGTTCTTTCTCATTCTACACTGAAATAGGAACGAATCTTCAAAAGCAAAACCACCAACTGGAAAAAAAAAAGTCTGTGATGTGCATACCGTATTCATGGAACACAGAACAGTTTTCCTGATGAGGAAGTACCCACGGCTTTACAACATGGATACATTCAAAGTTCAGAAAATTCCTAAGAGGCTGGGGCAGTTAAACACAAAGACAACAAGTCAGGATTTTAAAACCTGGAACTCCTGAGTATTGGATCAAGTTTTCACACAATATCAGGACCAGATTCCCATGCATGCTCTCTTCCATCTAGCTATAAACGGACTAATCTTAGTTTCCTGGGAGCCAATCACAACACTGAATGCTGGGATGTGAGATAAGCTGAGAGAGGTCTCGAAAGACTACACGCATGGCCAAAGTAACCGAGTAAGCAGCTTAACAAGTTATCGTCCCTAAAACTGGGGTGACAAACACACAAAGTTAAGAGAGCCCACAAATTTTACTCTTTCAAAGGTGTCATTTCTATGTAGTACCTCATAATATTGTCCACAGCAAAATCTTTAAAAAAAAAAAAAAATCAAACATTCACTCCACTATTGCCAAAATGCTCCTAGTAAAAGGTAACATTGTTAGCTAAAAAAAAAAAAAAAAAAAAAAAAAAAAAAGAAAGAAAGAAAAAGAAAAAAAAAGAAATGAAAGAGATGATATATTTATTTCCATATTCCACCTAAATAAGTGTAAATGACCTCATCTTTCGATTGTTGAGGAATGCCATAGCTGTGGAATTCTTTCTTTTGAGCAAACTTGACAAAGGAAGGTAGGAGAATAGGCCAGGAAATACGGTACCAGGGGAAGACTAAACACCATTTTTAGGTAAATGGTCCCTATATTTCGAAGGACTGACCTGTGCTGTTTCGAAGAATATTGCGTAACTCTGTAGATATTCCAAACTATGATACAAGAATTTTGATCCAAATGTAACTCTAGAATTATGTAGAGAAAATGTAAACAAAATCTGATGAATCTTTCTTGGAAAATGTTAAATTTTCAATTAACCAAAAAATATGTTAATGGCTTCTTTGGCTTTCTCCGTTCACTCTGTATCTAGAGTACAAAGTCAAGGCATGAAAGGTGTGATTATAAACCCTGCACACCACATAGAATCATTCTATATGTAATAGAATCCCCAACCTCCAAAACCTAAGCTTTATAAAAGCCATTAACCATGCTGCCCCAAAAGAAGCACCTGGAGGCACAAGCCTGATAGCAGGAGGGACTGGAGTTTGTGTCGCTCTCAACATCATTGCAGCATCTCCTAAGCCGGTTTCTTCCTGTTCTTCTGATTTGGGAAAGCAATGAAACGTTTTCATTACAGGTTCACAGCATAAACGTTCATCACAGACAGTTCAAAGATACATAGTCTATACTATAACCCTGAAAATCACAACTTCATCTTCCAAATTCTCCCAACCATGCTAGACACTGACTCTGGGCTTCCCCCCTCCCCCTTGTTTTTTCCAGTCACCACAGCGAGGAACTAAATATTTTCAAATTCATCTAACAGGACTTTCAAATCAGAATTCCACGAAGAAATCAGACCCAAGCATTGTAGCATTTTTTTTAAACATCTGAAGAGCTGCGGAAATTTCCTGGCCACTGAAGCCTTCCTTCTCATCGGGGTCTTGTATGATATTTATATAGGATAATAAGGGTAAGTACAGACACATGAATCAGTACAAACTTGTCTATATGGAGGAAGAAGCACTTCTGTTTGCACATGGATATTCATGAAAATTAGGGGAAAAGAGTCAAAACTAAATAAATATTTAATATTTCAGCACCTGTCATATAGGTTTTTTGTATGTGCGTGCATTACTAATATTGACTAGCAGCATTACCGCCGCTCTAACCAACTTCATTAAAGAATAAAAGAAAAGTAATAAGTCATTTCACACTCTGTCTGACCACTATACAATAATAGCAAGATTTCATGCAAGGGTACAACATTATGCCCATCTGCAATCACAGTCTCTTTGCAAAAATCTCAATTCACACTTCACATGCAGCTAACCTTGTTACCATCCCTTCCTAAATCCATCAGTGTTGCAGCTGCGCGTCTTCACAGCCCAACATCTTAAAATTCATCATTCTGGCACCTTGGCATCGCTATAGGTCAAGACAGAGAATCCAAGCAAGAATAATTAAAGGGCACCCAGATGTTTAGTTTACTTTTCTCGGGCCTTTCCTTTAACGTATTTAATTTGCCTGTGTGTACTGTTTCTTTCCTGTCTTAGGATACTGCAATGTGATTATTTTACAGGGATGAGACCTGGAACAATACATCGCAGACTTTTTTTTTTTTACAAGTGTAGTTCTTTGTAGTTGAAATCTGAACAAGAGGCGTGATAATGAGTAGGTTGAGGGAAGGAAAGGTGTTATCTCATTAAGGTAATTACTAAGACATCCCCACCATTACATCGGCTTGAAAATGTGGCAATTAAAGTTCCCTACATGGGCTCCTGGAGACAAGAGAACAAGGCAGTTCGTCTGGAACTTCTATAGTGCGGTTAATGTGTGTCACGTAAATGAAAGGCTAGACCTCTGCTGTTTAATTCTTTTACTCAACCCCCCACCCCCGCACTCAAATTTCTTTGTAAGTTATGGCTCTTTATTTTTTTCCACCTTAACCTGAATTTAATTCTTATCAATTGTGTTAGGTAAAAAAGCCCTAGAAAATATAGCTTCTACTTACCCATTGAAAACTCAGAAAATACACATACACATGCTTGCACATATACATGAACACACATGACATGCATGTACATGCACACAGGATCACACATACACACACATATAAGCACATGCATGTTTACATGCTCACACATACTATCACGCACACACATGCACATGGACACACACCCACTTGTGCCCCTCACAGCCTGCCAGACTTGGAGGCTCCTTATTCAAGCAGGGTAAACTCACATTCTGCCCTGGAACCCATCCCCAGTGAGTTATCCCCTCCCCCATCAAGCTGTTCCTCTTCCAACTGTATTCTTGTCTCTTCCCCTGCCCTAGAGAAGACCAATAAAAAGCTGACATACCAACTGAGACATAAAACCCAGACTGAAGTGCTAGACGGCCTAACTAGCATGCATGAGATCTGGGTAAAATCCGACAACCATTTAAAAACCAGAATCTTGTTCTTATGCTCACTAGACTCCTACTGTTTATCTCAAATTAAGAAAACAATTCAGTTGGCGGTGGTGGCGCCCGCCTTTAATCCCAGCACTTGGGAGGCAGAGGCAGGCGGATCTCTGAGTTCAAGGCCAGCCTGGTCTACAGAGTCTCCAGGACAGTCAGTGCTACATAGAGAAACCCTGTCCAAAAAGAAAAAGAAATAAAGAAAGAAAAAAGAGAAAAAGAAAGGAAGAGAAAAAAGGGGAAAGGAAAGAAAGAAAGGAAGGAAGCAATCAGGAGCAGGGGAGAAATCAGTTCCTAACCTGACCTGTGGACGGAAAAGATGAACAACCAGTTCCAACAAATTAATCTCTCATATCCGCATGTGTGCTGTGGCACATGTGTGCATTCGCACAAACTATAGGCAGATAGACAGACGGATGATAGGTAGAGGATAGATAGGAAGACAGATGAAGTTGGAAGCACAGCTTAGTGGTGGAGCACCTACTTAACATGTGCTAAGAAGAATGGGTAACAGAATCATGGGGGCGGGGGAAATTATGTCTCATACCATACAAACCTAGAGTTTTAAAGACTATGGAGAAGTACTTGAACATGGAGAAACTGAAAGTTTAGATATACACAACTGTATACGATGCACAGTAAACAAAACCTACAAGTAATCAGCCACATGCTGGAAGTGACTTTCTCGTCTCGCACCTGTTCTTTCACAATATGAAGTTAGTTTTAAACTTTTACACAGAACTTCCATTTTCTCTGCGGCAGGTAGATGTCAGCCGCACAGAGTCATCTCTTGGTCACCTGTAATCCTACAGTTTCTTCTTTCAGTTTTTCTTGTCTATCCTTGGAGGCCGGGGTGGAGGAGGCCACAAGGATTAAAGAGAGGAAGCTACCAAGGGAATGTGTTGTAGAGAGACCTGCTGCTTCCAGCTGGTATTCAACCAGATAACTAACTTGAGATTCTTTCCTGTTCTGAGTTTGGGTTAAGATCAGTTTTGCTTACAAACCATCTGTTGGATGTATCCTTCTGCCAAATTTCCAAGCAGAATCAAGTAAAAACTGTGAACCCTAAGGGATGAGTTGCATGATGCTTGTAAAACATCTTGCCAAGTAATGGGCTCCTTCCCGGGGTGCTAGGTTGGGGGTTTTGTGTTTTGAATAGTTTGCAAGTTTCAAAACCTTGACCCAAAAATTAATTAGTAATAACCAGTAAACTTTTAAGCTTAGTTCTGCCCTCTTCATTAACATCCCTCTGTATGGATGTTTAACCTGTCGCCTTTGCTTTCGTTAAAACACCCCACACATCTACAATAGCAAACTTAAAAGCAGGACAAAAAAAAAAAAAAAAAACGGCAGGAAAATGGAGAACGAAACAGACCCTCTGGGTCTCAACCTCATCCTGGCAGGCCTTCCTCCTCCCAGCAAACAGGCCAGAGGTTTTCCTGAGCTCTCCAGCAGCAACCATAGCTGCTTCCCATCCCAGGGATGAAAGCAGCTATTATTGCTGTCGTAAACGAGGTGGGAAGGCCAATTCTACCCTAATAAGCAAGCGTCTTTGTGGGTGTACTTTGGGTATGTGAAAATAATTGAGTCTTTTACAGGGATGATGAGACCCCAGAGAAGGCAGATGACACGTGCCCACTTGCCTGATAGTATCCTCTGGGCACTGGAGGGGGCAAAGGATTTTAAAATAAGAGAAGGTAAGAGAAAGGAAAACAGGAAAGGGAAGTTTAGGCCTCGATTCTGCAGTCTACTTCTGCAGACTGGGTAGCCTCTTCCCCACTCAAACAAACGGAAGCAAAAAGAAAGGAATCCAGCAACTGGCACAAACCACTGAGGTTGCTGTGCTCTGATTGGACGGGACCACGGTAGGCGGGACTAGCACTTCCACCAGCACAAGGAGACATAGCAGGCAGAGGTGGAAAGAACTGCCTTTTGGTAGTTAGCTCTGACGTAAACCTAGAGATTCATGAGAATGTCTAAAATGTGGGTTGCCAGAAATTTCAAAGGCAAAGAAAAAAGACAAAAGTGCGTGGGTTCGGCAATTTGTGTGGTGTGCAAGTTTTTGGTCTATCACTGCATAGCAAGGAAAGATGTTTCACTCATTCCTTTAATCACCTATGTGACACAATGGCTTCACTCGAGGCCAATGAGGACACATTGTCCCTTTTAAAATCTTAACTTAATGACACTATATTGCAAGCTTCTACTAATAAACCATTTATGGAAAACAGGACAGATAAGAAAGTCGTGTGTTAAATGATCCCTCCTCACCCTACTCTCATTGAGAAATGGCTGATACTGGGACACGAACCTTTCGCCTTAGATCTACAAATACCCAGCCTTCAGGAGGGCAACTGTTAGTCAAGAAGCTAAAGAGGTAGGTTTAGTGCTTTCACCAAATATTATTTTCATCTTGTGAGTAATATCAGGACAATTTTTAGTCAAATTGTGCGTATTAGCAGAGTCCATTTAAAACGAAATCATTAAAGTCTATTCACTCAGCAGGACACCTGGCCTGTCTGAAAGTGACCTGCCGTGAGACTTTCATATTTGAACAGGGTCCCACACAGCTTGGCCTCTCCGCGGTACTGTGAGAAGCACACCCTCCCGAGCCTGGCTTCTCCGTGGATTGTGAGAAGCACACCCTCCCGAGCCTGGCTTCTCCGTGGTACTGTGAGAAGCACACCCTCCCGAGCCTGGCTTCTCCGTGGTACTGTGAGAAGCACACCCTCCCGAGCCTGGCCTCTCCGTGGTACTGTGAGAAGCACACCCTCCCGATCCATTTCCTAACACCCAGCCAACTGTGTTTGGAACAATTTGCCTTCCACGAGGGCACTCTAGTTTTGTGGCTTCGGAGTGCACCACCAGCCGTATTATAAATTCCAATTGCTCTCTAGAAAACATACCTCCGCCCCCCCCCCAGACACGGCCTAATAGAGGCCTTTCAGTGCCTCTTCCTCCAGCCTTCACAGGCATTGGGAAAAATCCTGATCCCCAAAGGTGCCTGAACCCACAATCATGGATAATTCACACACCTAAAACCCGGTCAGTTCCTAATTTCCATTAACCTTTCTATCCCTCTAACCCAACTAGGAAGAGAAAGAAGGCAGTCAGAAGGCTGAAGAACTGGACTCCAGGAACTGAAGGAAGGTTTTAACCTTCATGTAGTTCTGAGCTCTTAGGAAGAGTGAAGCAGGAGGTGGGTCCGGATGCAGAGAGCTGCAGAGCTTATTTTATTATCTTCACAAGAGATGGAGAGCGGCTTTTTATTTCCTCCACAACTCACAACACTACTCTGGAGGCCATCCCGAGGACTGCTCCTGAAAAATGTTGAGATTTTTTGACCCAGGTCTATCTGTAGGTGCCTTTCCCAGACAATCATCCTGAAACTCATCTGTCACCTCTGTCACCGTCAGCACAGGAGCTTACTGGCCGCCAGACTGCCCTGAGGCTAGGCAAGCACAGAGAACCGGCGCCTAGCTATGGGGACTTGGGGGCTCCAGAGCCTGGTGCGTTCTGCGCGGCCCAGCCTGGCGGCATGGCGTAGGGCCTTGCCCTCCCAAGGGCAGTACCGAGGGCCAAGGCCGAGTTCTGCCTCGCGCTCGCGACGCTGATTTCTTTTCAGGGTGTCCTATCCAATCAGACGGCCGAGAAGAATCGTGAGCATCGGGGAGGGAGAATAGCCCAGATCCCGGACCCCGCTTGGCTCGAGCACCTCCGCAGAGCTTGTCCTTGCCTTGCAGCTGAGGAGACCACGCGCGACTGAAGCAGAAGAGCCGCAGGGGCAGGTTCCAAGGGGGCTCCCGCAGAGGCCGGGGGTTGGGGGCCTTCGGTTAAGAACTTATTAAGTGGGGTGCGTTAGGAGTTGATCTGTCGCAGAGCGCTACTTATCCCCAGATCTTTGGGATTTTTGAATTACTTGTGTTGATCTGTAGACTGTGCTCTTCGGAATGTGACCCTGTCGGACTTCGAGTTAATCAGGAAGCGCTGCCGGGGAGGGCTCTTTGTAATCACACTCCCCCATCCCACCCCATTCTTCCCAGTAGCCTGGGCCTTGCCCGGAACCGCCTGCTCTTGGATCCTCCCTCCACTGCGCGACCTGGGAGCTGTCTGTGGTGCTAGGAAAAGAGACCCTGGGAGATCGCCAGGAGAGTCGGGCAAAGAAAGGTAAAGAGGAAGAAACAGAATGGTTGAGCACTCAGAAAAGCTCAAAATGACAGAGGGCTTCACATGCCAGCTAGGAGGAAGCAAGGCAAAGGTCTCCTCTGAGTTTTCCCATCCCCCCTTAAAATAGTGGGGCTGATTTTCCAATGCAAAAGGCTAGTGACAGCTCCCTGAAAAAGACAACCCAAGAGTCCACCCACTCACCATCACCCAGTCTGGGCGTCCACACTTACGCTCAGACAGAAGCAAGTTGTCTTCCAGAGGTGATATGGCACTGGGCCCCAACTTAAAAAAAAAAAAAAGATTCCAGTGGTAGAGAGGACTAGAGTCCCCCAGAAAGCTCATCCAGGGTCAGCCCTGGAGATGGCCCCACTCGCCCACGTGCCCATAACTGTCTGTGGTCAGCTGCCAGGACACAGGGTAGGCCAGTTTTCCCCAATAAGGGTTCAAAGCTGCCCAGGAGATGCCGGTTTACCTCCTCCTGACCTGTCTGTGGGTGGTGAAAAGTCAGGGCGTGTTTTCCAAGCTTGTTGACTTCAAGCCCTGCCTTGTCTTTTTCTTCAAGTGTATTCTTTGCACCCTCTTGGTTTAACAAACACTGAAGTCCCCTCCCCCTGGGGAGGGCTTTCCCAATGTTTTTAGAAAGTTAAAAATATAACAAAGCAAACTCCTCCTAGGCCGAGTTGTTGAGGGGTGGGAGTTGAGCAAATTCTCCTGAAGGGCTGCCTAGGCACAGGCAGAGAGTGGGTGGGAGGAAGGAGAGAGACTTTAAGGGTAAGCTGGCTTTTGCAGAAACACAGGAAATTGGCTGTCTAATTTGCACTGTGTGGGTTTTCCTTGAGGGGGGGCACACATAAACTGATACAGGGTGGTAAATATATTTTCTGGGGCTGGAGCCAAGCAGCAAGTGTTACTTTGCAATTTATTGAAAATAGCTTGGTTGGGCTGCACTGACTGGCTGCTGGCCAGAAAGTTTAACTTCTTCCTTAACAAGTAGATTACTGATTGTTTACACTGCTCGCCACCTTCCCCTGGCTGATCCGCAGGCCACTAGGCCTTGAGGATGGACCTTTTGAGGTTTGCAAACATACCTCTGAAACAAGTCCATTTTCCTGTGTTCTGGTGGGAAGCAAAGAATCATCGGGGTTTCTGTTTGTCTAGACTTTACTTAATCAGTCCAGAGACCAGACATAGTTTGCCCTTCAGACAGGGGAAAGACAAGAATGCAGCTAGCTCCCGGTGACAGCCAGCTAAGTCTCCGGTGGAAAGACTCATTTGCTTGCCCCTCTCTTCCTACCTCACTGCACCCAAAATTCAACTGGGCAAGCACAAAAGCACGAAAGGACCCCGTTGTAAAGGAATGAACTCATTTTGTTCTTGACTTTTAATCAGTAGTTTCTGGACTTAGGATTTTAGGGCACCTGTAAAGGTCTCCTTTGCAGCCATGTTGAAGGAGAAAAAAGAACTTGGTACCCAACTTTCTTCCCAGAACAACTCCTCTTGCGACACCACGCTAACAATCTGGGTGGAACAGCAAGTAGCCAAAACCAAAACAATGGAGAAAGAAAGGATGGACATTACCAACCACGTGGTTTAGGGGATGCAAGAAAACATGGTTGGGGGGGAAGAGAACCTGCAGAAATTTGAGTCCAAGTTCAAGCTTGAGAGAGAAAATAACAGTGGGCTGGCTCCCCAGCAGTGGGGCTGGTGGGCCACTGTCCAAGGCCTTGCCTAGGTTGGGAAGTCTGCTCGTTCATTTTCCTACCATAAGTCTTTATGTGGATTCTTTCCACACACAAGAGCTGTGCTTTTCTAGGTAAACCTCTTTGGCCCTGAGTTTACCAGGCCCATGTCCAGTGTGAACAGAAGGCTCCTCATGCCTTAGAAAATGATTTTATAGGCCTGGGCAAACCCATCATAAACTACTGAAACTTGATTTAAAAAAAATCCAACCAATGCTAAGATGGAACAGGGGTGTGTCTGTGGGGTACTCAGGCTTTGGACCTTTTCACACTGAACAGGGTGACATTCTATTTCCCACTCAGCAGGCAAAAAAATAAAAAAAGTAAAAATAAAATAGCATAAAATGTAGACGGGCTAGCCCAGACTCTGTTAGCATCATAAAAAGACCGAGACCGTTCTGATTCAGCTGAGACCGTTCTGATTCAGCTGAGGAGCCGGGGTGAAATCTGCAAGCCACTCCCTAATTAGCCTTGGTCTGCGGCAGGCCAGGTGCGCAAGGCCACGCCCTCTTGCTCTCGCTCTCCTTCCGTTTTCCTTCCAGTCTCTCTTCAGTTTACATTTCCACATCACTACATTTAAAAAAAAAAATTTTAAACCGAAGTTTAAAGCACCAAATCAAGTTGGAGGCGAGGTATGGATGTGGATTAGCTGCTGTCTGTCAGACCGCTGAGACTGGAAAGTGCTCACATAGGACCAGGTCCCCCCCTCCGAGGAAGGGACAGGACACTAAATAGGTGCATGTGAATAGCTAGCTCTGAAGCTGTGTCCGTCCAGTCTGTCTCTCAGCCCTACAGTTTTTCGTAAAACAATCCTTAATGCTGGATTTGGTAAAAAGACAGCCTGGTCCTAGGCACCTGCAGCTCAAAATCAAGCCGTGGCTCTGGTACACACACACACACACACACACACACACACACACACACACACACACACACACACACACACACACACACACACACAGAGGAAGCACTCAAGGGCCTCCTCTCTACAAGCTGGGCAGAGTCTTTCATTTTGGGTGCCAGCCCTTCCAGAAGCACAGATGAAAGGCTTGGCAAGCTTGTCTCAACTAGAGTTTGACGCTGTGTTCCCGCTTCGCGGATCCAAGTACAACTCATTAGAGGGAGCGACTAGGTAAGGGGCTGGGGAGGCTAGAAGGTCGCCATTGGGGACTAAGAAGGCAAGGATCAAAGGGGAGACAAGAGTTTGTTAGCAGGGTACTCGGCGTCCCCCGGGAACTCCTAATTGCTCGGCCCACAGCCTCCCGCTCGCAGGCTGTCCGGCAGTGCGGGCGCCCAGCCGCGGGCGGCTGAACAGCTGCAAGGCCGGCCTAATGTCCGCCGCCGCCCAGCTCCTGCTGGCTTCGATGGCCAGCACTCGGGACTCACTCAGCCCCAGAAGAGTTCTAGAAGGGGAGGGGCACACAGAATACACAGAAACCTACTACGCATCTAAGCGGGAACAGGGGAAAGTCAGCTGCCTATTTAGCTAGGACTAACAGTCCACAAACAAGTGTTCATTCTTTAAACCATTCTTTTAAAAAGATACCACTCTTAGTCGGAAGAGGCGGGCACCTGGAATAGAGCAGTCTGTCTACAAGCCAGACCTAGATCTGGACAAATTTTGTACACTACTACTGAAGGGATATTTTATGCTCCCAGGTCACGCGTTTCATAATCGGTGCGTGTTGTTGTTGTTTTTAAAGAAAATCAGCTCCCTGGGATTTCATCACTTGTTAAAAAAAGATAAACTTTATTTTTGTAATTTTCAATCACAAAAAATCTATACTTTTGTCTAAGCATTTATTTTACTGAATCAAAAAGACATGAAAAGAAAACTCATGTTATTACTGACGTATATAAGTGAATCTTTTTTGGACAACATAATAAATATGATATATCACTTATCGCTCAGTCTTTCAAATGTACACTTTTTTTTTCATATTATGTAGCATGCCACTTCCAAAAAAAAAAAAAAAAAAAAAAAAAAAAAAAGCTCATGAGAAATCAGTGCAAAGTTCTCCGTCACCTTCCCCTGCTCTGAGGCAGACCGGATGTCCAGGGTACCACCTTCTGCCCGAGGGTGAATTTCAGGCTTCTGTCCAGTAACAATTCTCTCTGCCCGAAGGCTCCTCTCCATCCTTTCTCTCGTCCCCTCTTAGCCCTCCCCCCTCCCTCCCTGCTGCTTGTCCCTAAAGTCATTTTGTAAAAAAAACAAACAAACAAACAAACAAAAAACCAAAAAACTCGAGGGTTCGTTTTTTGTGTGGGTGTTTTCACTTACTGGTCGCACTTTCAGTATGTTCTCCAATCACACTTGGGGCCCTGCCTCTGAGGGGGCAGAGGGCAGATGGAGAACTGAGGGCTGGCTGGTCCTTGGGGACCCCAGCCCACCGGTGAGCTCCCCCTTTTACTCCTCTGCCTCTATTCCGGTTGGTTTGGTGCGGGGAGAGGCGGGGCAGCTGTCCGGGGTGGGGTGGGAACCTGGAGGGCTGCGGCACTGTCCCTCCTTCCTCACCGGGGATGCGGGGTGCCTGGGATGGGATTGGACAAAGGGTTGAGGGCCGGCTGTCCCCCAGGCCCCAAGCCGTGAATAAGCACGCGGGGCACGAGCGGCCGCTGCAGCTGCGGATGGGGCGCTGGAGGAGTTCGGTACATGCTGCTGTACATGGCCGCGGCCGCCGCCGCCGCCGTGCTGTCCATGCTCCCCAGCAGGCTCGGGTGATAGAAATAAGGCGATGGAAACATCCTCTGCAGCGCGGAGTAGTTCCCGGCCTCGGCCAGCAGCTCCAGGCCCACTGCAGTCTGCCGCTTCCACTTGGTTCTGAAAGAAATCGGGTGCGCGCGGGCGGCGGCTGCGGAGGACTGTCCCAGCACCGTGCCCGCTGCTCCCCGCTCTCCCCTACCCTCCCTACTCAATGGAGGCCTGGAGGACCCCAGATGCGCCTCTCCTGCCCCCGCGTCACCCACACGCTCTCAGGACCGCCCAGACCCAAAATCAGCTCTTCAAACTACATTTTCTACATGGAGACACTCTTAGGTGGAGTTAGTTATACAAGCCTCGCTGCCTTCTCTGGTCCTCTGCCCCACGATTTAACTACGTCCTGCAACTTTCCTGGAGGCCAAATGAGATTCCCATCTTTCCATCCATCTTCCTTTGGTCCCCCCAATTCTCCTCTGCGGTTCTCAGACCAGCAATCTCTAAAAGGTTAGCTCTCGGCCCCTCCCCCATCGCACCCAAGGAAACCAAAACAAAGGGCGGCTGAACACCGGGTTTGCACTCTCCAAGGCTGCCGGGGCAACTCCTCCTTAAGTCTGACCAGGCATAACAGGCTTAAGGCAGACGGACCACAAGGTTCAAAACTGGAATTTGTTTAAGAGTGAGCTCTCCCTAGGGAGAGGTCCCTCCTAACCACTCTAAGTGGAAGGAAATGGATCTCAAGACAGTTTCTCCTTAAAGAAAAGGTAGTGCTTATACCCCGTGATCCATTTTTTGCGGTCTCCTCTCTCCCCGCTGCACCAAGTTAGGAGAGAGGTCTTTAATTCGAATGCCCTGGGAAGGAAGGTAAGCTTGGTGGGGCATCCATACCCAGCAGCTCCAGCCAAATTAATAAACATGTCGCCGGTTTTAAATTGGCTACAGATGACACTAATGTTCTCCGACAGAATTAGGGTGGCTGAAACCGTATGTAATGAGACAGAAAATTATGGTAAGATGACAACTGGACGGGCATTTCCAACCCCACTTATGAACGATTAGGACACAAACGACAGAGGGGGCAGAGAATTGAGCCCAGAGAGTTTAGCACCAGGTGTGGAAACAGGACATACCCTCAACTCCTATTGCCCAAGTCTGTCCCTAGCCACCAGTGTGAGGCCAGACACTTTCTTAATGTCTTTTTTTTTTTTTTAATCAGTCTTGTGGGACAGGGTTTGTGTCCCCTCCCACCCTTTCTCTTTATGAGACTGCAGAAACAGCCCTGACATGGGGGCAGGCATCCCCCTCCCCTTCCCCCACGTACATTCTAGAGTGGATGCTCAACCAGCTGCCTGATTCTCCAGCCCATGGCCTCCAGTCCAATTCTAACCCAGATGGGCTTCCCTGATCTTCCCTGTTATGTCGACGAAGGCTTGGACCTTGGCTTTCCCAACTGCTTAACATTTAAGCCAAGGCTGGTGGGACAGCTCTGGGGAAACCTCAATAGCTAGGTCATGCTGCCCAACACAGATATTTGGAGCCAGCCTGTAGCAGTTCTAAGCATACTGTGCACACGGACAGCATCCTGGGTGTCAGCTACACATACAGATGTTTCAATCTGAGTATGGCTTGCTCTGCTTGAGGACAAAATGGGGAAAACTGCCATGCGAGTTTCCCAGGGAAAAGAACAGAATGTTAAGACATTTAGAGCACAAAAGTGTTCAAAGTCCTGGTGCCCTTAGTCACTCCCATTTGGATGTGTGCCTAACCTCTGCCTGAGAGCACCCACTACTCTGAGCCTGACTCTGCCCCTAGTCTGCAGAGAACAGGAGAGAAGCCGGTGAGCCATGGCCTACAGGGACCCAGCAGCTCTCCTCACCTGCGGTTCTGGTACCAGGTCTTCACTTGGGTGTCAGTGAGGTTGAGGGCGGCTGCCAGGTCCATTCGATCCTGGACACTTAGGTACTTCTGCCGCTCAAAGCTACGCTCCAGCTGATTGAGCTGGTGGTCTGAGAAAGCTGTCCTGGCCTTTCGAGGTTTCTTGGCTCGCACAGGGGGACTCTCCCGGCTACTTGTAATCTCCCGGTCTCCTTCTTCCTTTGTTCCTAGGGTAGAAACAGCGACAGGACTCTGTAAATCAGTCTGAAGTGCAGAAGAGAGAGGGGTGTCCACCTGGCACACACCTCACACTGGGCCTTGGAGAGCAGAGAGGCCTGCGAAAGTTTATCTGTGGTCTCCTGTTTCTAGTTCTCTTTGGTCAGAGAGGAGGTTATGTGCCCCCTCTTTATTGTTTTCAAAGGGATGTTCTTTCTTAGACACACTCTCTCTCCAAAGTCTTTCTACTCTGTTTCCAAGATGGGCAGATGTCACATTGTTGCTCTAATGTTTTCCCTGCTAGCTGGAACTTAGAGCTCTTTGTTTCTTTTCAGATGCATTTGGAAAATATTGGGCTGAAGCTTTCTGCAGACCTCCTCTGAATCCTGCCCTTTCCAAGCTTCAGAGAGAAGGTGTCACCCAGACACTGACCTCCTCTGAATCCTGCCCTTTCCAAGCTTCAGAGAGAAGGTGTCACCCAGACACTGAACTGAGCTAAAAAAAAAAAAAAAAAAAAAAAAAAACACTTGAGCCCATCCAGGTGACAGCGCAGAAATTTCCGGATTCTATTTGTCAACTTTGGTTTTTTGCTGAAATGCTGAGAAATCGATATGTCAATCCCTCTCTGTTTGTACCGGTTTGTGCAGAACTCCTTGATCTTCCCTGCAGGAAGAACAATAATCTCTCTAATTGACCCACTGGGGAGGTTGGTGAACGAGAAATCGCCAGACCAGACTGTACATCTGTTTGGGGCACTATTATGCTAATGCTATAAACAGTAAAATGAAGAGCCCATATCCTACCTTCTAGACAGCAATCTTTACCAGAGAATTAAGCATTAATAATAATAATAATAATAATAATAATAATAATATCACCAGTAAAGGGGAAAACCTCTCTGGTGTTTTAAAATCTTTTGCAAGCCAAAGACCAGAACAGTTATTTATGAAATTGAAATTGCCCAAGAAGAAAATAGAGTATTAAAAGATAATTTCCATTGTTGTCTTGATTTTACAAAAACAAGCTCAATTTCATAGGGTTTAGTTTTTGTAAATACTCGTTATTGGAAAGGAACAAAAGAGGGCTATTGGTGAGAAGAGTGTTCTTAAAAACGGGCTATGATTTGTTTTCTGTATTAATCACCAACTAGTAAAAATAAATTGCTCCAGTAATAATGTTGGGATTTTTTAACATTAAATCAGATAATTCCAGTGATGGCATTTAGAAAATATGGGGCTGGACATTTGGAAAATACTGGGGTGGTATTTACATTCAAAAATAAACACCAAGTTGTGATCACAGACCTAGACAAGCACAACTAGTTATCGGCTCCTCTCCACCCCTCCCACTCCCATCCCCAAGGCCTCAGCTAAAAGAAAAAAAGCCCAAGTCCGCCCCTGTTTTCAAGGAAAAGTGTCTCTTATCCTGCCTCTTCCAGCTACCACCTTCCTCCAGCACATTTAAAATTAACAAAACAAAGAAACGAGCCTGATGGCAATGAAGGTCGCAGGGCGCAAATGTAACCCACAAAACTTAAAGTGTGGTGCTGAATCGCACGCCTAGGCCCCTCTTCTTCGGCAGTCACTCAAGTGACCCGGGCAGCTCCGGAGCAACTCACCGTGGCATTTGATGTCGTTCTGGGAGTCTTCCCTCTTGTCCAGCTTGGTTTTGCCATCCTCCTGTTCCAGCTTTGGCCTGAAGCTCTCGTGAGCCGCGTTGCTCTCCTGCTTCGGTGTGTGATGAGGAGACGAAACGCTGGTGCTGTAGGGTGCACAAGCCGCCAGGGGTTTGCTGTCTCCCAAGATGTCCTTAATTAAAAAGGAAGAGGTGGAAGTCCTGGGGGCCGCGGCGGCCGAGCCCAGCTGCTGGGCTGCAGACTGCGACTGCGGCGGCGGTTGCTGTTGGGGCGAAGGCTGCAAACTTTGCGCTGGGGCCGTGGATGGCGGCGGTGGCTGTTGGCCGTGGTGGAGGTGATGGTGATGCTGGGGTCCGTCTGTCACAATATGTGGCTCCGGGGGTTCCAGGGTGACCGAAATCGGTGAAGAGGGCGCCGTTCCCACGGTATCAATCTCCGAACAGGGTGACGGGGTGGCCTGGCTCCTAAAATCCGTTGTCCTCGCTTCACCCAGCGATCGGAAATCCCCGTTCATCATGCCGGGGCTGCCGGAACCAGCACCGGACAAAATCGTGTCTATTCCAAAACTCGACCCGCTGGCCCCTTCCATTGTTGTCATTTCTACATGAGGTCCACGCCACTCCGCGGATCAGCCGCCGCCGGGACCAAGCAAGGGAAACTATCGATCGTAAAACAAAATAGACACTAAAAAACGTTGGCACTGCTTTAAAAAAAAAAAAAAAAAAGTGGGGCGGGAATGAAGGATAATGGGAAGGTGACAATTGGTGGGCACTTTCGCCTCAACTTTTCCCCCTTACACAAAAAGTAGAGAAAAAAATTAGAGGGGAAAGCCCCCAAATGCCACAAGCGGGAAGGTGCGCTCCGCTGGACCACAGCGCACGTGGGCGGCGGCAGCGGCGAGCGGCACCGAGGCTAAGAAGCTGGCCGCGGGAGCGACCTCGCCGCCACCACCTGCTCCGCCACCGCCACCGCCGCCGCCTGGGTCTGCCCACTGCCCGATCCCGGGCGGCGGCGGCGGCCGGAGCAGGTGCAGCGACCGCTAAGGCCGGGCGTCCCCGGAGGTGACCGCCGTGCGTGACCCCGCCGTCCCAGAGCCGAGTTTCTGAACTTTGTTGGAAAGTTGTGGAGCGAACGCGGCCGCCGCCGCCCCGGGAGGAGGAGAAGCAGCGAAGGAGCAAGCGCGGGCGCAGGAGACCGCGGACAGGCGGCACCCGGCGACTCCCGCCGCTGCCCCGCGCCTTGGCTTGTCATCCGCGGGCTCGCGGGCGGCGCCGACCCCCTCCCGTGACGTCATGGCCCCCGCCGCCGCTCCCCGCCCGCGCCCCCGCCGCCCGGGCCCCGCGCCCCATTGGCCGCTGCGCGCCAGCGAGCGACGCCGGCGTGCCGGGAGCCAATGGGCGCGCTCCTGGCCAGCCCGTCAGCAGCGCGCCTCGAACCCCGCTGCTCTTTTGAGAACCCGAACCTCGGTGTGCCCGCAGCCCCGAGCCCAACGCCTACTCCAGGGGTCCGAGTGGAACCCACTGTAACGAGTGCCGGGCCGGGGAGATGGGGAGAGACCAGAAGGGCACTGGAGACGGGAGTCCCCGGGAGGGAAGCGGGGATGCGGTGCCGATCGTTAGACGTGCCCGTGCTAAGCAAGGTTGGAGGGTGAGTGGAGAGGCCGCGAAGGGCAAAAGGATCCCGTGGCTCCCCGTGGCCTGCAGTGCGGCCACGCTCGCACGGTTCCCAAGCACGCTTGAGCAGAGCGGAAACACGAGAAGCAGGGGAAGGGGGTGCTAGGGGACCCCACGGGGAAGTGTGTGCCACCCAGAGCTAGAGCTCCGCGTGGGCCTGCAGCCTCTGAGCTCTGCTCTCCCTCTAGGAGCCGGTGCGCTCCGGCTCTGGCCAGCCGGGTAGCAGATCCTGGACAGGCACAGAGCCGGGGGCTACATCCTCGGCATTGGCTCCAAATCCCGCTTTGTCTCCAGTCAGAGCCATTGCTGGAAGAAATGCCGACCAAGCACTTTCTCCCGAGGCGGGAAAAACCCTGGCCCGAACGTTCTCCGGTGGCGCAGGCAGCTGTGGTTCCCTGCCGCGTCAGGCTGCCGTGGGGCCGCAGCCTGCGCTCCCGCCGCTCCTCCCTCCAGGGCTTCCATCCCCTCCCACAGAGGCAGGCCTTGGTTTTGGAAAGGAAACAGTCACCGCCAATCCATTTGGGACCTGGAGCCCGACTGTGACGCCGCCTTGTCGGAGGGTATCAACTTGCGTTCTTTCTTCAAGACGTCTCCAACCTGTCTCTTGTTGAATGTCAGAGTAATGGGAAGCGCCAGTGACAAGACGGCGTATTACTCCTGATTAAGTGCCGTGTCAACCTAATTAGCAGAGTAATTATAAGGTGCTAATGAATGATTCAAAGTTCTTTGAGTTACATTTTACTCCAAATTACCATTTTTAAGAACCTTATGAATCTGCGTGGTTGGCATCGGTTCCGTGACTGTGTAGAATGTCAGTAAAGAACGGGGTTTAGTGGCGATTATGGGTGTCGCTTTCTTTTCTTTTCTTTCTTTCTTTCTTATTTTCTTCCTTGTTGAGGACCCTCTTGAGAGGTATCCCGGAGGCAAAAACCCTCCTGAGATCTTGCTTCCTCCGGTGTGAGTCCCAGATTGGAAGATGGAGGTGCGTGGTGATTCATCCTAAGGACATCTAGATCTTTGATCAGGGTTCGGGGGCGGGGGTGCCGCGTTATTCCAAGAGTATGTTGAGCTGTTTCCTACCATCCTGGTGTCATTTATCGTCCTGCTGTCTCTGAAAAGGGACTGAGGCTACCAAGACGTACCATCTAGATAGCTCTCTCCTTCCTTAGGCGAGCAGACATTTGTCAGGGAACTGGGGTTGGTGAGCCGCCGAAACCAAGACGTGCTGCGGGCAGACCCAGGTGGCCTGAGGGATCCGGGAACCCTTCTGTAGCCACGTGGCTCGCCCTCGCGGGCCTGTCTAGGCTGAGCCTCAGAGCCGTTAGTAGCGTTTGGCGCCAGAACTGGGTGCTGGCCCTGCAGATCCTCCCAGGTTAGGCCTCGGCCTTCCCGTCAGAGCTTGCGACCACGGGCTGGGGTCTGAGTTTACTGAGGCAACTGACTCCAAGACCGGGACGGTCAGTGTTGGTACCCAGAGCCTCTGGCACAGATGACCCCTAGGAAAAGGGCGGAAGGGTGCCCGGGCTGCAGGGGAGTGCAGGCGAACGATACCCTTTCTGCCTGGTAGGTGATCAATTAGAGTTTCCATTCTGACATCACCCCAAAACAATCCAAATGAAGTGCTTCTCTCACTGGGGGCCCCAGTTCACAGCCAACTTTCGAAAGCGAGGAAGGGGAGGAAACATTTAAAATCCAGCACTGCGGGCCCTGCACAAATCAATTATTCTCGACCTTGATAAATAATTCATTTAAGCCTGTTTTTGTTTTGTTCCAACGCCTACAATGACTCAAGAGCTCAAAGGCTGACGGCACAGCTTGTGCGGGGCAGGTCGGCAGGGTGTTTTTCTTGGAATAATTCGCAACATTGGCAGGGAGGCGATGGAGATATGACCTACGAAAAGATGGAATGTGAAAAGAAAGGAAAAGAGGAGGGCCTGTGTGTGTGTGTGTGTGTGTGTGTGTGCGCGCGCGCGAAGAAGGTGGGAATTCGTGTTTCATGAAACTCCAGAGCAAATTCAGTAGCTCCCACCCTGTGAATGCTTCCGATTATATTTTTAAAGAAAAGTCATATCAAATTTTCTAGGGCTGGAGAGGTTAGCTCTTAGTCTGCTGAAGCAATTGTAGTGAAGAGAATATGCGCCACTGATTGGGGTCCCAGGGAATGCGGAAGAATATCCTCAAAAATCAAAGGAGACAATCTTAATGAATAAATCCCCCAGAGCTAAGGTTAACTTTTCTCCGTTCTTCCTCGCCCCAGATACATACCTGTTTTGATATAATTTTCTTAAGAGGGTATATGCAATGAATACCTAAGAAGGCATTTTTCTAGGAAAAAAAGACCTCACTTTTCATCTCTAGAAAAATTAAAATAAGGGCGTGGTGATGTACGCCTTTAAACCTAGTACTCTGGAGGCAGAGACAGACCTCTAAGTTCGAGGCCAGCCTGGTCTACACAGTGAGTTCCAGGACAGCCTGGGCTACACAGAGAGACCCTGTCTGGTCTCTCTGGGACACAGATTTATTTCTCTTGTTTTCAAGCAAATAGATATGGTGCATTGGCTGAATTTTAAATACAAGAAAATCATGTGCTAAACTAACATAAACCTACAAATAATCCCCCACCTGCAGAGCCTCGATGTCTTTCTTTCTTTGAAAGAAAATTCTTAAATTGGGGGATATATTTTTTTTAATTTGTTGCTCAGAAAGCAGTTTACTTGCTAACTGTGAATCACAGAGAACCGGTTTCACTCCCGGTAGTGCAGGACACATTAATGCCAAGGAACAGCAAAGATCTCCACCCCCTTAATGATCCAAACACAAAACATGAGTTTTTTTGTGCAGGACATCCTCTGCCAACCACCTTTCCTGTCTAACTTTGAGATTCTTTTAAACTGGAACATCAGGTTTTTTAAATGGATTTTAATTTTAATGAAATTCGCCACCAAATTATGATGAACTTGAAACTGTTGTTTCCTGTCTTATATCCATTTGAGCATTTAAAGAATCTCTTTGACAGGGCCAGCTGACAGAAATGGAATGCAAAGGCTCCTCTCTCCACTGGGCGGCGCCAAGAACCCCAAACGACGCACCCTGCTATTGTTTCACTCTATAAAAGATGCAAGATACACAAATAAGCTCTCCACAGCCTAAGGCTGATTCCAAAACCATGGCATGACCTTGCAATTTCATGATTGCGCTCTTCTGAAAGGTTCCTTTCTCTTCTTACAGCTATTAATACATTCCCAGCTTCTTTAAAAGATACCGATGTATATCTGCTTAGAAAAATGATCTATTAAAGAGGGAGAGATGAAAATAAGGAAACGGAGTCTTTTCTTCAGTTTGGTCCTTAAACGAAAATGGGGAGAGTGGAGATTGGGAGCAAAGAGACAACGGTTAAAAAGGAAAAAAATCAACAAAACTATTCTAACAAAAAAGTTAAAACGGTAACCTGTGAGCCTGAAAGTTTTGAGAGATTGTTCTGGCATCCTAGAATTTGCAGAAGTTATCACTTTACCAAAACATTAAAGCTGGTAAGTTGGGAAAGAAACTTATGTATGTACTGGGGAAATAGTTGTGTAGTCAAGGGGCACTCAGAGGAACACTGACTGGGTAGAGGAGAGACTGAAGGAGCGAGCTGGGCCTATTCTGCCATCTTCTAGTGTTCCTGGTGAAGATTTTAACCTCCCCCACCACTGAGGCCCAGTATTTGCAGCCTTGGGCAGTAGCCACCAGCCATTCATTTTGCTCTTCCCCTCCTTCATCCAATCCACGTATTGGCTAATAATCATTACTGAATGTGCATTCTATGATAGCTGCTTGTGTGCTCTGGGAATTGTCACAAAGAACTTGGTACAGTGGTAGCTCAACAGAAGGCAGGAAGTGTCACCTGGGGCGAGGGTGTTTGGTACAGCAGGAAGGTTTTCTACACAAGAAGGAGAAAGAGACCCTAGGGTGTACCCCAAATAGTGGGGTACAGAAAGATTTATATGATAGCTAAAGGTAAGGTGGTGCAAAACCATCCACAAACCGACCAAGACTGGGCTACAGTCAGTGGAGTGGGACTGTGCTGGCTCAAGAGATCACTCTTGAGTGCAGGCAGAGGAGGTGCAACTGCGTTCATCCCCATACTTGCACCTCGGAAAGTGTGGCAGGGCACACACTTTTCAGCTGCAACCTTTCCAAAAGAACAAAGTTGTACCCCCATCTCCCCACCCCCTCCCCCTGCTCTCGATCCAGCTTTTTAGATTGCCAAATTCTGGAAAACTAGATGATCTTAGCAGGTCTAAGAAAACTGCTTCAAATTCAAGGGTGAAGGAAGAAAGGGTGCCGATGTGAAAGAGTGGTGGGAGAAACTAGGGGATCGTGGGGAGAACTCTCAATTTCACTCTAAACTGAACCGTTGTCCACTAAGAGCAACTCCTGGAGAAGTTTAAAAAGCCGCCGTGTGACACACAAATAAAGGAACCCTACAATCTATGAAATGATTCTGATATCAGTTCCTGATGTTAAAAGGCATTGGAGAGGCTGCAACGAGGGAATCCTGGGGGGAGGGGGGAGCCAATCAGAGAAGGAGAAATTCATTTACGATGTTAATTAACAAGCGACTAATTAAAACGGCACTTTGAGCGCTAATCAATCGCCTTATTAAGTAAGAGCCATCACTGGAACAAATTGGAAGCTCCCCGCCCAGTCCCCAGCCTTGGCGCAGGCGGGGCTGGCTTCCCAGATCTTACACTGCGGGTGGGAAACTGCTCTACCAGACAGAGGACAGCAAAACTCTCCAGGTCTCGGCTTAACGCCTGTGGAACCGCCTGCGCGTGCTCCCGAGACGGGACCGTAGGGACTGGACAAGTCCCATTTGTAGTACAATCGCTGTCTCTTGGGAGTAAGGTATTGGTTGCATAGAAAAACCACGTTTCCGCTGCAGAAACACCAAGTTTGTCTGGGAAAAAGCTCTTCTCCGACCTGCAAGCAACACGCAGGGGGCGGCCAGCAGTGGAACGAGGCAATTCAGCCTGAGAGGGGGCGCTCTCGGCCCAAGATCCCGCAGTCCCATTCCCCCAGCCGACCCACCACCCCAAGATGAAAATTCCCAGGACCTTCTCCTGGTGTGGCCCAAAGATAGGAAAGAGGGGAGCTATCTTAAGAACAAGACACAGACACCTTCTAGGAGCTCCATAAGAAAGGGTGAGTGAGTGTTGCGGGAAGGAAGAGTGACAGTGAAGCTCTGGAACACACACCCCAGCCTGCCTGAGTGCGCCTCCCATCTAGCTTCTCCGTGGTCAAGCCCCGCAATCTCGTAAGAATTAAGATTTAGAATCCTTATTTTGAGGAGGCTTCCGCATTTTCTAATTGTTTGTTGCCCGTTTTTCACCATAATCCCAAGAGAAAAGTCTTTGGTAGTAAGAGGGGGACTGTGAATTTAAATGCTAATTAAGCAGTCCCGCACCCCCCTCTTCGTACTCCCTCAACTCCGCCTGTCTGGCAGTTTGTGTTTAGACTGAACGTCGGGTGCTCCCACTGTAACATTCCAGAATTACAGTAAGGGGCACAGTAAAAGAAATCCGAGTGGACGTCAGCCTGATTTGCTTCTTGTTCGTTCCATTTGGGGAATGTGGGGGGTGCACATTTGGAAGAGGGTTTTTGGAGTGGTGGGTGGTGTGTAGCATGGTCCAAGGATTGGCTTACGTGCTCGTGCCTGAAATGACACATGGATGTCTGATCTGGCCCTGGGGTCGCCTTTCTCCCAGAGGTGAGCCTGATTCCATCTGCTCTTGGATCTGAGCTTGCTCCGGGTGTCCCGGGAGAACCGGAAGAACGGCTCCCCTGTGCAAAGTTCAAAAGCATTAATATTTTCATCGTATTACCATTATTCAATATAATAATATTTGCTCGGTTAGCGGCACTAATTAGGCCACATTAAAACCGTACTGTCTCCCTAATGGTGCGTAATGTGCCCACACTCACATTTTTCTCTCTGAGGATGGGCGGCTGGCAGGCAGGGGAGGGGAGATCCGCAAGGAGCCCGGCTGGATTAGGGTGTTAAGCCCCAGCCCCCAACACACACATACACACACACACACACACACACACACACACACACACGCACGCACGCACGCGCGCGCGCGCGCGCGCGCGCGCGGCTGCCGGGTGGCACCAATCTCTCTTTGCGGTCGATGGGACCCAAGCCGCGCGCTGGGCCCTGAGCCCAGCATCAAGCAGCCTCCTCCCCCGGCCTAGCGCTTTGAGCTCTCCTCATTGATTTTTGTTTCCCTTCCTCCATTTGTGTGTGTATTTTCAATTGGCTGGGGTTTTAATGTTTGGGAGGGCCTGAGTGTAAGAATTAAAATACTCTTAAACCGATTCCCTCGGCCTAGAGTTGGGGAACCTGCCTCTTCCTAACCCGAATTTCATGAGACACCCCTGCCCCCGTTTCAATGAAACTTTATTCTGAGATTCGATGGTGGAAGTGTAAAGAAAGCTCCCGCGGGGCAGGTTTGGGTCTTCTGGCCTATTCTTCGGTCCACTCTGGCACACTCCTAGACCAGTGGATGTGAGGCTCCGAGCCATACCCCTCCCGTGGGCGCCACGCGCACATCACTCTGAATATGTAATATTTGTAACAAGCGCGGAGGAGGTGTGATGTGTGTGCCTGGATGGAGAAGGGGGGAGGAAGCGAGTCTGGCTAGGGAAACGGGAACACGGAACTCACGTTGTTCTGAAATCTAACAATCTGAACATTCCTTTATTAAAAGCTGCCGTATGACATTTACACGGAGCCACCAGCCTCTCTGCCTCTAATCCAGGCGAAAACCGATGTACCACTGGGTTCTGGCTGCTTCGTGCGGGCCGCTGCTGACTGCTTCCGGGCTCAGGGACTACAATGCAGCTCGAAGGCCCTTGCCCACGGAGGGCCTGGCGTCCTCAGTCCTGCCTGGGGCCCCTGAGTAACACTCGCCAGGCTTCTAGTCCCACGCCTGGTCGACAGCATGGCTAGGGAAGCCGGATGGCCTGGTCCACGCCTCTGGTTCTTCCCTCCCTCCAAGAAGTAAACTTTCTCCACCCAACCCCCTCCATCAATCCAATCATTTAGAATAGCAGTTTTCCTTTGGTTAGATTCCCGCTCCCCGCTCGGTCTGAGTACACGATCAGAGCTGCTCAAGAGAGCAGGAAGCACATTGATTTCAGCTTGTCCTGTCCACAGACGGCCCTGACAAGGTTGTTAGAACAGTCCGAGAGGTCTATACAATCACTTAATTACCAAAACTGTCAGTCAGGCGAGATGCAGCCTGCGTCCTGGGCTGAGCCGGGCATTCCAGCATTAGGCCAGGCCGCGGGTGTGATTGATCGGTGCTGAGAGCACTGCAAACATAATCACGGCGAATTTTCTGATGTGTGATTTTTGTCCCGAGTTCATGCTTCAGAGAGGTAATCGGAGGATGAGAAGGGTCAGTGCCATTTCGGATTACCTGGAGATCTCTTAGAAAGGGTGAAACACCGGGGGTTGCGCTCTGTGGGAAAGGGAGGACAACGGAGAAACCGGGCTGGGGGGTGGGGGGAGGGAAGAGGACGAAAGAGAGGGAGTTATGGATTGCTGGAGGGACTGGAACAATTCGTCAAACTGCAAGAGATTTCCTTCTGAGCCAGCGCGTGGCAGACTGATTTTGTCCAACGTCTGTTTAGCCACGTTTAGAATGATCCAGCGGTTATTACTGCGATTGGCTTAGGAACTGACAGGCAGTTGTAGGCTCAAGGAGTATAGATCCTGTTTACTGGAGACGTGCTCGTAACTGCTGTCAAATACAGTTAAGTAAATATCATTAGGAAAGAGCTCTGTTAAGAGAAATGCCAGTCCAATAAATATGTTTTTTTTCCTCCCCTCCCTCTGCAAGGCTGCCTGTGCCTCCCGCAGATCTCTTTCTGCTCCTTTGCAGCTTCAGTCAGATGTCCAGAGCTGGCCGCTGACACTTTGAGCCTAGAGCACTAGGTCACTGGTCACTGGGGACTGAGAAGAGACCTGTAGGCTCGGTGAGCATGAGAAGCAGATTCAGGCATCAGTGAGATGCACTCTGAGCCCGACCGAGGGTTCCCTTCCATCAGGTGCTGCAGTTCTCTGACCCCAGCAGGGATCATCTTATCCCAGCAGCCACGGGGCAGCGTGGGATCCACGGGGACTGCCCCCAATCAGCTCCCCGCTTGGCACCGCCGGGGCCAAGCAGTGGAGAGGTTTTCTTCCAACTAGCTTGACTCCCTGTCAGTCTCTAGGGTGGGTCTGTCCTCTCGGGCTTGGCTGGAAGAGTCGGACTTAGCAAGAGCTTCCCATCCAGGCCTAGGATCCTGGAAAGTACACACGTGGGTCTGACCCAGCTTGAGTCTCTGTGGTGCAGGGAACAAGCAGCGAGAGAGGAAGCAGAGTTTAGGAAACTGAACTCTCTTGAGCCTTAATCCTTTGAAGGCCAATCTCGGAGTCCTCTCCTCTAGACCGGTTTTCGGTCACGTTTGGAACACAGCAAGCCAGCCATTCGCCCTTAGCGATGGCCTCTCCATTCACTTGAACTAAAGACGACCTTTTATATCTTTTGTAAAGAAACGGGAAGCAAGAGAAAACTAATAGTTTATGTTCACTAGGTCTCTGGGGTTCTTCTCAGTTCCCAAAGTCCTAATTTGGCATCTGCCCAAAGAAAAAAGGCCTAAAGATTTTAAAGGTGGGGAAGCATCCTAAGTCATAGCGTGTATACATACTAATGTACCAAGGAGGAAAAACTAACCCCGAAGGGGAAGAGACAAAGAGGTCAAAACGTGGGAAGGATCCCTTCTGGGAGTTGAAGGATACCCTAGGTTATAATCTGGTCAAAGGAGAAAGCCACTGTCCCTTGGGGCATGTCATCTATCTTCCCAGGTATCCTGATGGTTCACAGATGAGGATGGCATCCATTCCTGCAGCTTTCTTCCGCACAGTAAAACACACATAGCCTTCATCAGTATTTAGGATGTAGAACCCTGTCTATTTAAAAGAGATGCTGCATTTTAAAGTCAAATGCCACCAATGTATGTGGTGAATCGAGTAGGTAAACAACTTACATATGGTTACTGCACTTGAAGGAACCGTCCCTTCTCATGCACAGCAAATTGAAGAAACAATAGCACTAATGAGCCTCGCAAAATGCAACTGTGAATAATGAAAGACAACACTGCATTTTGCAACAGAAAGAATAAAGGTGAAATAATCAGCTCGCAAAGAGGAAAGGAAAGCGGGCAATGATTAAATGATCAAAAGCTGGCAGAGTGAATTCAATGTCACTGCCAGACACAGCCATCTACCCACGAGTGAAAGTTAGGTTTCAAGCACAGTGTAATTATAGCCGGGGTTGTCAGTTTGACATTAATGCAGCCAGCAGAAATTTCCTAATTGGCCTCAGAGGAGAAACTGAACCAGAAAATATATTAACATTTTAAAAAAGCATATTTTGCCTAATCCTTTCACTTTCCAACAATATTTGAAGACCAAAATGCCCCAGGCATAAGAATTTAAATGAGCAATTTTGTTTTTGAAGGAAACGGCCAATGAGACAGAAAATAGACTAAAGGGAAATCATTAGTGGATGAGAGATACTGACAGGCCTGCCTTGCTGACTGGCTGGCCTGTCACTTGCAGTCTGTGTTCTTTAGTTCCACGCTATGAGCTAAGTTGATAACATGAAAAGACCCATAAACGTGCAGCCAGGAGTCACAGCCCATTATCTGGAAATTCAAATGTAAGGGGAGGGGTAAGGAGAGAAGGCACCGGAGGGGCTGGGAGGGAGGGGTGCACGTAGAGGGGGAGCGGAGGTGGAGGAGGAGGGGCCCTTATTCTTCCCACAAAACCTATCATATCAGAGAACAATAATAAGCTATTATCTGACATAAATGTGCTGGACTGCCAAAAAATATAGTCTGAAATCGACAACATTGTTCAATCTGAAGATAGCAACAAAATGCTTAAAGTTGCGATGTAATTTCACATGCAGTGCGGTTGATGTGATTTGACCGTGTCAGGGAAACAAAGCAAAGTGCAGTCAGGATCTGTTAGTACAGTGGCTTTTGATGGAGCAGCTGAGGCACGCATAGCCCGTGGCGTGGACTCCAGGGCCGAACGCTCACGACCAAGACTTTTGCCCTTTTGAAATGAAATAGAAATAGGAGAGTTACAAGAAAAACCTACTCAACGCCGAGGGTCAGGAGCTAGGCAGGGGTTTTCAACAGAGGTCTGAACATCCAGAACCGCTATGGTAATTAGCAGGTGTCAGGCGTGGGAGGAGAAAAAAGCGGGGTGGACATCTGTAAACATTCATTAAGAAAAATAAAAATGAACCTTCTTATTAGCCTTGTCTGGGAAGGAGTCGGGGAAAACATCCAAAGTAAAAGCGCGAGAAGATTTAAATAAAATGATTATGTGCATCATTAAAAATAAGTACACGTATACACGAAGACTCCTAACCAGAGGCTCCTAATGTGAGGGGGGTTGGGTCACGCAGCCCCGGGCATTGTGAGACCCCAACAGGTTCAGAAGCTGAGTGTTCGGGTCCCCAGGCTGCCTGTACTGCAGGGCTGGCAGGTCACCGCAGGGGGCGCCGGGGTGCCACGGGTCCTCGGCCTATTCCTTCCAGTCTCCCCTGAGGCTTTGCCTACCGTACCCTTCTAGGGGAGAATCCTTGCCTGGACAGCGGAACTGGGAGAAAAAAGCCTAATTGCTCTGAGACCAGCGCATCTAGAAACCTCGAGCACCTTTCTCGGTCTCTGCCTTTCGGTGCCTGGAAAGAAGGGGGGAAAAAACGTTCAAAGATTTGCTTATTTTGATTCCTTGGGCGATGGAGCCGTGTATTAGGCAGTACTCGTAGATAATATTGATGAGAGCTTTGCCGGCGCCTGACATCAAATTAGTGGCCTTCGTGTAAAAAATCTGGGAAGAAATGTCTAACATGCTTAAAGCTGGTGGGAGGCGAGGTTTTTACTCATCAATGAGATGCAGCTTTAAGGGTGGAGGGAAAGGAAAAGGCTAAGTCAAAACTTCAAGCTCTCTCATTATGAGGTATACCTGACGGGGACACCGAAAGCCGCCTGTACCTCCTCTCATCAATACAGGAGAGCTTTTTGTCAGTAATTTGCAATAAGTGTCTGCAGCATTTCTGCAGGGACCCAGAAATCATTATTGGCTGCAGATCTGTACGGTTCCTAATTGGAAGCATTGGGGCCTTATCAGCTGAGGATTTCCCCGGACCTTTGACAGATACCAATACTAAAATCATTGTTCACTTGTCAATTTAAAAGACCATTAAAGCAGCTTATTTTGGTTTTAATTGGAACCGCCTCCCTTCCAACGCCAGACTTAGGGGAACGTGGAAAAAAAAAGGGAAAGAAAGAAAAAACACGCCCCATATCCAGGCGTGCGTGCGCGGGCACGCGCGCGCACTCGCCAGAGAACTGCCGGTATGTAGGTCACTCTGGAGGGTTGAGGTTGGCGGCCCCTGACTCCGCTGCAGTCCGGGGTCACCACTTCAGCCAGTGTTCGGCAGCCTGGACTGTCCGGATGCCGTAGCAGCAGCAGCAGCAGCAGCAGCAGCAGCAAGTCTAGCTCCAATGCTCCCAATTCCCAATTAAACGTCAAGGCATTCTTATAGGTACCCCACTCCCCCGCCCGCTCCAGTGCACTGGGCCAAAAATCAATCACTCTACCCTGCCTGACCGGGTGAACACAGACGCATAAGGCACCCAAGCTCTCAGCAGCCCAGCAGCCCAGCGCCCAACTAACTTTCCTCCTCTTTAAACAGAAAACGAGGACTTCCGCATCGCGGCGGTCCTGCTCTAAAGCTGGCAGGTGCAGCAAAACTAATATGTGTAAATGCTTTAAAGCAATAATCAGCTTACAGCGACACTTCCACGGCGCTGCGGGGCTGATGGGGGACGAGAAGGCGTTTGGCAGGCAAGGGAAACCGAATTGTTTTGACACCGCCATTGAAGAGCGAAGCCTGGTGGATAATCATT
>NW_022196905.1:99112236-99169531 GCF_008632895.1 Mastomys coucha
ACCCACTTCCTCCACCCTCTTTACCTTCCCCCATCAAAGTGAGCGATGAGTTCTCCTCATTATTTTTGCCTTGCTCACAACATCGCCGGGTATCTTCTAAATGAAATAGATTTAATGATAATACTAGAAGGTAAACGGGACAGAATAATATTTACTGTATAATCATTTGGACTCTGTTGAGCTCAGCGCTTCCCCTTATCCCAAGAATCTCACTAATTGCTTCCAATCTGAAAAATGACCAGGCAGACTTATTTTGCTGGAAGGTTCCTTGCACCTAATATTTAAAAAGCACATATGTGTTTTTGTTTTAAAAAGCTCATTTCCCTCCAATCTCCTCCCCTCCCTTCCAATTGTAAGTAGCTGATGTTTTGCTTGGCTTCTGCTTTATTTGCTGTCAGAAGGAATTTGATGCAAAAAATCATTTAAGCATGTATACAACCCATGGAGGGATTCATTTGACCTCATTACACAGCAATAAAGAAGGAATCCAGTTTGTTAAATATCACCGAACCGCATGCATTTCATATCAGATCACAAGAGCAATGCTTCAAAAGATTATCCAGAAAGCGCTCAGCAAGATGGAATGGGTTAACTTTGCTTGCCAAAAGGTGTTCTGACAAACACAGGAAGAGAGAGAGATGTGCAGCCCCCTTTAAGAGCAGAGCAACTGAAGAAAAAAGAGATTTATGCTTTTAATTAATGGCAATTAAACCATGCCTGTTGGCTTGGCCTATGGCAATTGTTCCCTGTAAAAAGGAGGCCGAGCTGGTGACAAGCATTTGAATCCGCTAAGTTCTGTCAAGGGAGCTGACTCTGCAGGCATCAAAACCAAACTAAATCAATAAAAGAATTAAACTTTTATAAATTGCATTTTGACAAGTATCAGATGCCGTTAAGCTTTGATATTATGAATTCCTTGGAGGTGACGCAAACAAGAAGGGCCGCAGTTAGAGATCCAAACAATCAAAGGGGCTTGTTAACATGCGCTGTCAAACGCGTCAGTGCCATTAATTACTACAAATTAATGTGACTCTCTTCCTCTGGTGATTGGAATAATAATCAGCCTGATTTGTGGAATGAGCAAAGAGAACATACGCAACCCTGACAAAAAGAATAAGTTTACAAAACAGTCCACGTTTACCATCTCTGTGTTCAAAGCCTGGATGGTTTTCCTGTTGCCCTGCCTGCTGTGACTTCCCTTACCCCACCTTCCTGATCCCGGGATCTTCATGTGCTGCTCCCTGTGAGACAGCAGAAGGAAGCATCGGGCTCTTGCCAGTGATTATTGGAGCATAAAATAAATCTTTATTGTGCTTCATTGAGGTGTGGGGGAAATACAGTCCTAGCCACACTGATTTTCCCCCTAGGAAATGAAACTTCCACAATTTGGCTACTTGCTAATAAGAAAACTTTCTATAAGGCTGACATGTTACATGGTGCAATGCTTCCTTTGTGGTGATGCAGTGGACAGAGCCTGTGGGGGAAACAGGAACCCCAATTATGTCTAGGAAGGACAGGAGGTACCCAGTATGGTTCCAGGAGAATATCCCTCAGCATTGTGGGATAGTCCACAGCCAGAAACAGCCAACACCTATTGTCCCTCATTTTAAGATAGAATGTGATTTTCATATTAACAATAGACCGACTTGTGATTCTATATCTTATTGCTGTCCAGTGAAATGCCACAATAGACCAGGCTGAGCCAATATTTGCACCATTAAATGTAATTTCAAGCGGTAAAATAATTTCAAGGCTAAACATATTACAAATTAATTCATAATAAGTTATCTTTGTGTACTCTAACAGTTTTTTCTCTGGTTAATTTTACTGGACATTTTAATACTTTCCTTTTCTCATAGTCTACTTCTTTCTGTTTTTCTTTTTCTTTCTTTCTTTCTTTTACAAAATATTGTGAATCACTAGCATATGGTTTCTTACATGCCAAGAATTCCCAAATGTTTTATGACATTTCTAGTTAATTGAAGAATGAAGTTTAGCCACAAAATAATGGTGACTTAAAATGTAGGGAGAGATGGCTCGGTGGGTAGAAGCGCTTGTCACAAAGCCTGATGGCCTGATTTGGTTGGAACGTGCACACACACACACACACACTCACACTCACGAAAAATAGGAAGTCCTTTTGGATGACAAGGCTCAACAATAAATATAGGAGTTACTATTCTTTCAACTAAGAAGGGGAGGGATGGCAGGGAATAGATCCCTTTATTGTCCCTCAAAACTTGGAATACCATGTTGTCTCTTCCTACTGTCTTGGTATGAGCCACAGCTAGAAACCCATTTCTTCCCAGCTGTGCTAGCTACTGGTCTGTGTTAGTTGGAGATGGCTTTATCTGGGAAAGTACAGAAGTCCCTCATAATACACCCTAAGCATCGGTAGGAATGGTGCCAGGTGTGTATGGTGTTTAGACTAATTACTTAATTTTGACTATCGACCATATCTAAGTGTGTTTTTAACACAGAGAGGAATTATCTTGACACCATCTGGCAGCAGTTTTTCATGTCTGACAAAATGTAAAACTCATTTTGAAGCTTGGCCAGTGATAAATATGCCGGGTTCCTTGCCATGTTGGTTGACCTCTGACCTTCTGTGTAGCAGGGGATTTGTCTCAAACTGTGGTTACAGTATTTTATTGAGGTGGCTAATCTGTTTCTCAGGACCCAAGATTCCTATGATAGATAGTTCTCTGGCTTGGGTAGTGACAGGGAAGTTTGGGATGATTTTCTTCCTTTTCATTGTGAAGGAGTGGATCCCAACTCAAAGCCTGAATTTAAGTGTAAGTTTTCCATTGTAAGGGCTTCTCAAAATCTGTTCAGGGACAGCATTAATAAGGAGGGACACAGGAAGAAAATGATTGTAAAGATCCCACCGAAACCTCTGTGTGCACTCAGCAACCACAGAAGGAATTTATCAATGGAAACGTGTGTGATGATTTTTTTTTCTCTCTGATGACTTTGCAAGATCCTGTCTGGGCCAGAGCCCTCTGGATTTCAGAATCCTGGCTGTATTGTAAGTAGGCCTCCACTAATGGATATTATGGACTTGAAGGCACTACTTAAGGCCCATCATTTACACTTCAAAAAATGTTTTTATTATTTTTAAATTGTGTGTAGCTATGTGTAGGAAGGTACACACAAGTGTGGATGCCTGTGGAGGCCACATGAGGAAGTCAAATCCTCCTGCAACTTCAGTTACAGGGTAATGTGTGTGTGCTGAGAACTGAACTCTGGTTTTCTGCAAGAGCAGTATGTGCTGTTAACCACTGAGCTATCTCTCCAATCCCACATTTTCTATTTTCTTTATGAATCTCAATCTCTCTCTCTCTCTCTCTCTCTCTCTCTCTCTCTCTCTCTCTCTCTCTCTCTCTCTCTCTCTGTGTGTGTGTGTGTGTGTGTGTGTGTGTGTGTGTGTGTGTGCGCGCGCGCGCGCGCGCACGCGCATGCGTGGCACTGTATGGAGATCAGAGGACAACTTGAAGAAGTTGGTTCTCTTCTACCGTGAGAGTGCTGGGATCAAACTTGGGTCATCAGATTTGAGGGCAAGCACCTCACCCTCCAAGCCATCTCTCTGGACTTCACCATTTTTTTCGTAACAATATAATTCCTGGGAGTGACACACACTTGGGAAGCTTGACATGTATGTCACATGTAGTGCCTAAGCAAATCTTAGCCTTTCATGAACGCTTTAGCACTTTAATGAGCATCCAGCAAAGCCCAGACAATGCATTTGCCTGGAGTTCTTTGTCTACTCAAGTCAAGTTTGTGAGCTTTTAATATTTTTCCAACACTGCTTTTTATTTTTGTTAAAATTAACAAATACCTGCTGAAATTGAAAACAGACGTGTCAATCTGAACAGTTGACATTCCAAAACAGAAAAACTGTCCTAAGTGCCACATTGCTAGTACACAGAACTGCCTTCTGAGATTCTGCTGCAGCTTTGTGTTTGCTGAATTTTCCACTGGTACCCTAAAGGGCTTTCGTGTGTGTGCTTGTACATGCACACTTCCGAATATACCTTCTTTGTGAGACTCTTCTCCCTCCAAATTTTCTTTTCCTCTTTGAACCTGCATTTATACATATTTTTTAAAAGATGGATTATTAGCTTAGTTTACAACTTATTGATCCATAACAATCATGTTTATAAATTCTCATAAATTTTATATATGCCAGGATTCAAGCAGATGCTTTCTCATGAGAAAAGGTGAGCAGTGGTTCAGGGATTCAAAACTTCACATGCAGGTAGAAATATATGTATAGATGTATTTATATACATATTGTATGTATATGTGTGTATATATATGTATATATAGTCAAAGATGCTTATTCACACACAAGCGTAACAATATAACCTATGACTATCGATTCCCAGAAATATATGCCTTCATTTGAAAGGTGACTTATCTCTCTTTACTCATGAAGAAAATGTCAGATGAATGCTTAGCTCCTCCTTATTCTTCACTGTGGGGAGTGATGGATGGGCAGGCACTTTAATTTAGACTTTCTTTCTTCACATTGCCTGCGACTTCCGCTCTCCTTCTATTACAGTGTTCCAGATACGATGATGCTTTTTACACTTTGTTCAACTCGTAATGAGACAAATCGCAAATACAGTAGTTTATAATTTTCTCTATTTCTGTCACTGAAAATTGCCTCAAGGAGAGATTTGTAGGAAAGACTCTAGGTGATTCATTGATGAATTAGTAACTAATGAAATACACGTATGCGTACAACACACACACAGTAGTATTGGTTTCACTACTAGAAGAAATAGTTGCTAAAGCCAACCGTGGATCTTCCCTCTCCGACATTTTTTTTTTTTTTTTTTTTTTTTTTTTTGCGGTGATTCGACTTCATTTGCTGGCTCTGTGGTAGTTTCTTAGGCAGGGGAGCATAGGTCTGGATTTTATAGCTAAACTGGGATATGCTTTCAGGGTTACTACGTTTATAATCAGTAAAAACAAAAGCAACTGTTAAATTCCTTTCTAAAAAAAAAACAAAAACAAAAAAAACAAAGAACGCTTCAACAGATATACCAATAGTTAAATTTTGTGGATGTCCCCAACATAATCTTGAGATTTCTTTTAGTTGCACGAAAGACTTTCGCTCTGACCTTCGCATGACCCGGATTGTAAGATGTAGGACCTGCTCTTACCAAGTGCCCTGGTGGCTACCTCTGCTGCCCCTGCCTCCAGGAAGCACTGCTCCTTCCCTCAACCACTTCGGTGTTCAGTAAATTCTGCTCTATCGATCCAGACACAGTGAGTCCCTCAGGAACGCCACTTCAGTCCCGCCCCCCCACCCCCTCTACCCGGAAGTGGAACCAGAAGTGGAAAGTACTCTAATAGGAGGTGTGTGACTCACCTTGAGGAAAACCGAGGCAATGAAGGCTGTGGTGATCCATATGCAGCCTGATTACACTTGCCTCATGAGATCTTGGGGAATCCATTCGTTTAATAGGGTTCTGTTTGCCTGAAAGAAAGCAATGACATTGCATTTCACATGAATCCTATATCAGTCATTGTTATATCCAGGTAAAGCCCTGGATTCTTAGACCTTATGAGCTACAGACAAGGGAAAAAATTTAAAAGGGAGTTGACAGGTATCATGGTTGTGGCTACAGAAAACCATGGGCAACATGGAAGGAACCCAATACAACCCCACGATGTTGGAGGGTTGGGAAGCACATTCTGAATTAGTTATGGCTGAGGCAGGAGTCAAGGGATGTGCATGAGGCAAGGGGTGGGCAGGAGATCTAGGGATGTGCAGAGTCCAGGGATGTGCATGAGGCAAGGGGTGGGCAGGAGATCCAGGGATGTGCAGAGTCCAGGGATGTGCATGAGGCAAGGGGTGGGCAGGAGATCCAGGGATGTGCAGGAGGCAGGGGATGAGAAGAAATTTGCTAGAGAAAGGGAATAGGGAAAAAGCAGAGGGGAGAATGTTCTGAAGAGGAAAGGCAGGACTTAGTTCAAAGACCAGAAAAGGTATGTTTAAGAAAATAATGAAAAGATGATCAGCAGGACACTTTGGTCCCTGAGGATCATGGGTTTGAGGCATAGAGAAATTCTGTCTCAAAAAAAAAAAAAAAAAAAAAAAAAAAAAAAAAGCCAAAGGGCAGAACTCATTTGTATACCCCAGCCACGATGTTGAGAAAGATGCCATCGAAAAATGGAAAAAATAGTGGTGAATGATTATTTTAAAAGTAATCCCTTTGTGCTAATAGTGATGACCTTGGGTATGTATCTGTGTCCACTGTATTTTCTTGAAAGATGTCTGGTTCACTCAGTAGCTGTAAAGGTTGATCCATTTGATTAGATAGTTTTTTTTTTTTTTAAGCCAAAGGGCTGTAAGGTACACAATCCTCTTTTTGTTTACTGACTCCCTCATGTGTGTGTATAGCATGATCCATCACAAACCGTTTCCAGCACATTAACTTACTGGAACTTTCAAAGGATACTGTGAGATAGGGTGCCAAGCCTAAGACTCACATAGTTTCAAAGTCACATGGTACTACAGAAAGAGATAACTACCAACATTTGATGTCCATTTTGGAGTGACCTTTTAAGACAAAGCACGGACATAAGAGACTTATTATATATATACATATATATATATACATTATGTATGTATGTATATATATATGTATATATATATAAACAATAATTTGGTTATTGGTTCCATTACCTAGCTGTCTATCTTAGCATTACTTTTGATATCTTAGTATCCAATCTTTTCTCCACTCTTGAAATAAAGGTCCCCCAGCTTTCACTTGAATTGTGAATTACAAGGATGTGGTCTTCTTTAAATGGTGACAAAACCATTTGTCTACCCTTTGGGCTGAGGAGATGGCTCTAAGGATAAATTGATTGCTGAACAGACATGAGGACCTGAGTCTCTGGCAGTACACTTCTGTAACTCCAGTGCTGGGAGGGTGTGTGTGTGGCAGGTGTGGATCCCTAGAACTTAGCCAGTCTAGCTGCAGACATGAGCTCAGCATTCATTGCAACACCTCTTGTAAGGAGGGCATAGTGGTGCACACCTTTAATCCAAGCTGTCTAGAGGTAGAGGCATATAGAGATCTATGAATTTGAGGTCAGCCTGCTCTACATAATGAGTTCCAGGACAGCTAGGACTACAGAGAAACCTTGTCTCAAAATTAAAAAAAAAAAGAAAAAGAAAAAAAAAAGAAATGATCAAAAAAATTAAAGAGGCACAGACCCTTGGGTGCAAACTCCTCAGCCAGTCCCACAACACCCAGAGGAAGCTCCACTCCCAGATGCAGTAACACGGCCAGGATCAAAGATGAGGAGGACACAACATCTCAACACCGGGAGTAACTGGGACCAGCGGGACCCAGGCACACAGCAACTCTGCCAGCCCAGTGCCTCCAGTTGCTTCTGGTCTGTCTGGGCCAGCTGGTACCCTGAGCAGACCTTGGGCACAAATTCCACGGCCAGTCCCACAACACCCAGAGGAAGCTCTACGCCCAGGTGCTCTACAAGCCCTGGATCACAGGATCCCAAAATCCCAGAATCCTGGAGACAGCTTGACTCTGAGGAGTTCTGACACAACCAGGATCACAGGAAGGACAGGCTCCAGTCAGATTTAACAAGAGCAGGTAGCACTAGAGATAACCAGATGGCAGCGGAGGGAGTGGAAGGAGTGTAAGAAAATAAGCAACACAAACCAAGGTTACTTGGCAACATCAATTCTCCCACCATAGCAAGTCCTGGAGACACCATCACACTGGAAAAGCAATATTCAGATCTAAAATCACTTCTCATGATGATGATACAGGACTTTAAGAAAGACATAAATAACTCCCTCAAAGAAATACAGGAGAACACAGGTAAACAGTCATTAAAGAGGAAACACAAAAATCCCTTAAAGAACTACAGGAAAACATAATCAAACAGGTGAAGGAAATGAACAAAACCATCTAGAATCTAAAAATGGACATAGAAACAATAAAGAAATCAGAAAGAGAGACAACCCTGGAGATAGAAAACCTAGGAAAGAAATCAGGAGTCATAGATGCAAGCATCACCAACAGAATACAAGAGATAGAAGAGAGAATCTCAGGGGCAGAAGACTCCTTAGAAAACATTGACACAACGTCAGAGAAAATGCAAAAAGCAAAAAGCTCCTAACCCAAAACATCCAGGAAATCCAGGACTCAATGAGAAGACCAAACCTAAGGATAATAGGTATAGAAGAGAGTGAAGACTCCTAACTTAAAGGGCTAGTAAATATCTTCAACAAAATTGTAGAAGAAAACTTCCCTACCCTAAAGAAAGAGATGTCCATGAACATACAAGAAGCTTACAGAACTCCAAATAGACTGGACCACGTAACAATCAAGACACCAAATGCACTAAACAAGAAAAGAATTTTAAAAGCACTAAAGGAAAAAGGTCAAGTAACATATAAAGGCAGGCCTATCAGAATTACACCAGACTTCTCACCAGAGACTATGAAAACTAGAAGATCCTGGGCAGATGTCATACAGAACCTACAAGAACACAAATGCCAGCCCAAGCTACTATACACAGCAAAACTCTCAATTACCATAGATGGAGAGAACAAGATATTCCATGACAAAACAAAATTTACACAATATCTTTCCACAAATCCAGCCCTACAAAGGTTAATAGATGGAAAACACCAACATAAGGAGCAAAACTACATCCTAGAAAAAGCAAGAAAGTAATCTTTCAACAAAACCACACAAATCTAATTCCACCTCTTACAACAAAAGCAACAGGAAGTGACAATTACTTTTCCTTAATATCTTAATATGAAAATTAATATTATTAACATATCCTAATCGATTGAAATCCAAAAATATGAGGAATTAGAAATTTGTTGGCTGTCATCCAATGGTCTCTCTAATTTGGATCTATTGGAGAAACAGATCCAGTATTGTGCAATCCATATACACTTTCTGCTTGTTTGTACCTGACAGTGTCTTGCTGTGTACCACATAATGGTCTTGAAATCATGCTTCTCCTATCTCAGCCTCTCTATTAGTAGTATTGTTTATTTCATGTTTTTACACTACACTATGGTTTTCAGAACAGCTTACATATTTCAAAAGTATTCATACAGCCAAAAGAAACGTAGACAATTAACTTGGGAGTTGGCTTGTAAGAGAACAACAAAGAGTGAGACTGAATGCTTTGCTTGACGTTTGTAACTATTGTATCAAGTTTGAAGAAGAGGACATTATAAGTTACTCTTTCTCTGAGATGAATACTTTTCCAAACTATCACAGCCAATGAACTAGATTCTTACCCTCACCTAATGTCTGAGCCACCCTCCAAGCAGAACCATTGTTCATTGAAACAGTTGGTGAATGACTTTATGGATAAATCATCTTAATACATTCTTAAATGAATGTAACCTGTTCTCTATGGGCTGAGAATAAAGTCACTCACTCAAGTCAAATAGCAGGAAGTCGGTATCAAAAAACCGTGCCTACAGTTTATTCCTTGGCCCAGCAGAACTATCAACTCTCAGCTTAGCTATGATGGAGGTAAAATCCTTTGGTGATGTGAGGGTCATTGAAATACAGCCTTATTACAATGAAATCCAATGTCTAAAAATTGTTCTTATTTTGGGTTTGTACTACAGTAAGAGCCAAGATTTTAAGTTCTACTAAATACAAAACAAACAAACAAAAGTACTTTATATATTTATGTTCATTAAAAAAATACTAGTAGTATTTTTTTACTATTACTAGTAGATGTATTATTTTAAAATATACAGTTAAATGTTTGGAGTTATTTAAAGTTTATATTGAGAAAAACGTATGTATTTTCAGTATTGCTATAGACAAGCATCTACATAAGACTGTTAAATTGATTGTTGTTTTATATTAAACAACTTTTATAATACTCAGAAAAAGATATTTGGTGGGAATAGGGAATACTGGGGGTGACTTTGATCAAAGAACATTATGTATATATGGATATATATACATAATATAATAAATATATATTTATTGTATGTAAAGTATGTATGAATAAGTAATTTTTAAAAGAAAATAACCAGGCACAGAACTGAAAATAAATAAATAAAATTTGAACAAAGAAACACAAAAGAAAATTTAAAAGGTAAAAGTGTAAAAAGTAAAGTGAACACTAATAGAGAAGAGAGCAGACATCAATGGTTGGCCTCCGCACACATAAGCACTTACGTGTACACACACACACACACACACACACACACACACAGCTCCTCGATTCTTCTTTTCATCAGTCCAGACACTCCTAGTTCTTTTACACTTTCCAGGTTCCTCATGGCACAGCCGGTGGATAAAAGCTCAGATTTGACATCAGGGCCTCTGTCACTTGCTGGGAAACCTTTGGCAGCTCAAGGTTTCTAATCTTCAACTTGCTCAAAGGTAAAATATTGTGAGGATTAAAAGCAGACAGTCATGAAACGTGCTTAGCACAGGACACAATGGCTGTTACATTTGTAGTATTATTATTAACAACCTTGGCCACCTTCTGAACACACTGTAGTTTGCCAACATGCTCTGAAATTCAACCTCCAAACTCAGACAAAATATTTCAGATGTGGCCCTCACAAGTTCAGTAATAACTGAACTTGGTTAATGCTCCCCTTTGGCGGCAGAGAGGAGCCTTTCAATGCAATAAACAAACCATAGGTGTGGATATTATGATTAGATTCTGATGTGTACATAGAAATCTGATTTTCTAACTTTGAACAAGTTCTTTTAGGGACTTGCTTCCTAAGGTGATATAATACTAGGCAGGCTTGGCAAGTACTTATAAAGCCACATGAGTTCTTACACCAAATGTGAGCAAAAGTCTTGCTTATACCATCAAGGCCCTGCTCTTGGTTCAGCAATGGGTGTTCCCCAACAACTGAATTGAGTGCTGAGACCCAGAGGAGAGAACACAGGACAGCTGGAGACTGTAATCTCATTATCAATAGATGGTAGATTGCAGTCATTGTGGCCTACTGTTTTAATATCATGGCACACTAGGCTGTTTTTCAAATACATTGTCTTCAGCCTGGAATTACCTATTGGAAAAAATGCATAGGTCTTGCTATTGTTATGATGCTGTTCTATAGACTAAAACCCTTTTCTCTACACAGCTAGGAGCCCAAACAAACGAAGATCAATTGCTCTTCTGTTTCTCACTGTCTTTCCTCTAGAAAGGGAAATAGATGCTTTCACATCTCTTCAGAGTCTCACCCACTGGCAGGAGTAAATAAAAGAAAAAGTCCTGTAGCTGGATGACTAGACAGACAGAGAAGGACAAAAAGGGTGGAAAGAGAGAAGGACGGGAGAATGAATAGATGGCGTCTGAATTTCTGATGAATAGATGATAGGCATATGGACAGACAGACAGGTCAATGGACAAGCAGAAAGACAGGCAGGCAGATAAATGGGTAGATAGATTATAGATAGATAAGATAGATTATGATAGATAATTATAGATATAGATAGGTAGATAGATAGATAGATAGATAGATAGATAGATAGATAGACAGATAGATAGAATAGACAGATGGATGGACAGACATGCAGGCAGATGGCAAGTGGTGCTCTCTTTCTGTTTATAAAAAAAGCATGTTAGGCATGTTATGAGGTCACTTGAGTTCTATTCTTGATTCAACTATCAATTTATTTATGGCTCATATTAATCCTACAACTGTCTGGCTACTGTCTCAGAAGAGGCAAGCAAGTTGAATCCATATCTTAATACGGTTTCAACCCAGAGCTCACTCTCACAGCCATCTCCACCTGGACCATGCCATGCCTCCCTGAACCATGTGACTCCTCCCTGGACCACACTACTCTGCCCTGGACTGTGCTTGGCCAGGATTCTCAGTGCAGGAGTCACTGACCACACCTGTCAATCATGCTGTCAGGGATGCCTGTTTCCTGTCAGGGATCCCTATGTTTCTGGTAAATAAGAAATGGTTTGACATATTTGGGACCGATAGACATCTAGCTTTCTTCCTACTAAGTCCTGTTCCACTGGGATTAGAGACAACCTCTCACATGCTGCCCCTCATGATACCTTCTCTGCATACATGATCCTGCGTGTGAAAGCCAAACTGTCTAAAATCTGAGGGGCATGCCTGTTTTTTCTCTGGTATATCAGAAGATACTCAAATCTTAGGCATGAGGTAAAAATTAAACTATAGTTTCGGTTCCCCCACAAAGAGCTTTCTCCTTTTGCTCCTCCTCATCCCAGTACATTGTCCAGGCTGTCCTTGAACTCCTGGCCCCAGTGACCTTCTTGCATTTGCCACCAGAGAGGCCAAGACAAAATGCAGCATGGTACTAGGTCAGCCTTCTCTTTCTTGCTACATCCCTCCACAGGAACAACAGCCATTGTCACTGTCTAACTTTCTGTAAAATGTCTGAGAACTTTAAGCATGGACACACCCAGTACCATTCACATAAGAAGGGGCTTAGGATTTTACAGGATTTTCCATGGCCACGTCATCACATCCTCTTCTAGCCTGAAACTACACATTCTGAACTCCCCTTCCCCTGATGGTCTGGAGGCAAGAGTCACTTCCTGCAGAAAGGAGAGGTTGAAAAGAAGCCTTCCTCTCAAGATGGAGTAGCAGCTCCGTGTGAGGAACTGGGCTGGTTCAGTCTCCAACTGACATGGGCGACAGGGCTGACCAGAGGCTCCTGTCTTGCCGCGGCTTTTGGCTTTCAGGCACACACAAGTGAACCATTTGTTTTAGTATGATAGATTGTCTGGGGACACTGCTACTGACTCCCTGATTCTTGTTCACCCTAACTTTCCTCATGTTTGGTTCAGACTTTAATTTTATGTAGTAAAACCCTTTGCACTGGAAATCTATTGGGTGTCGGACGCAGCCTGGGAATTGCTAGCTTCCTGAACAACCCATGATGCCATAAAGTAGCTGAAGTGCTAGGAAGCTCCATTGTGGTGTCCAGTAGTGTGAGGGTGGGCATTTAATCTTTATCCATATATGTATATATATTGTGTGTATAGGTGTGCATGTGTCAAGGATGCATGGTACGCATTCGAGGACAACTTGGAGGAGTCTGTTTTCTTTTTCCATCATGTAGGCTCCAGATATCATTCTTGGGTTTGGCATCAAGCACTTTACCCTCTCAGCTATCTCAACTGCTCAAACTTGTGCTTTCAATAAGTGAAGCCTGATACTTTTGCCTCAAAGGGACACTTAGTAGGCTATTTAGCTTAGCCTCTGTCCCCTTTGCCATAACATGAGGGGCAATAGCAGACTTTTTACATAGTCTTTGGGCTATGTAAAAGGACTTAATGAGATGAAGGTCACAATTCATCTTTCCCGATAGAACCACAAATCAACGTCTAGGACTGTCACTGTTTGAGTCCAGTTCTGTCTTTAGGACATACATACTGGGACTAGCTCCCCCTCAGAGCACCTTTGCTAAAGAGAAAGAGACACACACTTTGAGCTTGCTCCCCTAGCAGTGAGACACATTGCATGCTGAGCAGAGCAAGCCTGGATCCAGCTCTTTCTTGTCCCTCTGAGGAGTTAGCACCTTTGAGCACAACCTTAGCAACCACCCACCATGCCCTCCACTCTTCAGGAAACCCTCCATGGGTTGACAGCTGCCAACTTCCCTCTTTGCCCCTTTCCAAGCCAAACATTGGGACCATGAAGGGACAAGGAAGACCTCTCCAGCGAGTCGCAAGCACTCTTCCTTAGTGATAATTCCAGAGGTTAATGAGTTGGAAAACTAATTACACCAACTACAAGCCATTCACATTAAGGTGTCACTGTAACTGTGCATTTAAAATGTTGCTGCAGAGGTTTATCCTCTTGTTAAAGATTGTTGGCCATCAGTGGGAATGTGAGGATGATGTGTGTGCATGCATCTCCTGCTGGGTACGAGAAAGGGGAAGGTGTGTGAAACCCTACTGGGCATGCTCAAAGGCCTCTCCTGCCTGCCTTCTGTAGAGTGACTCTCCAACTCCAGTCAGGGTGGGCCCAAGATAGTCTCCATTTTTCCCTCCATTAGGAGGACTTGATCCTAACACTTGTAGGGCCCAAGGCAAGAGAACAAATGGGGGCATCTGTATTATATGTCTAAATATTTAGAAGTTATAAATAAGGCTAAAGACTGCTCAATTATGTTCTATCTTTCTACCTTGACAAATAAATATTCATCAGGATAAAACTGAAAAGATGTGTATAAAGCTATGTTTTGTGTGTGACTGACAGTCAGCAAAATATCAAAAATGACTGCATTAATTATTGTTGAGTATGTCTGAGGGCTGGCTCTGTGACAAGCTGATGATATGTAACAAAGGCATATATAATTCAGCAGCTATCATATAGTTATTATATAAATTAACTTGTCTCAGTTCTTAAAAGTCAAAATAGCCAGTTGTATTGCTAGGGCTAAGAGTTTTACATGCATTCTATTGACTTCAATGACAATATTTTATCTTAAGTTGATACACGATTTCAATTAGGAAAAATTCATTTTGCTTAGGAGTGAGCAACTGAGAAAATTTTATACAATTTTTTTAAAAGATGTGTTTATTTTTATTTTACGTATATGACTGCTTTGCATGTATGTGCATATGTGTACCACATGCATTCCTGATGCCCAGGGAAGACAGCCGAGGATACTGGATCCCTGGAACTAGAGTTGTAGGCAGCTGGGACTTGTCATTGTGTGCTAAGAATGGAACCCAGCCAGCCTTCTACAAGAGAGCACATGCCCTTAGTCACTGAGCTATCTGCAGCCCCAGCCACTGGAGTTTTTTGTAAAAGTACTTCTTCTTAAAGATGGATTTGGTAGTTTTATCTTTTTAAATTTTTTAAAAATAAATGTATTAGGTATGTGTATGTGTTTCTGTGCATGTGTGTGTGTGTGTTTGTGTCTACGTGTCATCTGTGAATGCCTGTGCCTGTCTGTGTCCTTGATAGTCTGACAAACATGCTTCTGCTCTAATATCTTCATATAGTATTGAACTATTAATTGCATGTTAATTTCATTAATTGTTTGGTATATTCTTTTGATTGGTTGGCTGAGGCAGTCTGGCTCTGTACCCCCAGCTGGCTCAGTACCTCAGGCTACCCTGAACTCATTAGGTTAGCCCATGTAGCCTTGAACTCATCAAAGTCTTCCTGCTTTACCCCACAGAAATCTACGAGTACAGACCAAGCCATTATGACTGGCTTGTTGAATAGTGTGCAAATGATTCTTATAGTTGGTCTGAATATAAACAAGCTATTTTGCTAAATCGTTTTATAATGTCTTTTCATGGCTGGGCCTGGTGGCCCAGGCCTGTAATCCCAGTTACTGAGGCCTGAGGGTGGAGGATCCCAGTTACTGAGGCCTGAGGGTAGAGGATCCCTGTTACTGAGGTCTGAGGGTGGAGGATCCCAGTTACTGAGGTCTGAGGGTGGAGGATCTCAGGGTCAAAGTCTGCAACCTTTCTCAAAAACTAAAAGGCAAGGGAGAGTTGGGAGGCAGAGGTTTGGGTGTTCTCCAGTTCAAGAGAACTAGAGGAGGGCCTGGCCTACATGAGACCCTGCCTTAACAGTGAGCAATAAAAAGAAAAAGCCCCACCCCAGGCCGCTAAGTGGGGGAGTGCTCACCTCATATCAACAAGTCCCCAGTAGATCCCCCTCCGAAGGACAGAATATCATCAACAAATCATTTACTTTAATTGCTTTAAAAATGAGGCAGCCAAACTTTCTGTTTGAATTGTTTTGTTAACTTTTGACAGCTCTATCAGTGACAAGCAACGATTCCTACTGAGAATGTGGGGAGCATAAATACTCAATTACCAAACTGAATGTCCCTCCCATGTTCTTTCATGTTCTTCAGTTAACTGAAGTTACTTCAGTTAACTTTTGTGGTGTTTTGTTGTGTTTTAAATTAGATTGAATTAACAGCATTTAGACCATATCCCCACCATGTGTCCAAAGAAGATTTCAAGATCAGCACCTCATTTCACCTTCATCTCTAGGACGAGTTGGAGGGTGTTTACTGTCTTTGAAAAGTCATTGACTCAAACAGTTGACACCACCTTGTCTAATAACAAAGCCAAATGCGCCCTGAGCAAGGATAAACACAAGACCTGGGACGCAGAGGGCTGGCCCATCTTCTAGACAGTAAACCTTTCTCTTCATCTACCACGTTGTCCCCGTCACCTCTTAGGTGGCTTTCAAATCATCTAAATAGAGCTGGATTTGATGGTAAGTTTTGCACATTAGAATTGTATTTCATTTTTCATGAAACTGAACCTCTGTGTCAGGACTGGCATTCAGAATCTGCTCCGGCACCAGTGCTCCTGCGGGTTACCTGAAGGCTCCGCGTGCAAGTCCTTAGCAGCACTAGAGTTATGGAACTCTCCTGATGCTGGTACGATGTAGGAGAGCTGCAAAAACAGAAAAGCAAGGAAATGCTTGGTGCTGCTGAGAAATGGTACTTTACTATGCAAAACATCCACAGAGTTTTTGTCCTATCTGATGGGAAGGCTGCCACAAATTGGCTTGTCTTTTTCCTATTGGAAGGTGCTTCTGCCCATCAAATACTCCCTAAAACTCCAGGGCACTGCCTGTTTCTTAAGTAGATGGTTGTGAAATCCACAAACTTTCCTTGATTTAGCTGTGTGGCTATTTAAAGGAGATAAGGATTTTTCTGGGTCTTAAACTCTCTCTCTCTCTGTCTCTCTTTCTCACTTTCTCTCTCTCTCTCTCTCTCTCTCTCTCTCTCTCTCTCACATACACACACACACACACTCACACACACGCATGCACACACACCACTGCTGACTACCACCTGGAGTGTCTTTAACCCATACTGTTGTGTGATGTATGGCACCCCTCCAGCAAACTGCTTCCCATCAAACTGTGAAATTCTGCTTCTCCACTTGGAATTGCATGAACCCCAGCCCAGGACACAATGATCCCTGGAACTTTATTGTGTAATGTCCATAGGTTTTATCCTTCACTTTCTCTCCCTTGCTTCTCACATCTTTTATGTTGGGAGATCTTTAAACTTCCATAGGTCAAAACTTATTGCTTGAGAAATGTATCATATCTCCATTACTAACACCTCCCCGTACTCCATCTGCTTTTAAAGGTTCTGTTAAAACTCCTTCTCTTTCCATTAAGGAAGGTTTTGCTGTCCTTATGGGTAGATGTCCACCAGGATGCCTGCCTTTGTTAGAGGCACAGAACAGACTCACTTTTCTGATTCTTTAAGCACAACGTCCCTAAGATGATTTGTTGCCTTTAAAAAAAAAATTGAATTCACCATCATGCTGGTCTACTGAGGTAGTCATGAACCCAGTGACCTCCAAGGAGTTCAGTACAAGGTGACAGTTAAATAATATTGGAAGTGCTTCATAAGTGACCTGATGTAAGGCGGGTTCTTAGAAACAGGAATGCTCAATACAAGGCACATTATAAAGAAGTTGTGTGTGTGCATATGTGTATGTCTGTACATTTGTCTGTGTGTGCCTCTGTGTGTGTGTCTGTGTTTTGTGTATGTGTCTGTGTGTTTGTGTGTCTGTGTGTATGTTTTTATGTGTGTGTGTTTGTGTGTCTGTATGTGTATATCTGTGTGTGTATGCTTGTGTGTGTGTGTTTCTGTGTTTCTGTGTATGTATGCATTTGTGTGTGTTTGTCTATGTGTGTGTGTCTGTGTGTGTGTATATGTGTCTGTGTATGTGCATGTGTAACTGTGTGTTTGTGTGTATGTGAAACAGAGAGAGAGAGACAGAGACAGAGAGAGACAGAGAGAGACAAAGAGAAAGAGAGACAGAGACAGAGAGTGATGGGGGAGGCAAGAGTGCCATGGCCACCCACATGGAGGTCAGGGGACAACTCTGTGGAATCATTTCTCCCCTTCCACCTTCATCTGAGTCCCAGGAGTCAAACTCGTGTGGCAAGTGCCTTTGCTCCCGGGCCATCTCACCTGCCTCATGCATTGGCTCTTGTCTTCAGGATGAATATGACATGGATTTCTAGGTCCACATGAACTTTCTTGTATGGTAACTGTACTGATATGTATGGGGTAAACAGCTTTATAGGTGCTAAACCTAAAGGGCAGATTGTTGACCACTAGAAATGCCCAAACTTGGCCATGGTGGATGATAATATAAGTTCTCAAATCCTTATTTTAATTTCTTTCTTTCTTTCTTTCTTTCTTTCTTTCTTTCTTTCTTTCTTTCTTTTTATTTTGGGGATTATCATTTAATTGCAACATTTCTCCCTTTCCTTGCCTCCCTCCAAACTCTTAATGGTCAAATGGAAGAAGCGAAATATTTTGTCCAAAAAATATATATAACATTTTGCCTTCCTTTTTTCTTTTTTAACCAAAATAAGTGCTAAGATGTTCCCCAAGTAGAAAAACATTGTAATGTAACATGCACCCATGGCATGGTGAGATCTTCAAAAGTCCCTGTTTGGACCATGATGCGCTGAGTTTTACAGGACACAAAACTTCCTGTTCTAGAAAGTTCTGGGTCAGAACTATGGCTCCCACTTGAAGGTGATGTCCACTGGGCCTTTCATCTAAACAGAATGTGCTTGCTTTCAGCAGAGCGCATCACATGTCCCACTACTGCCTGAGTCTAGTCCTCTCAGGGACACAGCTGCATACCCACTACTGCCTGTGTCTAGTCCTCTCAGGGACACAGCTGCATACCCACTACTGCCTGAGTCTAGTCCTCTCAGGGACACAGCTGCATACCCACTACTGCCTGAGTCTAGTCCTCTCAGGGAGACAGCTGCATAATTTGTCTTCGTGTTTATGGTCGTCTTAGTTTGGACAGAAGTACTTCTTGCCTCTAGAATCACCGGTTCCTTGTGTAGGTCCACGTTGTGCTGCTGTAATAAAATATCCAAGAGCATTTTAGGAAGAGAGATGCTCATGTGATTCATGATTTTGGTGGCCAGGAAGTTTGGTCACTGTCACAGAAGTGTCAAGTACACGGGATGGCCTTGTTGTATAACAACCAGTGGTCTCAACAACTAACCTATTACAATGATGCTCACCTGCTCTCTTTTGAGGGTTGTGTCCTTGGGACCTAATCCTATTATATGGCCACACCAGAACCAAGATTCCCACACACAAACGAAGCCATGATGTTCCCAGTGACACCCCTTCCTTTCCCTTCCCTTCCATCACTCAGCATACAAGCTTTCCTTTCTCGATACACTTACATCCTTTCTGTGGACTTTCAACAAACTAAGAGCAAGGGGTTTTTTGTTTGTTTTAAACAATACCGCCTCTTCATACTTCTTTGTGATTGTTACTGGGGAATAAGCTGGCACCACTGACCTACACTTGCTGCTTCATGAAACTTTATTTTTAGACAGAATATTCCTATGTTGCTATGATGGATACAGATGCAATTTCCTCCTGAGCAGCTGAGATTATACATGTGCCACTATATGTAATAGTGGGCTTTTAAAGCCTCGAAGCCTCCCCTTCCAAATGACATGCCTTCTGCAGCAAGACCACACCTCCTAATCCTTCCCAAGCACGTCCACAAACTAGGGAATAATCATTCAAACATATGAACCTATGGGGCCATTTTCATTCAAATCACCACACATTCTCTGGAAAAGCCTTCACATATAAAACAAGGGCCATCTTTTTGGTGATTCTCTATTCTACCAAATTGACAAATAAGATTAATCATCAAAATGTACATATGCCAAATATACTGGAGATATCACAGTCAATGCCACAGTATGTCCCTTAACCTTATGAAACATTGGAAAAATCAAAACCAAATGTGCAATAATATATGCATTAATTAATTTTAATTATTTAAGTTCAGAGAGTATGATGGGAGCATATAACAAGGGGCTCTATGGAGAGATGGCTCAAGGGGCTTCAGCACTTACTGCTCTTGTAGAGGACCCTGGTTCAATTCCCAACACCCACATGGTGGCTCACAGCCAATGATAACTCTCTTTTTATAGGATCTGGACACAGGCACACACATATGTGCGTACATACTCATATAGTTGAATAAACAAGTTTAAAATTTTTTAAGAGGTTGTAACCATGGCTAGAGGTATAGCTTGACAGTGGAGCATACATACTATATGTACAAAGACCTGAGCTCAGCCTCAGAATAAAAGATGCAGTCTAACCGTCGGCCACTGATCACATATATTTCAGACAGATGCTGAATGAGAATAGTGTCCTGTGACATTTGTCTTTCTTGCGAGAGGTGACACAGTAGTGGAAGTAAGAGTGTGTAGATGACCTCAGCCTGTCTCATCTGTAGAGTTGAGACAAAGTCACAGATCCTTTTCACATGGGGTAGTCACGTGTCTAACCATGACAACCACTCCTTCATGGGAAGGAGTCACGTGTCTAACCATGACACCCACTCCACATGATCTCAGCAGAGCAGGGTAGAGCTGAGCAGGTCTGTCCGCCCTGAGGCCACCGCAGCTTACTGCCGCTCACGTGCACTTGTGACCATACCCTCCGATGCTCAGCATGTGACGATGCTGCCCGACAACTAGGCACGTTACCTAATGCTCAGTAGGTAGTAAAGAGCAAGCTTGTAGCATCCTGCATGGTACTGGGCCCCTTCTCATCGCTTTAGAGCAGAGCATACGTCTATTCGTTAAGACTTCTGTAAAGCAGCAGGCTGCCACGCCCCAGCATCTCCCTCCCTCTTAGCAGTCAGCAGAGGCCGTGCCGGGGCTTTGACCTCCATTGTCTACATCTGTGTACGTGTGGTCTAGGATGTCCATACAACAACCAAATCGCCCGCAGGCTCATTTCTCAGAATGTGTCCCTGTTCTTAGGAGACACATAATGTGTGTTCTTATGTGCCCCTCCCTTCCCTAGTCACCACTTCTACACTATTTCTTCTCAGACAGGGTATTTTCAATAGTTATGACAGTATTAGATTTAGATGAAATAGACTGCATGACACCAGGGAGAGATCTATGTTTCAATGACACAAAATGAGCTTGAAGGAATTTAGAACCCAGGAGACATGAATTTGATATTTTGTAATTTTTGATGTTGACCGGTTTTGTTTTAAATCATAATCTCCACCTTTTGACATCTTGCTAACATTTTGATGATTCAGAAGTAAATGACTGCTGTACTTGGAGCTCTCAAGATGTTAGACAGGTCCTCAATCACAGCGCTAACACCACAAAGGACAAGAGGCTACCACGATTGTTTGTTATGACACCGATTGCCCTTTGCATCAGTGATTTTGGGGTTGAGGGGTAGGCCCTAGCTGATCTGGAACTTTCTATGTAGACCAGCGTCTGGTCTCTAACATTCAGAGATTCTCCTGCCTCTCCTTCTGAGTGCTGGGATTAATACTGTGTCACCATGCTGGGCCCAGTTCTTTACCTGAGACGGTAACATGGGGGCATGATGGAAAGCTAGACAGAGGTACCTGAGAGCTTTGTGCTCAGGAGAAGCCAGAGAAGCAGTCTGAGGCAGCCAGTAAGAACACGGACTGGGTTCAGCCTGCTTGGTTGGACCTTGGAACTGACACTAAGGAACTATGTAATTCTGACATGTTGTATAACCTCTCTGGTCTTGGAAATGGAAGCATGGACTTTATAGAGTATGTGATTCAGCATCTGAGTCCATGTGGAGTCTTTAGAACAGGGTACAGCACATGAGAAGTATTTTGTTGTGGTTTGCAAGTGTCGCCCAAAGACTCATGTGTTGAAGGCTTGCCCCATAGCCAGTAGAAATCATTAGACTGTGAGGCTTCTGACTAAGCAGTGGATTGGTTCACTAAGGTAGTCATGATTTCACAGCATCATTGAGGGGAGTGATTAAAGCCTTAGGAAATCAGACCTCATATGAAGAACCAGGCCTCTGGACGTCCTAGGGGCCATATCCTACCCTGGCTCATACCCTGCTCTACAACTTCCTGACTGTCAGAGGGTAAGTGGCTTGGCCACACTCTTCCATGACACTCTGCCTCCCTAAGGCCCAGAAACAATGGAGCCAGCCAACCAGGGACTGGGACCTTTGAAAGTGTGAGCCCAAATGGAACCTTCCTTCTTTAACTTATTAATTTTTTTACAGTGATAAAAGGTGTAACACATTTCTAATCTAATCTCACTTGGATAATACGTTCTGTTTAAAGTAGTTAGAAATTTTTAAGTTATGCTAATTAGCAAGCCGAACGGGAAAGTGCTACAAAGCAATACCAGTGAGGCCTCTCTTACGATTACGCATTTGTGCTTTGTTCTTAGACAACACTGAACTAGTCATACTAGACTCCAAAATCCTGCCTGGCTTTGATCATTCTGCTTAGAAAAACATTTGCTTCAGTATCCTCTGGCTTGGTTAAGCTGGAACCCTTGGATGAAATGAGTTGTGGTGCAGGTAAACTTTGCTGTTCTCAATCTGGAAACACATCTGCCAGAGTCTTGTTGTCCCTGCTTCATTGGAAAGAATTCAAGTTCTCATCCAAAGTGCCAGCCATTCTCTGCAAGTCTCAGATCCCCAAAGCCACATCGGATTGCATCTCTGACTGAAAAGGAAAGATCCAGAAGGAAGGACCCCAAGTCCACAGCACAGCGTAAATTAGGAACAGTTGCCACTTGCACACAAAAACCAAAATCAGCTCTTCAGTTTGCAGACCAACTTCACAGTGTCACTGTAGGACCCTGCTTGGCAGTAGCCACCCATCAGCTCTTCAGTTTGCAGACCAACTTCACAGTGTCACTGTAGGACCCTGCTTGGCAGTAGCCTTCTGAGTGTTGTTTACAGTGTTTCCTTCACAGGGAGGAGGAGGAAGGCGCCAGCAGTTTAGGGGACAAATGCACACACAAGGAAGCAAGCAAGCAAATTATTTAATGATTATTTTTTAAAAAAAAACATGTCACTGTGTGGGAAAGTGTTTGGAGAGACATTCAAGGCCCATGTCACTGTGTGACATTTCTTCATTATCACTTCTATGCAGGGAGTCCAGGGGGTAGGAGCAGAAACTCTTACTATTTATGTCTTCCATGTAACACTTCATACAAAAATAATGACTTTAGTCCTCAGAGCCCCACCCTGATATTTTAGAAAATACCATGTTTGTGCCTGAAAGCAGTGCCTTTCCCATCTCAAACGTTTGATGTGCTGTTTGCTCAGTAATATTGAAAGAACACTTATTTGCATTTCCTGGTAGCTATCAATCACATGCTCTGGCTCACATTCCACCTCTAAAGAGAGCATCCACAAGGAGACAAAATATAAACACATCAACAGAAACATTGTTTCTACTTGGCTATGCCAAGTGAATTTTAAATTTCCCTTTCCACCACAGAGGCCTCACGGAGGAGCTGAGGGCGGATTAATGTGGGTCTGATACTTCAGTGTATCAGAACACGGATTTGCTGGCAACAGCTGCAGCAAATTCCCCTGACTGAGAAGAATTACAAGTATTATCACCTAGATCATTAAAGTAGGTTCATAGATTGCACAATATCTTCAATCAATTCATCTAAGGGAACTTGAAGCCAGCTGGACCCCCTCGGTGAGAACTTGACTTAATTGGCCAATAAGTGGCTGGCAAAGGTACATGCTATTTGATCAAATTACCGAGTGAGCAAGTGATTACAGTTTGGAGCAGCATGGAGGGTGGACGGCAGGTCAGCCCTTTTGGGGAGGGCTAAGTTAATGTCCACTATTAAGTGCTACTGTGAAAAATGGCGGTTTGCTTGGAGCTCAGATGGGAAAGAGGGTCCGGGTCAGCCTCCAGCTGATGGAGTGGGCGAGAAATACACATTTATCATCTCTTTGGCCTCATTTCTGCCTTGGTAAGAGTCCCATACTAACCACTCTGCAGTTGCCTGGTTCCCTGTCCCCTTTTCATTTTTATTGGCATGACTAAAAATATTGCCAATGAATGAATCTTGAAGGAAAAATCACTTTTTCCTCAGCAGTGTCCCAAGAGTCTTTTCTACAGAAAGGTTCAAGAATCAAGAATTTGAGGAAAGTCCTGTTTATACATACATATTAATAATTATTCTCTCTCTGGTGAGGGGACTGAAGAATTGTTTACACACTAGATGTCTGCCTTCTATCAACACTGGCTGAGAAAACCAGCAAGTCACATCTGAGTCTGCTACCAGATGTTGTCACAAATTACTGAAGAAAACTGCCCCATGTTGAAACAAAGGGTTGGGGTTTTTTTGTTTGTTTGTTTTGCTGTTTTTTGTTTTGTTTTGCTTTTTAACATAAGGCTACTGTGGCATTCGTTTGTGTGTATGTGTAAAATAGCTAATGTGATTGGTGGCCAAAAACAAATGCCAGCGATCCCAAGACAAAAGTTCCAGTGCGAGGCGACTACATGAAAACCTACCTATTTCGTGGATTTTTTAAAAAGACTTAATTTATTATATGTAAGTACACTGTAGCTGTCCTCAGACACACCAGAAGAGGGCATCAGATCTCATTATGGATGGTTGTGAGCCACCACGTGGTTGCTGGGATTTGAACTCAGGACCTTTGGAAGAGCAGTCAGTGCTCTTAACCGCTGAGCCATCTCTCCAGCCCCTATTTCATGGATTTTTACTAAACCATATAATCTTATCAAATGATAATTTACTTTGTGTTTTTTTCAGATTTATTTATTTATTTATTTGGTTTTTCAAGACAGGGTTTCTCTGTGTAGTCCTGGCTGTCCTGGAACTCACTCTGTAGACCAGGCTGGTCTCAAACTCAGAAATCTGCCTGCCTCTGCCTCCCAAGTGCTGGGATTAAAGGCATGTGCCTCCACTGCCCGGCTATTTATTTATTATTTATTTGTATTTATATTTGCATGTGTGCAGGTCAGAAGACAGCCTGTGTGAGTTGGTTCTCTCCTTCCACCGTGTAGCTCCTAGGGATGGAACTCGGATCATCAGGTTTGGTGGTGAGCACTTTTATCCACCAAGCCATCTTGTCAGCCCTCTCTTTGGGCTTTTAAGCCAATGGGAGGTTGAGCAACTGTCCAACCCATGGTGATGTCTCCAGCACGAGTCACAAAACACACATTGAACCTGTGTAATGCTCATCAGATCATGGCCACTTGCAAAATGACAGTCACTCTGCTAACATCCCTCCAGTCTCTCACCTTTGCAGGTGTGCTCAATGGTGCTGGGGCTCTCCTTGTTTCTCTGTCATTGCACAGATGTGTTCGTACATCTGCTATGGCAGAGGTCTGTGCGGGAGCCACAGCCTTCTTTTCAAGTGAGAAATGCAGTCTCACCTTGGAGTCTGCATTTGCTCTTCAGGAGGTCAATGTTCCTGTCTCTAGGGAGACCTTTCTAGATACTCTGTGAATTATCACTCATTATCTTTCCTGTTTTGATAAATATATATCATCTATTTACATGTTTATTTCATAATGTGAAATGAATAATATACGATGTCTTTTAAGATCAAGATTTTTCAGCCAAGTGGTGGTGGTGCACACCATTAGTTCCAACACTTCGCAGACAGAGGCAGGTAGATCTGTGAGTCTGAAGTCAGCATGGTCTACAGAGTGAATTCCAGGACAGCCAGAGCTACATAGTGACACTTTGTCTTAGAATAACAATGAATACATGATTCTTCTTGTGTGTGTGTGTGTGTGTGTGTGTGTGTGTGTGTGTGTGTTTCTAGTGTTTGGTATATCTTTTATGTTCAAAAACCTGAATGAATGAATGAATGAGTGAGTGAGTGAGTAAGTGAATGAATGTTACATCTAAGAGATACTAAGACCCAACCTATGTGTTGGCTTTGTCTGTCTTTGTGGATGGACCAGCACAGGCTCCCAAACATTTGCCTGTTGGATAACTGGGATATCTCAAGGGCAGATTTTGTAAGACTTCATTGTTGTGCAACTCATCTCTCTTTCCAAGACATTTCTGTAGTCCAGGGTGTTACCACATCCTGGTTCCTTGAAGCCTTTCTCATTGTCCCATGCCTTCCTCTGGGCCTCTCATCTGTCCTGTCTGCCTTGGGTTGCCATCTTTCATCAGACTTCCTTCATGTTCTCCACTCTTTAATATTTCACACTCCTGTACCACGCTACCCCACTTGATGGGAAAGCTCCTTGAAGGCCAGAAACAGACTCCAGCTCACCATTCTCAGGCTTCCTCGGTCCCATTAGAGGTATGCGACAAAAGAGTGTAAAATCAGGCATGCTTTTCTTGTTTCCGATAGAAGCCATCCATTTTGTAGCAAAAGTGGCCAGTGTCCTCCTAGAGCCTCGCTGACTCAGCACCAGGCATGGAAGTCACTTACAGGTTTGTGGTGGGCAGAATCAAATCGAGATTTGTTTCTGCGCCCATGTCTGGGCTCTTAAGCATGGTGTGGTGTTCTGCTATGTGTACAGCTCACAAGCTCTCAGCTTTTTAGAGACTTGGTTTTTGCTTTACTTTGTTTGTTTGTTTTTTATTTAGGCCCCAGATCTTCTGAGGACAAATAAGAAATTCTCTGCACATGTATTTTTCCACTGCTCCTTCCCTCTTTCTCAAAACGTGACTACAGGCTGGGTCTGACTAATGAGAAAGCAAGTTGTTCCAACAACACGGTGGCTTGTAAATCAAGATCTCCTTATGAAAGTTCGGCATGCATTGATTTTCTGAACCGGAGCTCTCACCTCCGCACCAGCCTCCTGCTTCTAAAACATCTTTTGAGAGAGATCATGGTGGGAACTAAGGCAAGGGCAGGAGATGATCCTCACAGCCCTTTTGATGACCATATTGTCTCTCTTGCTGCTGTTTGAAATGGAAATAGCCCTGGGGTGGGAAAGACCCAGGGTTAGCCCTTCTCCCTCCTAGCTTTTATTCCTAGGATATTTCAATGAAGAGTTAAGTCAGGGAACATGGGACCAGTGCACATATTTTTCTCTTAGCCCAAGATCTTGGAGGTGAGAGGGCACCACTGAATTAAGCATTTAGTATATTCAAAATCCGTGACCCAGAGCCGCTGTCTGAAAGCATCATTGATAATAGGACTGGGAGCACATTACACTTTGCTAGTACTTATCTTGCCTTGGACAATCTAGTCTGGGAGTGATAATTATCCCACTAGGAAAACTGTTCCATTGTCTGCTGGTCCTCCCTGGCAGGAAGTTTCTCTCTCTCCTCACTATATGCTTTCTCCTCGGCCTATTATTTCTCATTTAATTAGAAGCACTTGATATACATAGTTCTTTCCTCATCATTTATGTTATTTTCATTTAAATAATTACACAGCACAACGTTCCCACTCCCTATAGGCTGAGGAACAAACAGGGATGCAAACCCCAGGCTTCGAGGTATCTTTCAAACATGGCTCTGGCCTTTTCCAATGAAGAAGGGCAAGGCTGCGCTGGTGATGAACTTCAGGGGTATAGGTAGTCTTTTCCAAGACTGGCCAGTAGGGAGATGGACAAGAGCAAATATCCAATGATGCAGGAGCACGGTTGTGGGGTGACATACTGAGGTACCTCCCGTGGCCTGCCATGAATGGTGGGCAGGTCTGAGGTGGGCCTTGCCCTAAGTCCTGGAGTCTAGAGTCAGAGAAGAGTAACTTAGTGCTAGAAATTAATGTTCACGTGGTTGTCAGGTGTGCATGTGTGCATGCGTGTGCATGTGTGCGCGTGTGCGTGCATGTGTGTGTGTGTGTGTGTGTGTATGCACACTCATGTTCTTTCCCTTAGTTTTGATATAGTCATTCACTGAACTTGGAGTTAGCTGTTTCTTCTAGGATGGCTGGTTGGAGAGTCTGGAATCCCAGTGCTTCTTGTGCGATGTAGACAAAGAACCCAGCTTGTCCTTGAGTGTTGGGGATCCAGTCTCAGACCCTCAAGCTTGTGCAATAACACTTTACTCCTGAGCCACTCCCTTCCACCCCTGAGCCTGAAGCTTTTTTAAATGACAGACTGGGACTCACTAGTTCTGAGTGAGGTCTGACAGGCTGGGTTTTACTGTTGGCTTGGTTTGGTTTGGGGGTGTTTGTTTATTTGTTTGATTTTTAGGTAGGTCTCACTATATAGCCGTGCTTGACCTGGAACTTGCTACAAAGATCAGGCTGGCTTCAAACTCATAGATATCTTCCTGCCTCTGCCTCTTGAGTGCTGGGGTAAAAGGCATGCACAGCTGAATTTTTAACTCCTAAGCCATTTTGACATTGCCAGCTCAAAGGCCACTCATGCTGGCAAAAGCCTTAGAGCTTGGGTCAGATCTACAGACACATGACTTTTGGTGGCAGCAAAGTTTTTTTCTCTCCTTCTCTCCTTTTTAAAATCTCTTATTACATTTCTAAAATTTACTTGTGGGGTAACTAAGGGGAACGTGTATGTGCCAGAAGACAACTTGTGGGAACCAGTTCTCTCATTCTACCATGTGGTCCCTGGGACTGAACTCAAGCTGTCAGGCAGTAAACTCCTTTACCCACTGGACCATCTCAAAAGCTCAGGGCACATCATTTGGAGTAATGAGCTCTTTCCCTGGTCACACACTCAGAGCAGACCGGATCTTATCTGACTATGGGCTCTGGGCAGGGTTGGACTCTGTCAGGACTTGCTTGGAAGAAAAGAAATCTCCTCATCTTCTGATGAGACTCCAGTATCACCCTATCAAGTCATTGTGAGGCCAAATATGTGCAGGAGCACATCTCATAAATTTTTATGTTATACAAATTTATAATGTAAGGAAATGATATTTTATACTCTGCACTTTGGGATATACATTGTCTTTTATCAAAATCCTCTTAACAATGACCACTGCCGGGTCTTGTTCAGTACCTTGGGTCTCTGAGCAATGGCTGGGAGTAAAGATGGATCTTGTTCCGTACCTTGAAAATACCGTCCCTAATCTTAAGAGGGACGGTCTGGTGTTTCTACCATATGATGTCATAAGGCAAGGCCATTCTCTAGCACACTTGGACATCTGATGTCATTTTAAATATCCTCAACTCAGACACCACTATACTTTCAATACTTTGCATCAAAAAAGAGAAGAAAAAGGTTTGAGAGATGGCCTAGCAGTTAAGAGCACTTCCAAAGAACCTGGGTTCAATTCCCAGACCTGCCTGGCAGCTTACATCTGTTTATAACTCCAGGAAACAGCACATTCACACAGACATGAAAATCCAATGGGGATTGCTTATACTGTGGATAATTTTAATGCTTCTGAGACTTTCTGTTCTCTTTTGGTTAACAACAAAGGCTCTGGTCACAATTTGTTGGCACACAACACAGGTCTCATTGCATAACTTCATGTGGCCAAGTTTTTCCTCCTGTAAAATGGGTCTAACATCACAACTTAAGGAAGTTCTTTGAGTAAAATAATGCACAAAAGGACCCAGATCCATAGCATACCGTACCATTGCCTGCTTCTGACCAGTATCTGAAAGGACTACAGAGGTCTTCATGTGAAGTCATCTGTGGTTTTACATGTGCAGTCCCGGATCTATGCCTCCCCCTGTGTGGGCTCTCACACAGAAGCATAGTGACAGCCAAAGAGAATGAGCCCTTTCTCGCTACATTAGGATACAATAGACATTGTGATCGCAACTGTCCCATTGTTTTACTGTGATAATACGTATAAAATAACATCTGCCATCTTTAACCAGCTGAATGGTATTAAAGGCGTCCACACTTCATCCAAGAATCCCTTCCATCCATCTCTGTAAGTCTCATCCTGCAGAGCTGAAGACCCAGCAGGAGCCCCCTCCTCTCTTCCTCTGTTCCTTCTCCTTGATTCTGGATATTTTTAGGGACTTCATGTCAACCAGACTCCACGGGCTTTCCCCTTTCATGACTGGGTTATTTTATGGTACAATGTCCTCCATGGTAAACTAAACCACATCATCCATTAGAATTTCCTTCCTCTTTGAGTCTGAATAATACTAATATTCCACTTTATACCACATTCTGATTATCCATTTGTCTGTGGATGGACATAGGTTTCTTCCTCATTTAGTTGTGGTGCATAGTGAGGCTGTGAACATGGTTATGCAAATATTTGTTTGAGACCCTGAACAAGGGCCCTCTGAAAACTATGGTGGAGAAATGAATGGTTGGTAGTAAAGATGACATCTATTAAGCACCAGGACTTATTGGGTTCCAAGCTAAACACTATCCAAACTAGGTGTGGCCTGTCTCCCAGATGGGGAAACTGAAGCTTGATGCTGTTAGACATCAGTTCTGAGAACTGCAGGCCGCATTTGAGCACCCTCATTAGCTCTAGGCCAATGGTTTTAAAAATAGTTTCATAAACAGTTCATCCAATGCTGGCCCAATGAAGGGTACAGTATCTGGGCCTGTTCCTGGTGCACCCAAGGAGACAACAACATCAAAGTGGTCTGGAAGTGTCTGTGCTTTGGTGCCCACAGATAGCATGGAGATGTCCCTATGGGTCACTGGCTCACCTGCCTGCTGTAGGTCTGGATCCCTGGAGAAGACTTGGATTGGTGCACAGGAGACTGGGCAGGGAATGCATGAAGCCTTTTCTTGTTGCAAACTGACACTCCATGTCCATTAAAGAGCCACTCCTCCTCACTCTGCCAGTCTCTCTCTCACGTCTTCATGTCTGTGAGATCCCCTAGCCTTTGCCCTTTGGTGACTGGCTTATTTGACAGCATGGACCTCAAGGGTCTTCCACACTGTAGCATCCACTGTCAGGGTGTGAAGCATACAGGAGGAAGAGCTTACCCAACTCCCTGACCACAGGGTGGTGCTCCTGAATTATCCCAGGCCAGGCCAGGGGGAGCAGACTACAGATGGCTGAGGTTGGAGGTAAGAGCTTGGTGGCTTTGCTAACCCAAGAACAGTAGATCAGTCCAGATCCTCCATTAGGGCAGGAGGAACTGCAGTAGCTAGAAGCCTTCTCTCCCACAGTCCGGATGCTCCATCAGGGCAGGAGGAACTGTGGTAGCTAGAAGCCTTCTCTCCCAGGTGGGGTCAGAACTCCAGATCGGTAGTAGCAGGGAAGGAGGCACACCTCCGAAGATACTGTAAGCTGGTCTTGTCCATTTCTTGTCTGACAAATTAAACAGTGGAGACAGGGGCAAGAATTGCAGAGGAAACAGTGCCCAGGGCTCCTGCTCAGCTTGGCAGCCAGGGCCCTGAAGCTCCCATTATCCAAAAGCTCCACATTTGGGGCCTCTTATTTGCAACCCTGGGATTTTCAGTCTTTAAAAAAAAAATTCCACTATGCAAAGGGATAAGGGAAAGGGAGCCAAAAAATAGTTTAAAAAGCACATTACCAGGAAATTGTTTCTACCATGTTTACGACTATTCTTAATGTTTTATGAATATGCTAAAAAAATATGCTGGGGCATATTTCCTTGGGCTCTCTAGTTAATTACTTATTCTGAGTGCTTCTACTCCATTCCTTTCGAAATGTGTTGTGCATTAATTCTGATTATGTACAAAAACCCACCTGCAAGGAAAAAGTCTGAATCAGTAATGCTGGTAAAATGAGCAACCTCCTGGGGCTCCACCGAGGAGGAGGACATTGGGCAGAATTAGAATCTTGTAGCTAAGGCTATTCATAATGTCATTAACATAAAGGCAATTAAATGAGTTTTTAACCTACAACCCTTTATTGTTATTAATGAACATTAGAAAAACACAGGAGATAAAATTGGTAATTATCTCTGCACCAAGCTATGCAATAATGTGTTTAAATATAAAAACAAAACAAATGATTATTGTTAGTATTTTCAGTAGCAGAAACCCCAGGAGCAGCTCCGTCGTCTTTAATCACATGAGCCCACACCAAGAGGGTTAATTAAAAAAAGGCTTTACCTTCCATGAGCCCGGTTGTTCCGGTTTAATATGTAATCAACAAACATAAATGTAAATTTGCAAAAAGATGTCCCAAGCTCCTGCCTGTGGGCTAGCCACCTTTACAGAGGGAGCGGTTCCTGCTGACATACAACAGTCCATGGCTCCAGAATCAAGTTTTTCCTTTCTGGAAGAAACAAAACAAAACAGTTGTGTCATGCTTTCAAATCCCATTCCAAGAGGAAGTGAGTAACTCCAGGCTCATTGCCTAGGCTCGCTGTTCATGGGAAGTAGCCTAAGCGTTTGGAAAGGGACGTGCAGATTTTAAAAGTGACGGGCAAATGCTGTGTGACAGTCAGAGAACTGCAGCTTATTTTTTTTCCTTTATGCAAACCGCCATTCTAAACAAGCCATGCCAGCCTGAGTGTGAGGACGCATGCAGCAGTTAATGGATGGTGAAAGCCGGCGTCTAATAATAGTCGCCCCCTAATTAATTCAGTTTGTATACTGTACCGGAGATAATGTGGCTACCCTATATCTCTCGTAATTTGTTCCAAGCCAGTTTTGTTTCTGAAGCCCATGTTCAAGTGACACACACCTCTGATTTGTCCTTGCAGTGAAGTTCTCAAAAGCAGGTTTTTAAGCAACCTTTGCCTGTGGCAAAGCCTTTTATTTTCATTTGATTTTTCCTCGAAAATGAAATCTTTACGATGGCATTTTACAGAACGAGATACCTGTACTGGCACTAGCTATGTTTATCACTTAAAAAAACAATCCTATTAACTTGGGTTGATGCCAAGGTCAAAATTATGCCCACCACATGCACTTCCATAGGCTGACTCTATCTTAAATATTTGGTTACAAGCACTGGGATTTCCCTACACACTGGAAAATCTTGTGTGGGATCAAGAGATGTAGCTGAGTATCAGGATGAGAATCTAGACATAGAAAATACAGGGGGCAGGGAGGGGGGGTTCTTCTCTACTCCAATATTGATCATATCACTAGAAGCTGCTGGGACTCCGAATTGAAGATCCAGAATGAGTGAGGGTCACATAATTGGACACCTGATAAGATTAGACAGATCACGCTTTCCAGAGATGACCCCGAAGAGCTATAACACAAGCCCTCCAGTGTCTCCCAAGCAGCGTTTAAAAGATGGGGCATAACCAGTGTGAGTTGAGCAGATAGCTAAGCAGCAGGCAGGCCTAAAAGAGCAGGCCCCTTGCATAGAGTTCTGTGTGCTGTTCTACTGGACACATACAGAGGAAAGCCAAGCTACACGGCGAGGTCTCACAAAGCCAACCAGATAGGTCCCTGGCCACTAGTCCAGTCCCTTCTGAGCGCCAGATTCTAGTTGTCAGGTTCTCACAAAAGTCCCAAGTCCCTCTTTGTCTGTAGTCCCTTTGGCCACTGTCCTGAGCAAGGTTCAAGTCTCAGCACATGTTTCTCCACCATGCAGGCAAACCATGGGGGCAGGTGGGTCTTTGTGGAGTACCTGTGTGCCAGAGAGAGAAGCAAGCGACTTTTTGCCATGGGCCAGCCTGGGGGTGTGTGTGTGAGAGATATGTGTTCATTAAAATCATTTGCATTTCAAGTTTCATTATCCCTGATCCCTCAGAACGTGCTGCCCGGCTGGTGCCTCGGCCATGTGGCAGTCGGGAAAGCTGAAGGTCAACCTCCGGCTGTTAGGCAAACAATTGGGAACTACACACACTAAACTCACCCCTTTCTTGTCACCCTCCTTGGCTATTAACCACCCCCAGGGCACCCTCAGGGGCTGCAAATTTTCTCCTGGCACCTCTTCTAACTTGTGAAAATTCTAGAGGCCTACAAACAGACTGCTTAGCAAGAACAGGCCATATGCAGGGTCTTTGTGATCTGACCTCAGGCAGTGGAGGGGGAGGGGATGGTGATTGAAGCTGCTCTATTGTGGACACTGATTTGTCCCATCCCTCCCTTCACGAGCTGCTGCCAGTGGGCCTGCCATGAGAAGGTGGCCAAACAGAGGACAATGGCAAAGCCTTGCACAGCTGAAAAATCATTTTTCAAAGACCTCTAGGACACAGAAGTTGAGCCTGTCAGCTGATATTTGATCTGGGGAGTGTGGAGCAGCTGGGGCCAGGGCAGGACTCTCCAAACCCACTCTGTAGGACCACAGGTGGGGGTGGGGCAGCTGCCTACCCACTCACATTTCTGCCTGTACCCCAGAAAGAAAGGCTGGGCCCCTCCACTCCAACCCCAAAATATGCAAGGCCACTCCCATTTTTTTTTCTCAGTACTCTCAGGAAGGTACAGTCAGAAGGACAGACTGTAAGAGCCCTGCATGGAAGCTGGGAAACACTGACCAACCTGCAGATGTTTCTGCCAGGACAGTGTTTCCCAGCTGTATACAGACATATGTATACAGATGTAAAAAAATGAAAGGCCGAGTTCAATGAGGAGGCTCTTCCTGAGGAAAGGTGTGAGAGATGCTTGGCAACAGGAATGGGTGGGATGAAGCCACCCTGGGGAGTTGTTCTCAAGTAGAAATGACAAGATTTATCCAAGTTTACCCCAGCTAAGACATTGTCTGTTTTTATATCTCTCATTCTCTCCATTACACAGGAGTTTTCGGAGGCCATGGGATGTACCATTACACAGATGGCCAATAGGATGCATTCTTCTGTTTTTCAGAATTTCCCTTATCCATGATCTTGCTTCCCACTCTCTCAGTTACCTACAGTGATATGGAATATTAAACAAAATTCTCCAGAGATAATTAATGTTTTATCTTAGCATGGTGAAATTTCACACTGCCCACCAGGACCCACTCTCTCTGGCTAGCCTCTAAGTATATTGTCCGATCATTCTTTACCTAGAAGCTGTACATAATATAAACAGACAGCTGCCATAGCACAGGGTTTGTGAGTAACGACGACGTTGGCAATCTAGATACATCCAAGAATGCAGTCTTTGCTTCTTATACTCAAAAAACTGAAAGAAAAGAAAGAGGTAAACTACATACAAAGGTTGCTGAGGTCTCTCAGAAGGCTAAACCTATTGCCCAAGAAATTGCAAAGACAGCATCCATTGGAGGTCTTTGCAACTCACCCCCAGCTGGTCACAGGAAGGGTGGCCATTGAAAGTGACTTTACAGTTTTCCTGTTTTAATGTCTGACATGTAAACATCGATCTACAGCCCACATAAACCTGCAGAGAAAGAGAGCCTTAAGTCCTCGATAATTTTTGAGGATGTAAAGGGGTATCCAGACCAAAATGTTAGCAAGCCCTGCCCCAGACAAGCCACTCAAAGGTATGCTGTTAGCAAGCCCTGCCCCAGACAAGCCACTTGAAGGTATGCTGTTAGCAAGCCCTGCCCCAGACAAGCCACTCGAAGATATGCTGTTCTGTGAGTGACGAGGCTACCACACTTCAGACACTCTCTGCCTTGCCTAGGACTTTCTGTCTTGTCAGCAAAGACCGCTCTGTCTGGTCATCTCTCTTCTCCACTGATCTAAAGTCGTCTTCTTCTAGCTAGTGGAAATTAAGTTGCTTGCTGCACCACCATCACCACTTTAAAAAAAAAAATCTATTTTGCTCAATATCTCTGTGATTTTATGCCTTCTTAATATGAACCCATGGGTGCCCTTAGTTTAAAAACTCAGTCAGCAACAGAGCTCATGTCCTTTGTAACTCTGCATATATGCTTAATGTTTTTATATCTCATTTTAAAAATATGAGTACAGAGGCCACAGGGTCAGACCCCCTGGAGCTGGAGTTACAGCCACTGGGGAGCCACTCATTGTAAGTGCTAGGAATCCAGCTCAGGTCGTCTGCAAGAGCGATAACCTTCTTAACTCCTGAGCCAACTCTCCAGCCCTTAGATTAACATTTTGAAAGTATCTTACTTAAATCAGATCTCACTAGCCTTCTAAACAAGATGTGAGCCTTAGAAGAAGCCAGTGTCAGCCAAATGTCATCTCTCCACCTCTAACTGATCCTCATATAGGCTCTAGGCTCTCAGTTTGAATGTCATTTAAACCAAAAGGATTAGGAGCATCAATGGTGGCTAGTCTTATTTACCCTGGCTTCCTGAGAGCTATGTAGTTTTTATCCTTGCTAATCATTTGGTTTTTTATTTATTTATTTATTCATTCATTTATTTATTTAGTGTGAGTACACTATAGCTGTCTTCAGACACATCAGAAGAGGGTGAGCCACCATATGGTTGTTGGGAATTGAACTCAGGACCTCTAGAAGAGCAGTCAGTGCTCTTAACCACTGAGCATCTATCCACCTCTAATTTTTTAATTATTATTATTTTATTTGATGTATGTGAGTGTTTTGCCTGTATTTATGTCTTTTCAACACATTCATGCTTTGGAGGCCAGAAGAGGACGTCAGATTTGATGGAACTGGTGTGGCAAAAGATTGGTAGCTACCATGTAGGTGTTGGGAATTGAACCCGGATCCCCTGGAAGACCAGTTAGGAGCCTTTGAACTGCTGGGCCACCTCTCCAACACCCTTTGCTTTGCACTTTAGCCCATAAATATGTTCCTTTTTGGTTTTAGATTGTGACCAGGCACTCACATACATGCATATATGTGTTTAATATTTTATCCAACATCTCTGCATCTGGAGGTGAGTGATGCTTTTGAGTATGCTTACCCACCTTGTTGACCTACAGGTCTCAGCCTTCATCCTCACAGAGGAGCCAAGGGATAGATTTGCTAAAACCCGAAATACTCAGTCTTTCTGACTCACCAAAGCAGACCCAGAATGCAAAACACTAATTAGATTTTGTTAAAGATTCTAAATTAGAGCTAAGCAATTCTGTGAATGGATTGGTTGTTACAAATTAAACAGAACTATTTCATTTAAGTTTATGGTCATGTAGGTTAATTAAAATTTTCTCTCTAGAAATATAGCCCCCAAGACTCTATGTAATTTAACAGGCTCCATGTTCACGCAGAGTGAAAATGGCAGCTTCAATATTTAATTCTTGCTTCATAAACTTTGAAGGCTAAAAACACATTCTCCCAAACTTGTGAATGTTCTTTATGTCAGAAACAACTCGCCAAAGGAGACTAGCCAAAGGAGTTGCTAGGTAACTTGGGGCCCATGGAAAGCTTCTGATAAAAATGTATTTAAATCAGATTTCTAGAGCAGATGGGCAAACTGAAGTGGAAAATAAATTCAAATGCTCTGATACTGGCTTTTCCTGCCAAAACTAAGATCTCCTTGCAGTGAAGGGTTCTTGTGGGAGGGGCAGGGGCTGGGGCGGCCTTCCTGCAGAGGGCATCAAGTCTCCTCCCCTTCTTCACGACATGAAGCTCTCTGAGATTTGTGAGTCAAATTACTCTTCAGTGACTGGGTAAGTCCCATGAAGAAGGAGCATTGTCTGAAGAAGATGCCAATGTACGCGTCTTGGGAAACAGAAAGTCTATACATTTGTACAGAGAATGTACAATCTGTAATGCAGCTATCAACATAGTAAAACAATGAAACTTTCTATCAACTGAGCTCATACAGACTGAAAGCCCTTTCTCAACATCTTTGCCCATGGCCGAAGACATTAGGAGCTGGTGGCAAGAGTTACAGGCCAAAGAACTCTTACAAAAGCCTTTTTCTGAAGAAGAGTCAACTGTAAAACGTACCTCTTCACTCAATCCTCAGAACCTTGCAGAGTTGATAAATTTGCACAAAATTATTCAGAAGAGATCTTAATCGACTGTGTGGCTGAGGCAGGAGGGTCACTTGAGCCCTAGAGTTTGAGACACTCTGGGTAACTCAGAGAGGACACCACACTGCAGACAAAACACAAACGGGAGCTGGTGGTTAGCTCAGCTCAGCACCAAGGAACACAGAACTAAATCCCTGGACGGACACACACGTCTCTGGATCGCTGTAGGAAGGGCAGGCAGGCGGTTATGGGAGGCAGATGCAAACCACAGTGGTGGCTTAGGAACCTGCTGGGAAGGAAATGATGCGCCCTAGGTTCTACCCCTGAACTATTTACTGAATTATTGCAGCAAAATACCCAGAAAATGTTGGCTTTTTTATTTTTTATTTTGTAGGTAATAATACTGAAGCACCAAGGGAGAGAGTAGTACAAAAGTACTTTTTTTTTTTTTTTTTTTTTTTTTTTTTTTTTTTTGCCAAATGAAGTACTCACTGGCACTGGTTAAGATTTTTGTGATAGGGCTGGAGAGATGGCTCAGTGGTTAAGAGCACTGACTGGTCTTCCAGAGGTCCTGAGTTCAAATCCCAGCAACCACATGGTGGCTTACAACCATCTGTAATGGGATCTGATGTCCTCTTCTGGTGTGTCGAAGACAGTTATAGTACAGTTGTATCCATAAAATAAATAAATATTTTTAAAAACTTTAGAAAAAGATTTTAGCACTATCTGTCAAAATGTTAAGTGAACATGTTAGATGACTCAACAAAACCATACTTGTAATAGAAAAAAAAAAAAAACCTTGGAGACAACTTAGCATTTAGTAATGGATGGGTTGGACAATTTCTAGTAAAACTACATAATAGTATTCACTCACTAAAAAGAAAGAAAAAAATCTATATTGAAATATGGAAAATATTCTTTCAACAAAAAAAAATAAGTTACAAAACATAAATTTCACAGAAGAGCACATCTCTGAGTTATGTGGAAGGGTACAATCCTCTGACAAAAAGGGGTCTAGAAGTGGACATTATTTGTTTCTGTCCATGGTGGACTTTTAGGAGAGTGGCTCTTGGTAGGGGGAAGATATATACTCATATACTCATTTTTTATTTTGTAGGTAATAATACTGAAGCACCAAGGGAGAGAGTGGTACAAAAGTACTTTTTTTTTTTTTTGCCAAATGAAGTACTCACTTTGCACTTTGTCCTGTTCTCAGCTCCCTGATTTTCCCCCTAATAAGTAAGTATGACTTTTGTAATAAAAGGAAGCATTTTCAAGAAAGCCCTTTGAACTTAAAAAGATAATGGAAGGGTTTTATAACAGAAAAGAGAAGTGGGTCAGGATCCGAAGGGAAGGCAGTTGATGATTAAAGAGCTAATGATGACCAAAGGTCACTTGTGCCTTCCTGTTAATTGCCAAGGCAGACTCAGGAAGAACTGGAGCATTGGACAGAGTGCACCTTGAAGACCAAAAAGGGACCTCTTCCTGGTATTCTGGGCAACTTGTCAACGCGACACCCAAATGCTCTGATCTCTTCTCAACTCTTTCTGGAGGTGTTGGGATCTTCCCCATGACTGTCAGGTTCACAGGAAGCCAGGTCAGGTGGGAAGAGAGGTATTATCGCCCCACCCACTCCATCCCCACCCACATCCCACCCCCACCCCCACCCCCATCTCCACCTCCACCCACCACCACCACTACCACCCAAAAAAAAACCTTGGCCGCTGGAAACCATCCAGTCCTCTGGCTGCATGGAGGTCGTCCATGACAGCTGTAGCCATTTCCACATGGAAATATTCTCCCTCTGATATGGAGGCAGATTGCATTCACCTAGCTAATCCTGGAGAAACTAGAAAAGGCCCAAACTACCCATCCATATGTGCTCTGCACTCTAAAAGGAAGGAGCCCACCAGTGAGGGTGGGTCTTTTGTTTGTTTCTTCAACTCTGCTCTCTCCAATAATGTCAACATGGCCATTATTGTTTGGTTACTTTTTGTCTGCTCAAAAGCATCCCAGAGCACTTTTTTGCTAAAGATGATGGAAGAGTTCTTACAGAACTTTCCTTTAAGTTCCTAGTTTGTCTGGGTAGGATTATAGTTTATGTGCTCGCATCCAGTGTCTATTTGGTTTGTACTGTACAAATAACAATACCTATTTTAGAATCCCAGTGTCTAATTAGCTGAGATACTCAGTCCTGTCTTCCAGCCATGCCTCTCTCAAAAGACTTTGAAGGTTAATCAGGATCCTCAGTGATGCATCTCATATTGTCTAGTACACTTTGTAACTTTGTATTCCAACTGTTACAGTAGTAAGTATGCAGCTAAATCCAGGCACTGTGAGGTAGAAATCAGGTCTGACCTTGACTTTTTTTGCTTGAGCCTGGGATTCCCCAATAATCTGATTAGGTGTTCACAGGAATTTGCTTAATAGTATCTACACAGATGTTTGGGAAACTTAGTCCCTTGGACAACCTTTGATTAATGAGGGAAGAACCTGACGGGATCGGTTGTAATCTTTTATCCCTTACATAGAAAATTTTGTTGCATATTCAAAATGCCCACATTTCTGACAAGCTGGATCTGGATAATGCCCATTCTTACAGGTTTTCTCTGTAAGAATGGGGTGGGGCATGTGAGTACCCTTAAAGAGGTTAGGCACAGAGAGAGGTTGAAGTCTCATGTTAGTGCCCATGAGCAGTCCACACAGTGACTTAAGAGAGCATGGACAAAGAAGGATTGCTTGTCTTCTGGATGGCTGTGGGCCTCTTTCCATGATAGGGAAAGAGGCGAGGCACAGATACACAATATACACAGATATATATGTGGGGCCAGACAGCAATAGATAAAAATGGCCCTGCTCCCTTTTACATTGTATCACTTATCACTTACTTGTGAAATCTTTATTAGGACCATTAGCCTTGGCTTCTGGGATGAACTAGAGTGGCTTCTATAAAATGGAGGGACCCAGGGGCTCAGTGAAACACACACATTTGTATGAGTGTGTGTGTGTGTGTGTGTGTGTGTGTGTGTGTGTGTGTGTGTGGAGAGGTCAGAGGACATCCTCAACTATCCCTCTTCATGTGTCTCCCATCTTTTATTTGAGACAAGGTCTCTCATTGGCTTGGAACGTTATCAAATAGGCTAGGATAGCTGGCAAATGAACCTAAAGGAACCTCCTGTCTCTGTCCCCCATCTTGTCATTGTAAGAACACTACCACACTTGGATTTATATGTGGGTTCCATCTATCTAAACTAAGTCATCAAACTTGTGAGGCATACATTTCATGGACTGAGTCATCTCCCAGCCTTCAGTAGAATGTCTTTTGGGTGACAACTTCAATACCCAAGAATTATAAATTGGTAACTGCAGCAATCTTGGTCCAGATAGACTACAGAGATCCAGTGTCTGGATGCCATTAGACAACTCCTCACTTGTTGGACAACAGACTGGATGGGCTGAGGTATCAGCAGAGAGTAAGGGAAACTTCAGTGAACAACACTAGATGATAAGAATCAGTTAGGGATTGGAACCATTTGTAGCAGTGGAGAACAGACCTTGGAAGGACATTAACCTTTTCACACTGAGTCCTGAGGCTTCCTGAAGAAGAACAAATCAGCATAAACTGGCAGAGGACATCAGGGTTGGATGACTATCTGAAAAGAATCATGAAAGAAGCGTGCTCTGCCTCCTGGTATTTGCACACAGAACTAAATGCTAGCCAGTCACACAGGTGCATGAAATAAAATTGTTGAGAGAGAAGGCAGCAAGTCAAGAGGTTCTGAGGTAAAACCATGTTTACTGTGTTGAAGGAGCCTTCTGTGGTTTGAGAGGCATCACCAAGGAGACAGCAAGGGGTAATCAGGAGGTAACAGTTTCTAACCAGAAAGGATATGCAGCTAGAGTGTTGACCGTGAGCCACGTTCATGTGCAGTTGAGAGTTATCTACAGATTCTGGGGGAAGGGTATATTTTATGTTATGTAGAGATCCCGGTCACTCTAGGAAGTGGCTAAGGAGGTCAAGAATGAGAGCAGTAGTCACAGTGTTAGTAGTAAAACAGTAGTAAAACAATGTTTGGACATCGTTTTAGATGGTCCTTTGGGGTGCATAGAACAGAAGCTCAGCCTCGGGGCTGACCCTGCTGCTCCCAAGCAAGCGAAGTCAAACCTCTTCTACTTCTTGTAGTCCTTTGTAAAGTGTGACAGCCCAGTGAGTGCAGTGAAAATGCTCAGAAAGCCTTAGAACTTCCTGATTTAAATATATCCTTAGACTTGGCTATTAGTGGAAACAATGTCTCAACACTGAAAACCATAAAAAGCACATGGTTTCAGAAACAGGCTGCCATCTTCCCCACACACCAGCAAGCATGTGTCTCATCAAAGGTGCTTGCTTTAATCCTCTCAATGACTCATCCAGGTGAAGTTTGTCTGTACAAGTTTGCAGATGATGAATCAGATTAGAGGAAGGGAAGTTGGATGAATTGTTAGTCGCCTCTGTAGGGTAAATGAAAGTCAGAGCCTTACGTTTGGACTAGAGGCGGACTCCAGGACCAGTCCTCAATGGCCAGAACTCATGCTCCTCACCACAGCGGACTCTGGGAAGTAGTTATGTTCTTTGGCAGCTTTGTCTTATATTTATGGTTTTTTTTCTTCCAGAATTTCTTATGAAAAAAAGAACTAATGTTAACAGGCTTAAATGCCACAATTTTCGGAAAGAAAATAACAAAGGCGGTGATTCTATTTGTTTATTAAGGTGTCTTAAGTTAGAAAGATCCTTTTGCTCCCGGAAGATTCTTCGGTTTGCTGGCGAGAGTGGGCAGGTATTTCATTCGGAGCTCCTTTGATGATGCCTGCAGTAGTTCTCCTGCTGAGTGGCACTGTCTCTCGGAACCATGGCACTGCCTTACTCATGCTTTAAAAGTCATTAGCTAAGTTGCATCCCAGAAGAAGGGGAGAAACAGCTGTGTGATCTACCTATGAGATAAAGCTGTCTTCCCCGCAAGAGCTCAGCCCTTTTCTTGTGCTGGCTGTGAGCCTGTTCTCGTGCTGTGGAGGAAAATCTCATTACTGCTCTGAGTAACCAAGCACGGGACTGGGGGAAGGGGAGAAAGAAACCGAAGGCCCAGAGTGTTCCCACCAAACTGTAATCTGAAAAATCTGGCACTGGGCATTTACAGAGTCACCTGGCAGCCGCTTTCTTGGGCTTTTTTTTTTTAACAGTAGAATTGTGTTAGATGCACTGAAGCATTGCCCACTGGTGTCAGTAGACACAAGTCATAGGCCTGGTGGACATATAGAATAATACATGCAAAGGGAGCAAACAGTGGGGCTGAGGAGGTGGCTCAGCTGCCAATGTTCTCGTTATGCAAGCATGAGAGCTAAGTTCAAGCCCCAGCACTCAGTAAAAGCTCAGCACAGCAGTGAACACCTGTAATGCGAGCACTGAGGAATGGAGAGAAGAGAAGACCTGGGCTTTACTGGAAGCCAGTCAAGCCAAATCATCATTTTGAGCTCAAAATTCAGTGAGAGATCTTGTATCAACAAATACGGTGGGAAGCAATTGAAGAAGATACCCAACATTGACTCTGGCCTTCACCCTCCCACCCACACACACTCACATTCACACATGCTCACACGTTCACACATACATTCACATACTTACACACTCACACATTCACACACTCACACCCTTATATACTCAAATATTCACACACATACACATAATTCACATGCACACTCACACATTGACACACACTCACACTCACATATTCACACACATACACATTGACACACACATTCACACATGTACTCACACATGCATGCACTCATACACAGATGCTCACACTCGCACTCACTCACACATGTACATGCACACACGAACTCAGATCAGCACTCAGTCCAGACCATTCATAGCTTCCATATCTGCTGACTCTGCAGCTCTTCTACAAGCACAATGAAGTACTTTGTTAAGCTTTGGGCCTGCCCCGCCTTTACCCTCTCCATGTCAGTTGTTTGGCCACCCTCACTGTTTGCTTTGATGAACTTCTGCTGTTGAAGTTGCTGTGCCCAGTGTAAGTGGCATTTCAGCATGGATTCCCTGGGTAACTAGTATCCTTGCCTACATTAATGTGTCAATGACATATGGTGCAATGGCCTGTCGCTGGGTCTCAATCAGATCAAACTCTCTGCCAGGCTGCTGGCTGCATTGGCATGACGCCTACAGTCCCAGTGCTTGAGGAAGGAAAACAATGTTGTTGGAAAACTATTCAGAATGAACTTTCTTGTGCAAACTAGAATCTGGCTGTCTGCCATCCTTCATTTCTCTCCCCCCACTGGTATGGGAGTTACAGACAGATACTCTGGCAGGTGAGATGGCTCAGTGGGTTAAGGCCCATGTCAATGAGTCTAGTACCCTGATTTTGATCCCTGGACGACTTGATAGAAGGAGAAAAGAGAAAACCAAAAATTGTCCTCTGGTAGCCACACGTGCATGTACTTCCCTCCACACATGCAGTGTACACAGAATAAATAAATGTTTAAAAACAGTTTAAAGGAAAAAAATGTTTGCATTCTGCAACCAAATGCCTACAACCAAAAATTTCCCCAATTGTTTTCATTGCATGGTCTCATGATGGTTCCAATCTTGCTTTTTCCTTAAAGGCAAGTATGCTTCTTGTGGGTTTTCCAACAATGTTGCATTTGAGCTTCTTAAAAGCCCTCATCAGCAGTTCTCAATGTGTGGGGCGCAAACCCGTTGGGAGTTGGATGACCCTTTCACAGGGATTGTGTTAAGACCATAGGAAAAGACAGATATTTACATTACAATTCATAACAGTAGCAAAATTACAGTTATGAAGTAGCAACAAAAGTAATGTTATGGCTGGGGGCCACCACAGTGGGAGGTGCTGAGCATTAGGAAGACTGGGAACCACTCCCTTAGGCTTGGAGAGAGGATTTAGTGGTTGAGAGCTCTGCTGCTCTTTTAGAGGGCCTAAGTTCAATTCCCAGCACCCACATGGTGGCTCACAATCATCTGCCATGGGATCTGATGCCCTCTTCTGTCATGCAGGCATACATGCAAATGGAACTCTCATACACATAAATAAACTGGGTAAGAGAGGGAGAGAGAAGGAGAGGAAGGCAGGGAGACAGAGAGGGAAAGAGAGAGAGAGAGAGAGAGAGAGAGAGAGAGAGAGAGAGAGAGAGAGAGAGAGAGAGAGAGGCTGCCTATATGGTTATTAATCCCATTTTGTACTCAGGAAAAGCTAAGGCTTGGGGACTTTTGAATATGGCCAATCACATAGGAAACCCAAGTCCCTCTGATTCTCCAGTCCAAACATTATTCCACTTTGTGAAGTGTAGACATCAATTGTTTAAGCAGAGGCAGACATACTGCATACACATTCAAACTTACAAGCCCTCCCAGTGACTCCAAACAGCAGACATGCTGGAGCCCTTTGGTAAGGTACCTGGAAGTTGTCAGGAAGGGATGCAGAGTTTACGGGGTCATGGCCATCCTGGGATGTAGTTTTCTGGCAAAGCATCAGTCTTTGAGTTAGCCATGCTTCTGAGCCACCCATGTTCCCGTGGGTAATTCCTCATTCCTGGTCCTATAAATAACTCCAGTAAACTCTATAGTTCACCAAGCTGGACTTGGATGAAATGATTTCTTTAGCTTCATATTGCCCTCTCTTTCTAGGGCAATACAAAAATGGGAATAGAAACCGTCTCCCCAGGACAAGTCATGTATCAGTGGTATCCAGAAGTTACCATGGAGGGACCACCCTAGCTGGCTACTCATTCCCACCTTTACCTTCTACTTTGCAAGAATACTGCTATCAAAATGTTTTCCAGTTATTTGTTCCTCAAGTAAAATTCTTTACCTTCTTCAAGGTCTCCAAGAAATCTGAAAATTATTCTTGTCCACTAATGGCTTCTTATTTCAAATTTCTTACAATGGGAATAATATGACTTTCACAAAAATGACTTACTTATTCACCTATCCAGGTAATATATAAATCAACATCTAAATGTACACAGGACTACAAGCACCCATGACAAGGACTGAGTGTGTCTCTGCTCTCCAGCCCTATTCCAGGGTACTCTCTGACCAGTTCTCTGCGTCTGTCTGCACCTTCCCGAAATACACTTATAAGCATGTGTTCTCTAAAGTACTGCATTAGCAACTATAAAAATCTCAACATATATTAGCTATTATGTAAGTGGAACTATGCCTAGCATTCTCCTCTCCTCTCTTTCCCTCTCTCTCTCTCTCTCTCTCTCTCTCTCTCTCTCTCTCTCTCTCTCTCTCTCTTTCTCTCCCCCCCTAAGACAGGGTCTCACTATGCAGCCCAGGCTGACTTCAAACTCATGATCCTCCTGCCTCAGCTTCTGAAATGCTGGGATTACAGGCATGTGCCCCGATGAGGCTTGTACTAGGTACTTTGTATAAGTTTTTCATTGAATTATCCCGACATCTTTATGAGGCGTGTGCTTCTGATATACACAATTCACCAACGAGGAAACTGAGACCAAGGAAGTCAGGGCACTCAGCCATGACTGCACAACTGTGCTCTGGCCAACTCGCCGCAGTCTGATGCAAAGCTCAAGCTCCTGACTGCCGAGTTTTGTGTTCTAAAATGACTCCTAATTGTGTCATAAATACAAGTTCCCTAGCTGTAATAAAGATATTTAGGAACAAAAGAGGCTGTTGGGGTCAGGGGAACGACCAAGCCCTTGGAAACCATGGCTTTACACTTACTCGCTATAACTCCATCTCCTTGCCTGGAAAATGATGGAACCAAGGATGACCTAGGACCTGGAGAAGGGTAAGAAGAAATATCAGGGAATACATTTGAGAAGCAACTGTCACAGAATAAATATCAAGAAATGGCAATTACCTGTGTCTTGAGGGATGCAGGCAGAATTCTGGGTAGGAGCCCAGGCAGATCTCAAAGTTGCTATGTAGGTCAGGGCGGATGACCTTGAACAGCTTCTGCTGGCTCCGCCTCCTGGTGCTGAATGACAGGCATGTGTCTGCTGCTTCCTAGCACATTAAGGTAACCTGCATGAATATTGCTTTATGAAATAGCTTTATGATAGTTTCTTTTTAAAGATTTATTTATTTTATGTATATGAGCGCACTGTACCTGTCTTCAGACATACCAGAAGAGTGCATAAGATTGCATTACAGCCGGGCGGTGGTGGCACACGCCTTTAATCCCAATACTTGGGAGGCAGAGGCAGGTGGATCTCTGAGTTCGAGGCCAGCCTGGTCTACAGAGTGAGTTCCAGGACAGCCAGGGCTACACAGAGAAACCCTGTCTCAAAAAACAAACAAACAAACAAAAAGATTGCATTATAGATGGTTGTGAGCCACCATGTGGTTGCTGGGAATTGAACTCAGGACCTCTGGAAGAGCAGTCTGCTCTTAACCACTGAGCCATCTCTCCAGCTCTTATGATAGCTTCTTTAATGGAAACAAATCACATTTTTCCAGCATCAGCTGTTCTTGGTGACATTTGGCACAGAACAAGTCTAGCTTTCCCCATGTCACACAGAGAACCCTGAAAATTAATATAAAGTCTGGCTGAGGAAGCAACAGTTGGACATTAAAATGAAAGTGTGTGTGTGTGTGTGTGTGTGTGTGTGTGTGTACCAGAGAGAGAGTGCTAAAAGATAGGATGCAAGTGCCTGGTGTGTGTGTGTGTGTGTGTGTGTGTGTGTGTGTGTGTGTGCTCAAATGTTTAGATAAGTAGACAGATAGACAGATAGATAGATAGATGGATAGATAGATAGATAGATAGATAGATAGATAGATAGATAGATAGATAGACAGATACACAGATACATAGATACATAGATACATATAGGAGAAAGAGAAGAGACAGATTGGCCTAAAAATTATACATACTGTAAGCTCTCTGGAGTCAGTGGACGCACATGAGGAGTGAGGGCGCATCTTGGAACATCCCTAGAACATTTTTTCCAGATCTTCTCAGTATAATGTCTTCACCTCGGGTCTCTCAGGACCCTTCAGTCAACTCTCACTGTACCCTTTTATCCTTTTTTCCTCAAGCTCAGGATGGAACCCAGATGGCGTCTGTCACTCCTGACTCTGCCTCATAATTGCTGGGATTAAAAGCATGCAACCCACGGCTACTCACCACTGTGTCTTTAATATTTTCATAATACCTGAACCTCTAATCAAGTTATAATTAACATGCTACTTAATTTCCTTTATGTTGCTGTGATTTAAAAACAAAATAAAACAACACTCTAATCAAAAGCAACTTTAGGTGAGAAGGGCTTATTCGTCCTCCAAGTCCATTGTTGAACAAAGCTGGGGCAGGGGCTATGGAGGAATGCTCCTGTGAACAATTCATGCATGTTCCACTAGCTTCTTCTTACTCAGTCCAAGACCACCTGCCTAGAGAAAGGTGCCCATAGGGAGCTGGGCTCTGCTATAGCAATTATCAATCTAGACAACCCCTCATAGACAAACTGATAAAGGGGAGTACTCAGCTCAGACTCCATTTCCAACAAATTCTAGGCTGTATCAAGTCAACAGTTAATGTCAACCATGACACCTGATCACTACAATTGTCTTTCGTTGTCTGGCTCCTCTACAGAGTGACCCTGGGGGTACATGGTTCTTTGATTTGTTCTTACTGGTGTTTTCCCAATACTTGAAGCAGTATGTGATAATTCAGGAGGCGTAATTCAGACAAGACCCTGAGGTGAGATGCTAGCAAGCAAGTCTAGAGGTGGTCTTTTCTCTTCCAAACCAGATATCTGTCTCCTAGATGATGGTTTTAACGACAGAGGCATTAACACCATTGCAGAATGGGTTGGAGAATCCAGGTAAAACTGGAGACTGTTGCACACAGACAAGATGACTGAAACACAGAAGTGACAGGGAAAGGTGGGAGTCAGCATGTAGACATGGGTGGTTAGGCTGAGTTTTTTCAAATTTTTGTTTAAGTACCCGAGACAGCTGTCAGTTTATCTAGTGAAATAAGATCCGTGATCAATGTGCGGAGACAGAGATTTCAGACCTCATTATATACAAACTGAAGATTACTCCTTTGCTGTCAGTGCAGAATTTGACATGCCGGAGGAAACAAAGGGAGCAGTGGCTCAGGTCCCCTCTAGTTCTACAGGTGTGTGGAGGTGTGTGGGTGCAGGGGCTAACTTTAGGTTGGATGTTAAAGTCTGAGCGTGGCCAGAGACCTGTGGCTGGAGAAACTCACATCCCATTCACAGTTTCAGGTGGAAATCCCAGTGACAGTGAATTGGGTGTGGTACTTCCTGGTTTTCTTGTCTCCAAACAAAGGAAGGTTCTCTTTTTCCTAGGGTCACTTCCGTGTGACAGGCTCCTATAGCGTCTTTGCTGCTGTTTAAACCATTGATCTTTCTCTACCTCTGCAGATATGCTCGTGTCCCCCCACGCTAATGAAACTCAATGCAAACCTTCCAACAGACTCTTGAGACAGTTTGATACTGGACAGTGCACCCCCAAACTGTGAATAAATCCATATAGGCAGTTCTAGTTCAGAAGTCCCTGGAAATAAATATAAGGGCTACGCAGTCTTACACCTTGTACCTATGGGGTTAGCTTGGGAGAGCACTGTTGGCCATTTATTGACAGTTCCAAAAAGCAATGCATGGAATGATATAGATCTATAGAGACTAGTCAATTAGAATCATTGCAGATACAGTCAAGGATGGTCTCACATGCCTAAGAATCAGCAGTGTTAGTTATGTTGACATGCATGATGAGGATGCTGATGCCTGATTATATACTATGCTAGCTCAGACTCGTTGTCATGGGGGTGGGATGAAAGCAAAGAGGGAATGAAAAGGAGAGGGAAGGGGATGGAGAAGAGGAAGAGGATGGGGGAGGAGGGTGAAGATGGAGAGGAGGAGGGAGAAGAAGGTGAGGAAGATGGGGTGGGATCTGGGCCTCTAGAGGAGCTGACACGATATTTCTACCTTCTGCCTCATTCAACTTACAAAAGTTGAATAAAGCCAGCTCAGGGGCAGAGACAAGGGCAGAGTCAGAGGCTTGACAAGGAAGATGCAAGGTCACACTGCAGAGTGCAGATTGGGAGCTGACAACAAAACAGACTCGGGTCTGTGAGCAACAGACTGGAACTCCCTGGACCTCAAGTTTCTGCACCACATCTTCCTCTCTTCAGATCTCAGCTTGCAGAGAGGCCAGCTCGATATCTCTGGTTTAGCCTATTCCCTCACCAGGTAGCCAGTCACTCCTCCAGAGTGACTTGATCTGATCCATTCTGTCCACTTGATGACAACATTCCCCTCTTTCAAAACAACAGCTCAAGTACTGAGGACACTTTCGTTCACCAGCACAATCTGACAGGTGTGTTCATACCCCTCCCTTGATGCCCCTGACTCCCCCACCAGTCTGTCCACCCCTCCTCATATCTCCGCCCGCCTAATGCCTCTCCTCTTGTGCTCACTAACAGTCTGGTGTTCTGATGTGTCTTTCCTCTCACCCTTCGCCTCCCTCTTCACGAGTAGTGTCTTTCAGAATTTAAATCCATCAGGTGGACACTGCTTACATGTGTCATTATTCTAACTAACCTCCACCCTGCCAGATGCTGCCATAGGCTACTCCTCAAACACATGTCAAAAACAAAGCAGAAAGTCTTTTTCCAAAATCGGACTCTGTCTTTCTGGTTTCTGTGTGCAGTTTTGTGATTCATCCAACTAGACGCCGAAAATCATTCTTCACTCCCTTTGCTCCATGAACACATGGCCCCAAAGAGCTGGTCCTGTCAATTATGCATCCTGGATTTCTCTCAGGCTACCGTGGCTGCTGCCTGAGTTCTCATCTCTTCCTCTGTTGCTCAGTCCAGTGCCAGAGTCTTTCATTTGCTCCCCATGGCCCTTTTCTGCAGCCAGAAATCTTTCTGAAACATATAACCAGCTGTTCGCCCTCTGCTGTGTATACTTCCCCTCGTTTCTGCCAGGATAAAATCTAAATGCTTTGCATTAAAGATCATTGGTTGTGAAAAGGAAAGAAAGAGAGAAAGAAAAAGAGAGAAAAGAAGGAAGAAAAAGACAAAGAAGGGAAGAAAGAAAGAAGGAAGGAAGGAAGAAAGAAAGAAAGGAAGAAAGAAGGATGTTTTATTTCTATCTCATTTTAGAAAGAGAACTGTTCTCATAAAGAAGTAAGGGGGTCTTACAAGTTCAGGGAGTTAGTGATCATCAGGGACAAAAGCTCAAGTTCGCTGGCTCATCCCCCCAACTGTTTCCAGAACTATCCTCTCTGCTTCCTTCTGAAACTTTGCCCCATTTTCCTGCAAATTCTACTCCTCCACCTTTCTCCATATTCACCAATGGGCATGGTCTCCACATGCTTCTGCAGATAAGCCTACCTAACTTTGAGAATAAATGTTGGAAAGAAAGAATCTAATCTGGTTAATCATGGATCAAATGCTCAACTGTTTTGCCCACAAAAGGAAGAAGCACCTTGGGAGAGGTGAAGAACATTCTCCATCCAGTAAGACAAGTCTACCATGTTTGTTATTGTGACTTATGGAGTCTCCAGGCTCCTCTGTGAGCATCTCTTGCTACAATGTATCTATTCACCCCCAAATGGAGATCTACTTTCCATCCCTTAACTGCACCACACTCTGGTTCTCCTCCATCCTCTTCCGTATTGCTTCTTTTCTGAAACAAAGAGTCCCGTAGGCCAGGCTGCCCTCAAACTATGTAGTGGAGGAGCCTAACTGTCTGGTCCTCTCCCACCAGTGTGCCTGGCTTGTTGCAGTACTGGGTCTTCGTGTGGACCAGGCAAACACTCTACCAGCTGAGCTGAACCCAGCTCTGTGCATCTCCTATCCTACACCTACAATATGTTTTCATGGCCAAGAGGCTACCTTTTGCTGTGTTATCCTTTAGACAGGGTCTCATCAGTTAGCTCAGGGTGGCCTGAAGGTAACTCAAGTTCCAGGTCAAGATCTTCCTTCCTCCTCCCTCCTCAGTTCTGCCAGGCTCTCTTCTCTCCTTGTTCTTTGTTACCTTGCTTGAAAGTATCCTCCGCTCTGAAGGCTGTCCTTGTCCCCTTGTAGGTTGCCCTCCTTTGGAAATGCTTAGTGCTTTTTACAGAGCTCTATGAAGTATGCATCACATTCAGTTAAAGTGTTCTTCCTTTTGCTAGATTATATTTAGTCATTTATAGGTAGGCACAATTTAATAAAGGAATAGAAGGCAGGGATAACTGGCGGCTGGCTGAGTAAGGAGATGGGAGTTTATTCACACCTGCTGCATGCCTGGCTTGGGGAAAGATGTTTTCCTAACCCAGGGGCAAAACGGAAAGAAGAAACCAAGTGCAGTTGATTCTCAGAGCCCAGGGTGACAGACAGGGTCAAGCCCATCTCACCAAAGGGGAGAAGTGCAACCCTTCCGCAGTGTGACTGCAGCAGGGTCTGGAGTCCAGGGAGAAGGTGCTCAAGCAAAGCACAGCTGGCCCTGGGGGTCCAGAAGGCTGACAGCAACATCATCCCTGAGAGTTCTCTTGGTGATGCCTAGCTGTGGGCACAGATGGTAGCAGAAGGCTAGGGGTAGCGCTTGGCAACAGGGAAGGGACAAGCCAGAACGGCATGCCCAGTGACGAATTACTGTAGGACAGTACGGGGCAAGCTAAGCTGAAGTCAGGGGAAAACTCCTTATTGGGATTTGTGTTTCTGTGATGTAGATGAAAAAGGATTATCCAGTATCCATGGAAGTGATGGTAGGGAATCCCCTGGCATGCATGCGGTGCCCATGCTAGGCTCCTTACTCATGCCATGCAGCAGCATAACACTCTGGTCTGTTTTGAGTTTTCTTTCATGGCCCTGAGTGTCTTGGTTCCTAACATGCTAACCCCCCCCATGTCGACTTTAACATGCCGTTTTTGGTTTTGCTTCTTTGTTTTTCTTTAAAAACTAGAAAATCAGAAGCCCATCTTAAGTGGCTTACTTTAAGTGACATCTTCTGTAATCAGATCTCCCTCAGTACTCAGCAAGGAAGCCTGCTTCAAGCCTTCCTCGTTCCATGCACTACACCACAGGTAGAAAGTTCAGTGGACCCAGACACAGGGGAGTCAGGGGATGGGGGGTGGGCAGGGAAGTCAGGCCATTGCAAGTAATCTTAAAGCCCAGTGGCAGTGCTCCCAAGGCCCTGTGGGAAAGGATGGCATTTGGTATGAGTCACTGCTGGTCTTTAAGTCCCAGTCAAGGGTTGTGGCTTTGGGCAACGTATCTATCTATCTATCTATCTATCTATCTATCTATCTATCTATCTATCTATCCATCCATCCACTCACCCATCCATCCATCCATCCATCTGTGTGTGGTTATTCACATGCCACAATGTGCATATGGGGGTCAGATGACAACTTGCAAGAGTTGGTCCTCCTCTCCTTCTACAGTGTAACCGGGACTAAACCCAGTGTATCCTGTACTAACCTGGATGGTAAGTGTTCTTAACCACTGAGACACTTCGCCGGCCCAAATCTCTCTAGTTTTCTGAGCCTTTTTCCTTGTCTGTGTCACAGAGCCACCGACCTTCCCTTTGAGGCTCAAGTCATTGCAAATGTAAATTTCCAAAGGAGGGTACCACTCCTACAGCGAGACCTGTCCTTTGGGAATGTGAAAAGGAGTGTTTAAAACTCTTTAAAAAGTAGCCCTGTGTGTGCCAGTGGTGGAGAGGGGTGTTCTGAGAAGGCATCTGGCCGTGGTTAGTAAGCACGAGAGCCAAATCGGACAGTTAGATCATGGATCTAGATCATGGAGCTGGAGCTCTTCCCTTAGTAGGCAACTCCCTCTTTAACGGAGTCAAGAGTCACCCAGGGTGGAGTTTACCTGTTGTGATCTGAATTAGAACATCCCTTCACATGTTTGAATACTTGGCCCTCAACTGAAGGCTGAGGAACCAGGGCGGTTGGTGTTTTGATGGAGGGAGCAGTGGGTCACTTGGGGGTGGGCCTTGAGGTTTTATAGTGAAAGACCCCCAAAGGGAGACCCTCACTCAAGTCTCGGGAAGGTGCGCACCCAAAGAAACACGATAGACCGGCTTGATGTAAAAGCATGAGGCAGCTTTAATAGTGGAGCTCCTGGCCGACTCCAAAACTCAGGCAGGAGAAGGGAATTCAACCATGAGGCTTGAACCATGAAACCATGGTTTCATTCAACCATGAAAGCCAGGGGTTTTTATAGGGAAAGTGGTCTAGGGGAACAAAGAAACTAGTGTGGTTACATATAATTGGTTGGTTTAAAAATACATACAAGCCAAAAGCAGGAATATTGAGCAGGAATTCCTGAGGGCGGGGAAGCAGTGTGTGGTTTTTCTGTGGGTGGTACTTATCTGAGTCAACATTTTCTTTTTTGCTGACCTCAAACCATACCTAAGGGACCAGATGGCCCATTTCTCAGAGTATGTCTAAATACGTCCTTGTTTGTCTGGGATGTGTCCAAGGCATGTTTTCATTTGCCTAGTTATATTTATAGTTTTGTGTCTTCTTGACCTGCCATTTCTTGTAATGTCTAACAGCTTGTTTACTGACTCTCAGGCCTATGTGCTGGATCTCTAGGCCTGCTATTTTCTAGCTAGTTCATTTGGGTCTGGGGACTGTTAATTTCTCTTTTCAATAGCCCCACCTCCGTTCCTGTTCTGGCTCTGCTTCCTGACTGTTGACTTATGTCACCAGCCTTCTTATACTCCGGCTGCTCTGCTCCCTACTCCACAATGGACTGGACATCTTAAGACTGTGAGACGAAAAAAAAAAAAAAAGACTGTGAGACAGAATGAACCGCTTACCTTACGTTGCTGCTTCTTGGGAATTTGGTCCTGATGACAAGAAAGGTAGCCAGTACAGCACCCTTTCCTAGGAATGCTGTGGAGAAAATGTCAAATGTAGGGCTCTCAGGCTTGTCTGAAGGGGGAGCTCATAGGCCTGCAGCAAAGGAGCAACACCATGTGAATAGACTAAACAGGTGAGAACCACCGAGAGGTAGTCCATCTTCCTTCTACCAGCATTCCCTACAAACTTATGCATAAAACAAACACCAGCAGCTCCATGGAATTGTGGGGTTGGGTTGTGGTTCATGGGTGCTCAGTACAAGGCATAGTGCGTGAAATATCATTAACACACATCCATTACACTCATCCTAAAAGCAACATAGAGAAGCAGGTGCCAGTGTATGTAGCACAAACAGCAGAGAGAAGTATGGGTCAAAGAAGTCAAGCAATCACAGGACAAGTTTGTATATGTTTGTCCTTTTCATTTGATCAGAAAAATTATGCAATTAATGCTTGAAAGTGAATCTGAAGGAAGTTAGAGCAGTTAACCATTCCCTTCCTGTTAATGCCACGTGACCTCAGGCTGCCACATGACCCCACAGCGTGCCATGTGACTCACAGACATCCCTTCCTGTTAATGCCACGTGACCTCAGGCTGCCACGTGACCCCACAGCATCCCTTTTGTTAATGCCATGTGACCCCACAGCATGCCATGTGACTCACAGACATCCCTTCCTGTTAATGCCACATGACTCCACAGCTACCACAACCATTTGATTGCTAGGAAGATATGCCCAGAGAGCCTCATTAAAACTTTCCTGACAACAGCTCTACGGCCCATGTTTTCTTCTTCCCTGTGAGGTTTCCCAACTTGCTTCAGAATGGAGACCTTCAAATAAACTACACTAGAGTCTAATTAATAGCCATGCTGCCTCAGTTTCCTGCTTTGTTGCCTGCCTCGGTGAAATCTCACCATGCTGAGAGTCACTGGATGAGAGTGTTCAGGCCTTTCTCACACGTTTGTTTATTCTGCCTTTTTTCCTTTTCCGGAGGTACCCGCAGAAGCTTTCTAGAAAACGGAATTTGTTTGAAGTGTATCTAGCTCCCTCAAGTATATTGACCTCCTGGTATCCTTTTTAATGTGAGGTGTTTGATCATAGTTGCCTCCATCCATGAAACCAAAGGATAAATATTTTATTCTAAAGTAAATTGTGATTGCAACTGATTGGTTGGCCTAGAGGTCCTAATGGGAATGAAACTCAAGCGAGGGTGACATAGATTTGAAGACAAGTCGTGACTTCACTGATTTCAGGATTTCTCTTCTTCTCAAGGCTGCTTAACCATTGCAGGCTTTCTGTACTTGTGACATGTTGCTATTCTTTACAGTAAAGTCTTTGACCATTCTCCTCTCCACACTAATTAGTGAGGGTGCTAGCTGAGCTCCCTGCACAAGTGAGCCACCTTGACCTCACTACACCTAAAACCGGCAAGCCCCTCCTACAGTCCCTCTCCAGGGTCCTTGTGAAAATACTTGGCTTCCTGTTGGTTTTTGATGTGACACGTGTCATCTAGCAGCTTTGTGTAATGCAAACACTTTTTCTGGATGCATTTTTTTTTGTATTAAAAATATGTATCAATGGTGAGCATCTGCTCTAATGAGGAATGTGCCTCAAGGCTTGTAGATGCCAAAACCAGGGACAGTGACTCCTGAGCAGCTACACTGGTTAACCCTAGATAGTATGTTAAGCAGATTTTCAGACTTGATTGACAGAACCCTTTCAGCACAACTCTGGGAAACTATGAGGAGAAGAGAATCTCATGAAGGCTTGGCCTGTAAGTGTTTATTGGCATCGTGCTAGGCTCCTATGGTTTCCACACTGAAGAGCTGCATGCTCCCAGGGTCACTTCCTAATCAATGATAGTACCTCCAGACAATGTCTGAAACAAATCAGATCTAGAAAATAAACTCAAGACTGAAGTCTGAGAGACAAAATCCTGGATTGATTTCCCCGCCCCTCCCCCAGGAATGTTTTTAATTCTTTTAATTTGAGGAGGAAGAAGAGGCAAAAAACAAAACAGGGCTCTGAGAGGCAAGAGGTTGAATAAGAGCAGACTCCATGGCAAGTTGATTGCCTTTCTTTTCTTCATCCCTCCTCCTGGTGAATATCTAGGTTTCTCTGGACCCCTTCGTTTCTCTTAGGATCATATGTATCAGTGAACCTCAAATCTCAATGTGGCAAAAGATCACCAGAGAATTTTTAAAGTATGGATTGCAAGCCTCACATCTAGACACCCTACCTTAGTAGGAGAGCCAAAAGACCAGGCACCTGCATTCTGACCTCGCTGATGCCAGTGTCCCTGACACTCACTACTTTGGGAGGTACATATTTTATAGACTTGCACATTCAACAGTCTACTGTGTTTACAGGTTTTTAGTTTAAAAACAGAAGAATGGATCCTTCAGGTAGATAAGTATTCCACGCACAGACACGTTCTCAAAGTGAACACATAAACAAGGAAGTCTCTTTAGGAGCCTTCAGAATCAGCCCTTAGCTATCCGCTGAGAAATAATTCCTCCCCAAGCAGGTCCTTTGACCCTTCCATTGGAACCTGGGCATAGGAAGAGTGGAGAAGGGACCTGCAGAACACATATGGGGAAAATGTGTGAGCTCCAACTGTGGCTTTGAAGAGTTGGTGCCTCTGAAGACAAAGATGCCTGTGGCTGCCATTCACATAGAGGATTTCGGGCCACCAGATGAGGAAACTATATTTCCAAGAGCTTCAGTAACACGCTAGCTTGATGAGCATTCTGTTTCTGCTCCAGGTTTCCAGGGCTTGAGGAGTGAGAGTGAGTATGGGTGTGCAGCTTGGTTGGTGGCGTGTTCGTTTGCCTGGGGTGCAGGAAGCACTAGGTTTGAGCCTCAGCTACTGCAGAAACCAAGCATTCAGCACACACCTGTAATCCTAGCAACCAGCAGATGAGGGGAAGGGGATCAGAAGCTTAAAATCCCCCAGAGACTAAGTTCAAGACCACTAGAAAATATATGAGGTGTTCTCAAAAGGCGGGGGGGGGGGG
>NW_022196905.1:99169785-99197802 GCF_008632895.1 Mastomys coucha
CTCTTCTGGTGCGTCTGAAGACAGCTACAGTGTACTTAGATATAATAAATAATAAATAAATCTTTAAAGAAAAAAAAAGAAAAGAAAATAAGGAAAGAATGAAAAGAAAAAAGTGCTGATAGCAGAATGAGTATTTCTTCTTGTCTGAGACTTAGGCATGCATACATAACTGCACACTTACTGTTGCCACACTCCAAAACTACAAGCTTCACTATAGAACAATTTTTAGAGAGGCAACAAAAGATGAAAATTGAACAAGTAGGTCTCTTCTAAAGAAAAAAATGTTTCTTTCAATAAATATCATTGAAATATCATACACATGTTTAGAAAACTGTCCAAATTTTAAATTTACAAACTCTGTAAATTTCCACAAAGTGAGAACACTAACATACCAGCACCTGCCTCAAGCCATAGATCCCATGGGTCACCTGGCCCCAGTGACGGTGCTCTTCTACCACAGGGTAACCACCATTCCAATTTCCAACAGTTGTCATTCAATTGAAATTTTCCTGAATTTTATAGACCATTAACTTAACCCTTCACATCCTGTACAGACACATCCCCATAGGGAAGAGAAGCTGCTCCCACAAAGGAAATTTAAAAGCGTGTATTTCCGATAAGGCAGTGTCCATTTGTGCCCTTCAAACTGGACAGCTTCACAATGTTGAGCCCTGTGCAGTCTCCAGAGCCCACGAGCCTGCCCATAGTGAGGTGACCAGGATCCCCGAAGCGCTCCTCCTTGCATGTGGACAGCTATAGAGGCTCCACAATCAATGCTACACAACAAAGCTCAGTGTTGCTGCTGGAAAGAGCTGCATTTGACAGAATAGTCTCTATTTACCAGCTACATTGTCTTCATGACATATCCTTGTCTATCATCTCTGGGGCTCAATTACTCCCGCGCCCATGAAATTGGGTAAATCATGCATTGAACTATTGTGAGAACTATGTAGAGTCATAAACTCAGAGTCCTTGACATAGAACAGGTTGCTCTACACATTCATTATCCTTTTCCTTCAGACTAAACCTTCAATACCCTTTAGACTCAGCCTGGACAACACACCCTAAACATATTTTTAATGGAAACGATTTAAGCCACTAATGGTGAGTTTATAATAGTTTGGAAACTAGTTTGTGATGTGAAAAATGTTGACAGTGTTTTTCAGAGTCACGAAAAGCACCCGTCATGCGTCTACCACGATGGCTCGGCTTTTGTTTTTTTTAATGATTCCCATCATGAGACCATTGTCATCTCAGCTTCCTGTGATAACCCAAGAATGCATGAAATTATCATCTCCAATAAGAACACAAAGCAGCCTTGCTTCACAGGCATTATCGCTTTATTAATAGCCATTACGCCTTCCAGCCCAGCAATCCTTCCAGTTAGACAGGGACCCACGTATTGCCGCTCCTGTATTTTCACCAGGATCCATATTAAAAGCTCTGACAGATTGCTAATGAGCTGATGTTGGAATTACAGAGTACTCTGTTACCCTGTGTCCATTCACAGTTTCCTCACCAGACAGCCCATCTGTCCTGGAAACACAGTCGCCATGGAGCATACAGGCTGGGACACTTTCTCCATTTACACCTTTGCCTTCAGAGGCTGCTGGGAAAGCCTGCCCCTAATTAAAAATCTTAACAGACAGACATATTGCCAGTGTGGTTATTAAACTGCTCTCTTTTGTTAGGAAAGGTGCTGTTTGTCAGCAGTTTGTAAGTTTAGATATTTAATGTGTGTTTCTGTAGCCCAGGAAAATATTTGTGTTTTTAGAATAATTTAATTATAATGTTGTGCATGTAGCTACATCGTCACCATAAATACACATGGTGCACATGCTATGAAAATCTCTTAAAATTATGTAGACTCCTGACAAAAAAAAACCATGATTTACTGTTATGGACAGACAGACTTTATAACATACATTATACTTGAGTGCACAGAACTATAAAGACAAAATAACCAGATGGAGATCACAACTCATAGAATTTTGAACAAGGCAGTCTTTGCCTCCTGAACTATATGTATCATTAAGGCACATATAAAGAGAAGGAGTCTCACTCCCCTGGCAGAATGGGCTCAGTCAAGAGGACAGATGTTCCCTTACTCTGAAGATTTAACCATTAGAATCAGTTAGAACCAGTATGGGTGGATTAGGGCTGGGGACATGGGCTCTGCAGTTTCCATGTACTTTTCTCATTCCCACTGCCAAATTTGAAGCCCCGCCCCCTCTCCACTGCATGTGGCGGAGATCTGCTGCGCTGGAAGTCAGAGAGGAGAAGCAATGGAGTGCATTGGCCCTTCCTGGCCCAGTGCAAGCCTGCTCAGACACTTAGCCTTGGAGATGGGCTCTTCTTCAGTTGCCTCACAGGGAGTGAGGTGAGAGAGCTCTGGTAATGAGCCACATGAGGTTTGCCAAAGCAACTTGACCCCCTCCCCAGTACCGAGAGCCTGGAGCCTTCACCATCAAGTCAGGAGCAGCACTCCCAGGGTCCATCACCCTGGAAACCAGAAGATAGCTCTGAATGATGCTTTCAAGATTGAACCCAATGGCCAGTGACACTGAGTGGCTCACAATAGATATTTCCACGAGGAAACCCGGTGGACACTTACTGCCCTGAAGTTCTAGTATAGGTTGATGTCTTCAGTTAGTTAAACACTGGCAAGTCTGATGAACGCTTTGCAGATCACAAGATGAGCTCATTGTTCTGGAAGGATCTGCACATTCAACCACCAGCATGGGCCAGCAGAACCATGCCTTCTAGCTGATGCCATGGCAAGCCTGGGCTAACTGCCATGTGGTTGCCACAGTTGCAGAGTTGCTCAGAGACCAGAGACAGAGAGAGAAAGAAAGGCCTTCCAAGGGAGACAGAGCCAGTATTGATAAAACAGGGCTGACAAGATGGCTCAGAGGGCAAGGGCACTTGTCTGATGACCTGGAACACATTTGGTAGAAGTAGAAAGCTGACTCCTTAAACTTGTCCTCTGGCATCCACATGTGTGCTACAACTTATAAAGTAAAAACTTATTTTATGTTTTGGGTTTTCGAGATAGGGTTTCTCTGGGTTCCAGGAACTTGCTGTGTAGACTTGGGTTGGCCTCAAAACTCAGGGATCTGCCTGTCTCTACCTCAAGAGTGCTGAGATTAAAGGTGTGTGCCACCACTCCAGGCTGGAAAAATTTCGATTGTTAAAATATGTAGGATGTGGATGAACAAAGAAGAACAGATACTGAAGCTGGGAAGACACTGTCTGTAGCAGGCTGCTGGCTGGGGCAGGGCCAGTGAGGGGAAGGCTTCAGGGCACTTTCTCTTTGAAGAGATATGAGTTTACTTTGCTTTTTTTTAGAAACTTAGCTTAATTTTCTCATTTTAAAATAGAGTAATTCTTAGAGTCATCCTAAGGTCACAGAAAAATTAACTAGAAAGCACAGAGAATTCTCTCATGCTTCTCGCAGCATAAACGTCTCTTACTCGGGGGTAGGTTTATTACGACTAAACCTGCAATGATGCATTGTTACCACCTTACGGACATGAGCCTTCATCCTTAAATTCAGACATCCCGAGTTTTCCCAGATGCACAGAGACATGGACCCACTATTGTAGTACCAAATAGAAGACTTTTTCAACCCTAAACTCCCCACCCCCATTCTATGCTGACCTCTAATCCCTGCATCAAGCCCACAGCTCTGCCGCTTCCAGATTAAATGCACAGATATGCATTTAATCATACACCTACTCAAAGATAACTTCCAAGTCTTAACAATTATGAATTGCTATCACTGGATGGGTGCTAACATAATTTTTGAACTCCTCTGGGTAAAGGCAGTGAGCACGGTTTCTGGGTCAGCAACAGTGTGTTTGGCTTCATCAGGACATCTGCTAGGTGGCTACAGAACTTTGCTTCCTCCTCTGAACAAGTGTCAGATAGATGCCATTGGCCCACATGCTAGAAGTCTTTAGTGGCCGTTCTAAGTGTCACTGTTTAAATTTGTACTCAGTGCTACACTGAGCCACATCCCCAGCCATTCCTTCTGAGACAGACTTGCTATATAGCCCAGGCTTCCTCTGCAGTTACTCTATAGCCCAGGCTGACCTCTGACGCTCAAACTCTGGGATTACACCTTACTTAAGTGAGTTTGTGTTTCACATTTAAGTCTGTAAGTTAATTTTTGACACAGGCCCAACATTTATGTCTAGATTTTTTTTTCACCCTTAAAGTGTTGATTTCCAGTTGTTTGCCACACTGCCGGCTTTCCTTCACTCTGTTATCTTTGACTGTTTGTGTCTCCACAGCCTTGTTCCCAGGCTCTGCATCCCGCCCTGTGCTCCTTCTGTCTTGTCTTTGGTAACACCACATTGTAGCTTTGGAGCACACAGTGGACTGGCTTATGCTCAGCCTTCCAATTTTGTTCTTCTCAATCTTGTCCTGCACATTCTGGATTCTTCATATTCCACAAAACTGTAGAATCTATTGACAGTCGCACAAAATAAATTGCTAGAGTTCTGAACAAATCAATATGGGGAAGAACTGACATTTTAACATTATTTTTCCTACTCACAAGATGAAAAATCCCTGTGCATTTCATTGGTCCTTCTTGGTTTCTTTCATCTAATTTTGCCATTTCCCTCACGTAGAACTTATTTATACCTAAGCATCTCATTTTCAGAAGACCTAAAAGGCATCAGGCCTTTAATTTCAAAATCAGCCCTGTTTCTTTTAGAAACTTAATAAGCTCAATGATCACTTCCCCACCCTGGCCCTGCCCACCAACCTTTAGCTGTTGCTTGTGCCCAATCCTGGGTTGCACAACTCAACTTGAGGCTTGGAAAATTTGACAATGACAAATAGTTTCTGAGCATTTGATGACCAGAAGTGAACTTAAAATAAAACATGTAGTGTATGTAAATTTGCTTCAGTCTTTAAAAATTGTAAAGTTATATACCAAATTGTTTTAAAATAAACTCGTGATTTATTATCAGCATATGTTTTATTTTTATCCCTACTTTATTTTGCTTATATACCCAACGTTGTATAAATATTCAATTGCCAAAAGGATAAAGAATTCAAGATGCCCTGGTCTAGTGTACTAATAACACTATCAAAGGCATTCTTATATTTTTGGTTGTGAGCCTAACCTTTAACTGCTGAGTCATCTCTCAGCCCGGCATTCTTAATTTCTATCACGAAGTGTTTATTCTCCAGCACTTTTTATCCTTCTTAGATTGTCCATATCTATGCTTACCTGTCTGTTCCTGCATGCTGTCTAATTCCCACCTTAGGCTCTTAGCTGAGAAATCATAGTGTATTTAAACTAGTCATCTAATAGCTACAACAATCCTGCCACACCTGAATCAGGTTGTTGCTGCTCCTGAGATTATGTGGAGGGTTTTGTGGTTGGTTGTTTGTCTTTCCTTTTTTAAGCATATCTTGGTAATACCTTTTGTTGGAATCTAGATGTGATCTATTGGGTGTGAGGAGTTAGAGCTGACTGGATCCTCTATGATGTGGTGGGAAGAGGCAAGAAGAATGAAGAAGGCACGCTGTTTGCCGTCTCCTGATCCAGGATCGGGTCTCAGCCTTTACATAAGTCTGTTATCCTAAACTACGAACTTCACAAGGGACCCCCAACTTTTCTCCCTTTGTGATGTGGGCTGTAGTATCTAGAGGGATAGAATTGTATTTGTTTCCTGTATGATTTTGTAGTGATTTTGCACTTTTGTCTTCCCCCACGACACGAAGAGAAACATGTCTGCACCAGGTTCCTCTCTATGTTCTGTTTGCTTGCTTACCATGCAGTCAGAATTCCATGCTTGCTTACCATGCAGTCAGAATTCCATGCTTGCCTACCATCTACCAGACAGTCAGAATTCCAGTAGGTTAACCTGTTTAATAGGAAAAAATTGTTTCTTTTTCTGAAGATGTATCTTGTTAAGAACAATCTATTTTTAGGCTAGCCAGTTTTGCTCTTCCTCATGGGAGCAGCATGAAGACATGCCTAGACTTCACTGTGGGTGGTAGAACTCACGAGGGCAGGTGTCTGCTAGAGTTTTAGTTCCCAGAGACTCATCTGGGCCAAGCTTTAGCTGTCAGTCAGTCACCTTACCTGTGGTGCCCATCCCTGACTTCTGTGGAGGTTTTTGCTTTGGTGAGCAGTGACTCTTGGGCCATGCCTGCTAGTTCTCTATGTTTGAGAGCCATGTTTTGACCTGTGAATGCACTTCTCTGGTTGGTCTGAGGAGAGCTGTTGAACTTTTCTCTGAGTTTATTCAGTGTTTTGTTAAGAAAGATGGACTGGTAGCCAAACTTCAGTGCAAACTTTTTTGCTTACCAGATATGAAACTATAATACCTGCTATAGGCAGTGAAGATAAGGTTACTGAAGAATGGGGAGTGTATGGGTGACTTAGGTGTTAGCCTGACTGACTTGAAGGGTGGGCTCTGTGTTGTTTGTGGGAGAAGGTTCCCTTGGGCTCAGATGTTTGGACATGAGGTTGCCAGTGGGTGCCTTGGGCACAGTGGGTTTTTTTTTTTTTAATTTTTATTTTTTTACTTATTCACTTTACATCCCACTCACTGCCCCCCTCTTGGTCACCACTCCTACAATCCTTCTCCCCATACCTCCTCCCCTTCTCTGAGAGTGTGGGGGCCCCCTGGGTATCCCTCCATGCTGGCCCATCAAGTCTCTGTGAAGCTATGTGCATCCTTTCCCATTGAGGCCAGACAAGGCAGCCCAGCTAGAATATATCCCCACATACACACAACAGCTTTTGAGACAGCCCCCGCATAAGCTGTTCAGGACCCACATGAAGACCAAGCTGCACATCTGCTACACATGCACAGGGAGGCCTACCTCCAGTCTGTATGCTCTTTGGTTGGTTATTCAGACAGGAGAGCCCCAAGGGTCCAGGTTAGTTCATTCTGTTGGCCTTCCTGTGGAGTTTCTATCTCCTTAGAGGCTGCAATCCTTCCCCTTGGTCTTCCATAAGAGTTCCCAAACTCCATCCACTGTTTGGTTGTTGGTGTCTGCATCTGTCTGAGCCACCCTCAAAATTTCAACCCAAAATGTATCCTGTCTGCAAGAAATTCGAGGACAGGGAAGGGGATGGAGACTGAGGAAATGGCCCACCAATAACCGGCCCAACTTGAGACGCATCCCATGGGCAAGCACCAATCCTTGACACTATTAATGTTAATGATATTCTCTTATGCTTACAGACAGGAGTCTAGCATGACTGTCTTCTGAGGGGCATAGTGTTATATCACAAAAACAGAAAATTAACTAAAAAAAGATGCCTTGGTGTCTGGTAATCCTGCTTCTTGACCTGTCTGTTAAGTTGATTCAAGACAAGGCTGGCGTGAGCCAGTAGACAGAGGGGCTCATGGGTGTCAGATGATGCAACAGGTGGAAGAAAGGGAGATGATCTCTGTCTTTCCCTAGAGCAGGATGTTCTTGACTGGGATAACTCTATAGTCTTTGGAGTTCCTCCGTCTTTGGAGTAGAATCTATCAGCAGCCTCCAAGGGCTCTAGGCCTTTGACCTTACATCAAGAATTGTACCTTTGTGATCTTTTGTCCTAAGTCTTTGGTATTTGAATGGGACCACACCAGATCTCAGACTCTGCAGCTGATAGATGGTCTAGCACGGACCTTCTTGGGCCTCTCTAATCATGTAAGCCATCCTGTAATAAACCATCTCTCATTTGTTTGTGCTGGTTAGCGTTTTGTCAGCTTGATAGACATTAGGGCCATCTGGAAAGAAGGAACCTCACCTGAGGAGACGCCTCATCACACTGGCCTGTAGTTTAGTGTATGCATTCTTTTCATCTTCTTTTTTTTTAAAGAATTGTTTTAAAGATTTATTTATTCATTTAATGAATGAGTACACTGTTGCTGTCTTCAGATACACCAGAGGAGGGTGTCAGATCTCATTACAGATGGTTGTGAACCACCATGTGGTTGCTGGGAATTGAACTCAGGACCTCTGGAAGAGCAGTCAATGCTCTTAACCGCTGAGCCATCTCTCCAGCCCATGGGTTATTTTCTTGATTAATGATTGATGTAGGAGGGTCCAGCTGACTGAGGGTAGTGCAACCAGGCAGCTGGTCCTGATATATACATCTCAAACTGAATGAGCCCTGATCAGCAAGCCCTGCTCCCTGATCAGCAGCATGCCCTCCATTGGTCACTGCTTTACTGCCTGCTCCAGGTTCCTGCTTTCCCTTGATGGTTGACTATAACTTGTAAGATATAATTAAGTGATCCTTCCATAGCTGCTTATGGTCATGATATTTTATCACAGCAATAACAACAACAACAACAACAAAACAAACTAGAACAATCTATAACTACTCTATTGATTACTTCTCTCTGGAGAATTCTAATAGAAGCAAGGTGATTGACTGGATTGTGGGTTGGGTGTTAACAGGAAGGTGGCTTCATGAGAAATCATTTTTGCAGTGGATTTTAGATGTGTAGGCAGCTCCTGGCTGTTCTCACAGTCCAGAGACTGGTTGGTTATATGCTGATCATAGGTGACCCAGCATAGAACAAATGAATTGACTCCGATCTGACTAAAGGCCCTCCTTTTATCCTCTGACACTCTGTCTGGACATGTAAGGGGAAAAGGTACAAACAAAAACATGTAGGCAACTCTTTATGGTTCTGTTTGTATAGCTTCTACTATAATGTCATTGTTGAAATCAAAACATATGGCTGTATTCAGACTCAAAAGATCAGAAATGGATCCCTCCTCCTGGTAAAGAAACTGAAGTCGCACAACAAAAGACAAGGACACAGAAAGGGTGTGCTGGCAGTTTATGTCAAAGGACACGAGCTGAAGTCACTGGAGAGGAGGGAGCCTCCGTTGGGAAAATGCCTCAATACGATCAGACTGTAGGCAGGCCTGTAGGGCATTTTCTTAATTAGACATTGATAGTAGCTCAGCCCATTATGAGTGATTCATCCCTGGGCTGGTGGTGCTGGGTTCTATAAGAAAACAAGCTAAAGCAAGCCATGAGAAGCAAGCCAGTAAAGCAGCACACCATGGCCTCTGCATCAGCCCCTGCCTCTAGGTTCCTGTCCTTGAACAATGATGTAGAAATGGAAGCCAAATAAGCCCTTTCCTTGCCACGTTGCTTTTGGCCATGGTGCTTCTTCTCAGCCACAGCAACCCTGACTACAACAAAGGAGCAAAGAACTGGGACCATAAGGGCAACTGCTCTTCCGCACTAGTGGGCCCAGGTCTTCTAGTATGTGACTACTGGCAAGGTACAGAGAAGTTGTCATTTGAAAGTACACACCTCATTGTGTGGTTGTTTAATCAAATGCAATGACAAGCTACAGGCACTGTGCTGGAGAAAAAGGAAGGACTGAGGAGTTTGACACTGTTGGCCTTTATTGCAGGGATGCTGGTACATGAGGGTCACCATTCAGTAACAGATGCCCAGGGCACTGGTAATTATGACAGTGGTGGCCCCACTGACAGAGAATCGGGAGGATAGGTGGCTCAGAGACAGATAACTTGATATCTGTTACTTCTGGATTTCTAGCCTTTCCCTTGGGATGAGGAGACAGTGTGTTCAATAACTTTTCCCAGCACAGCACCAAAAGCTGTTTAGTTATCATGCAAGCTAGAGTCTTCATTTGGAAAACCTACTGCTGCTTGCTGTTTCTTTTTTCTTTCCTTCCCCCCCCCCCGCACCCCCCACCCCGAGACAGGGTTTCTCTGTGTAGCCCTGGCTGTCCTGGAACTCACTCTGTAGACCAGGCTGGCCTCGAACTCAGAAATCCGCCTGCCTCTGCCTCCCAAGTGCTGGGATTAAAGGTGTGTGCCACCACTGCCAGGCTTGCCATTTCTTTTGTATGGGCATGATCATGCCAGTGGAAACAGAGAGGGGACTGCTACTCTAATTTTTGAGGAAGACATATATCATCTAGGAATGAATTCAGTGCTACATTGTAACCACAGAGAAGTAACCTTCTTAATCACAATAGAACATGGGCTCCAGTGTACCGAAGGTCAGGATAATGGAGGACCACTCTCACCCTGAGTCTTGAGCTTTTACAGCAGCTGTGAGTCTAATGGGTGCTCACTCGAACTACAACAACCACAAGATCCAAAGCAGGAAAGATTCTCAGGATCCATTAGCACAAGCAAAACTGCCAACCAAACAAAACAGCAGATTCCCCATGTACAAAGGTTTAGTGTGTGGAGACCAGGATGAGTAAGGAAGGCATTTGTTTTTACCTATTTATGACAGTCCTTGTAGGCAAGGGAAGAAAAACAGAGTTCTGTGCCTGCAAAGGCAAGCAGTGCAAGCTCATCAAAAATATGCATTTGCTTTTGTAGTCAAAGAATGTGAGTTTGCTCTGCTTCACCTCCTGGCCTGGGCTCCTCTGATATTCGTGTAATTTAAATGAGAAAGTTGTTCTAGGGGAGTCACCGAATTTCAAAGAAGTGACCCTTTTTGAATATTGAAAGAATCCCCAGTGTTTGAGTTCACCCCTGGGTGAGGTGGTGTCACAGAGTTCTTGGGATGCCATCCAGAGAAAAACAGACCTTGGAAAGTTGCCAACAGAAGTTGTTTACCTTGTCTTTTTGCTTGTTGTGCAAATGGGTCTCAGCTTTGGTGAGAAAACAAGCACATTGCCAGCTCTGTGGAATCAAAAGTCCCCACTGCTGCCAAACTGACAAGAGAGGTTACTGTGCATTCTTGGAGCGGCTGGACTTGCACTGTGGACTTTGTAGCTAAGACTTCTTCCAAATTGATGCCAAGCTGGTGTGCTTAGCTCCAAGGGGCAACCGGGTCACGGCATTTTACTCTGTTACTTCTCCTGAACAACTAGTTCCTCTGAGTTCCTCCATTTATTTATTTACACTCACCCGACCTCCCAGCCCTTAACACACATACACACACACACACACACACACAGACACACACACACACACACACACACACACACACACACACACACACACACGGTCCCTACGGTGCAAGTCACAGAGCATAATTCAGGGGAGCATATTTATTTCAAGCATAGACTTCCAACCTGTCTGTAGACTCTACATCTGGTCCTTGGGTCATCCCTTTCTTAAGGCACCTACTGTCCCACACCAGGTCAGGTCTGCTGAGAAAAGTCTCAAGTCACAGAGAATCAAATTAATAAACACTCGCTCTTCGTGATAGATTGATCTTCTGCAAAGTGGCTTCTCCCTTGTGGGTATTTCTTCTGCTACTAGACTGAAAATAGTCTCTTTCCCTTTCACGGCAAAACTGGATTTAAAGAGAGGGTGCTCAGTGAAAGATTAGCATCCTAAAATCCTAGGGCAGACTGAGACGCTCCAGACAGAACAGTTGACTGAACTGGTGACAACCCTGGAAGCTTCTGATCATGGGACCCACACACTATGTCTGCCACTTCTAGACAGCAGGAAAATCCGCCATCCCCGATGCTGTGTCTTTTCTGTCCTATAGGACTCACATGCCTTAGCCTCCACTTCCGCAGAACTGTGGCCCTTCAGCTGTTCTGATTAAAGGGGCAGCTCTGCTTCTGACAATGCCTGCCTGGTTTTTTTTTTCTTCCAAGTCACCTTCATAGTTCTGAACTAACACCTGGGTCCTGGATCCTAGGAATCCAGCCACAGATATTCAACATCTACCTCCTGGCTCCAAAGTGGATGTTAATGTTCCCACTGCAGGGGCATCTTTCGTTCTGGGCCTTGCTTCTACCCAGGACTCAACCAGAGCCAAAGTCTGGAAAAGCAAGGGAAACTACGCTAGCTTGGATCACTCCTGACAGGGGTGATCCAAGTGTGTGAGCACCAAACCCATGATTCTGTCTCACTAAACTCTTCTAAAGCTCTGTGGAAAAGTTTCAGTGACTAAGAGTATCAAAAACTTTCTGGGAAGCATTGCTCTCAGTAATCATAAATTTGAGTACCATTTTTAATATGCCAAAGCAAGTTTACATAAAAATAGCACAACTTTTTAGTCAGGATTTACTGTGGAGCGGAGGAGAGAGATCAGTCAGACAAGTGATTGCCAATGTAAGCATAAAGACCTGACTCTGGTCTCAAAAACCTATAAGGCATCCATCGGGGCTGGAGAGATGGCTCAGAGGCTAAGACCACAGGCTGCTCTTCCAGAGGACCTGGGTATACACACATGCATACACCTACGTGGCAGCTCAGGGAATCAAACACCTTCACACAGACATATGTGCAGTCAAAACACCAAGACACATAAAAATAAAAATAAATAAATCTTGAAAGAAAGAAAGAAAGAAAGAAAGAAAGAAAGAAAGAAAGAAAGAAAGAAAGAAAGAAGAAAGGAAGAAAGAAAGAGCCAACCATCATACTGTGTTCCTGTAATCCCAGAGTTAGGGAGGTGGAGACAGAAGGATACAAGATGTGGCTTGCTGGTTCATTTGTCATTCAGTGAGAGAGCTTATCACACACACACAAACACACACACACACACACACACACACACATAAAGGTAAGGTGGATATCTCCTGAGGAATAGTACCAGGTCTCTCTACACACACACTCACACACACACACACACACACACACACACACACACAGTCACCACAAGATATGAATACACAGACTCACACACTCAAGAGATGGATGCATGAGCATTCTCTTACAGCCGGCCCACAGAGAGAAGAGTGCATCCTGGCATGTGGCCATTTGTTTCTCCGATGAGTCCTTGCCTCTACCCCCAGGCTCTGAGTAGATTGCTAAATGTTGATAAGCATGGTGTGAGGGGACTGGGGTAATAAGTGGGGTAGTAGTTAAAGACAGGAGATAAAGGTCACCCTTTGCACTGAGCACAGACTACTGAGCAGTTGAGTCCCAGACTCATGACGACTGGGGTTTGTGCCCTGAGTCCCAGACTCATGACAACTGGGGTTTGTGCCCTGAGTCCCAGACTCATGACGACTGGGGTTTGTGCCCATGATCACCATGGCAGCACAGTACCCACCTCATGCTCTCATCACCCATTATTCTTTCTCTCAGACACATAGATTTATGGTTTTATCATGTGTCAAGCACTGTGCTGAATGTGTATGGTTTAAAAAGAAAGAATCAGAACCAGAAGGGTGGCTTAGTGGGTATAGGCACTTGTGATGACTTGAGATCAGTCCCCAGGACCCACATGGTAAAGGGAGAAAGCTGACTTCCACAGTAGCACACACACACACACACACACACACATACACACACACACACACACACACACACACACACACACGCATGTATGTGTGGGAAAGCTGCTAATTAAGGTTGAAGTCTACCACTGACTGGCTAGTCTTCTGGGGCTCTGTGAGTAATGGAAGACTCCCTTCGTTAGGAGAGTTTCTCCTTCTCTGACCTTGTACAGGGAATTAATTCTAAGCTCCCACACTCACCTCTAGCTGAGGAATGCCATGTGGCCTTAAGTTAGTTTCTAAGATCCTTTCTTCTGACACCTGTCCAGCCAGCATTCCTGAGATTCCTGAAATGCTTCCCTATGCCAATGAGGTATGCCAGGTACCCTAAGCCTTCAGCCAATGGCCTTTGCCCACCCTGGATGTACCTGCCCTCAGTCCCCCAAAACTTTATAAGCCTTCAATCACCCTAAGTCGATCTGCCTCCTGACAATCATCCAGGTGTGGTCATTTACATACTCACCAGCTGCTGAAGCTCCCACGGCCTTTGTGGACCGAATCCTCAGATGATCCATGAGGTAGGGAGATGTGTGTGTGTGTGTGTGTGTGTGTGTGTGTGTGTGTGTGTGTGTTGTGCATGCTACAAAATTTTTTTAAAAATTAAAGAAAAATCTAGTCATAGAACTTTCCCTCAAGCTGTCTGTGTCATATAAGGGGCACAAGACTAGGAGAAAGGCAATTCTACCTGGATCAAAAAATCCCTGTGGCCATTTCAAATTACAATTGATGATAAGTGGAATTTGTAGGGAGTTAGGATTCCTGCATGCCTGAGTGTGTATAGGAGACCTCGTCACTAAGCTGATGTCTAACTCCAGCATGTCACTGAAAACCCAGATCCCTGTATCTATGAAAATCTAAAACATGGCGCTACAAAGGAAACATTTGCAAAGGAACTCATATAGCACCTGGGCAAATGGGTGGATCTCTACAGCAAATCAATGGCCAAGCAACTGAAAAGAGCTGCGAGTCAGCAGAGACAGACAGCTCAGCTTAGTGGCTGAACCCTCATCCAAACAGACAAAATCGAAGGTACGTCGAGAGGCCTTGGGAATGGCCTGGGTCTGAACGGCTTGCTGATACCTGCTATCTAGGAGTTCTTATTTATGACTATTAATACTCTAATCAACCATATTTTTTTATTTTAAAATATGAAGCTTAGGGAAAGGCTTGGGAGAAACTCTTTCTTTGCTGGTGTTTTTCAAAAACCATCACACGCAAACCACTTAATTATGGTTATAGGGGCTGGAGAGCTGGCTCAGCACTTAAGTGCACATACTGCTCTTACAGAGTTCAGTTCCTGGCACCCATGTTAGACAGCTCACACCCTCCTATAACTCCTGATCCAGGGGGACCCAAAGCCTCTAGCCTCCATGGGCACCTGTATCTGTGTACATATACCTACCCCAACCCAGGCCAAAAATAAAATAAATTGTAAAAAAAAATAAATTATAACTGTATATTTGTAATTTCCAAAGATGATAACAAAAAGTAAGAGTCATTTACTAAAACACACACCCACAACAAAAACAAACCATTTAAATCCATTTATCTGCTTTAGGAAAACAAGCTGCTTTTGCAGTCGTCATTTTTGATCTTTTCAGTGAAAAATTCCAGGATAAAGGAGGGAACTTAAGTTTAATTTGGTCAGATTTCCTGAAGTGGAACCCTTAGGGGGACTGTCAGAGACCAGCCTATTCATGACCTTTCCACCAGCTAGGAAGCGAATGCTGGCAGGCTCCCCATTGCCACTTATTGTAAATATGTAGCGTTTGATTTATATCTTTATAGTGTTTGACTTGAAGAGCCCCCAGTCTCAACCACTGGTTCAGCATCTCAGACACAGGCCTTGCCAGGGCGGGGTCTTTAGGAGAGTCTCCTTGTTTGAGGGTGACACTCCTATCTGACAGCAAGTAAGTGCTCAAAGGACCAGGGGAGAGGCTCTCGGCCCCATGCGTGGCACCCTCGAGCGCTCGAGGGGGTAACCTTAATAAGAACATGCTGTCATAATCATCCTCCATGTGATAAATATCCTAGAAATTTTCTCTTTGTTAGGTTAATGCTTTTCTACAAGATAATTTAACCAGTTCTCTAAAAAATAATCACACGTTATCAGGCCCCAGTACAGTAATAGGGCAGTTTTTTTTTTAATTTTTTTATTTTGTTTTGAATCTTGCCTTAAACAAATCCCAGCCAAATAAATGTTCCTTTTTTTAGCTGGCACACAAGCCTGGGCTCCTTGTTGTGATCAAGTTCCCAGCCAGCAAGTGCTCACATAACAGTATGTCTTCTTGATTTCATTTGAGCAAAATTTATCATCCACAAGCAAAGACAGAAAATGTGTGAACGTCTAAAGCTTATGTAAATTAAGAGGCCATGCACGTTGGTCCTAAAAATAGTAGATAATTATAGGCATTTCTTCCCCATACGATAATTACAAGCCTCTTGTCATCTTTTCTATTCTGTATAAGGTCACGGTAGTATTATACAAAATTTACAGTATATTACAAGTTAAAAACACAATAATTAGCAACTGTGCATCTTCAACACTGGTGATGAATGTTCACAGTAAAAGTTTAAAAAAGAGCATTATTTGTTTTATGTGGACAGTACACACTTAAATTTAATCATCAACTCCTGGTGCCCAATAGGCAATACTCTCTTACTATTATAACGCTATTTGCCAAGTTCATAGTACACCCTTGGGTGGAATTCATCCTTAACGAAGTGACAGGAAGCCAAATCTCTCACCGTCATCTCAACCAGGTGCACCATATTACTCTGAATTTAATAATTCTGTTGAACATATTGAATGATAACGAGCAAGTACTAAGGATTGTTTTGACCATTATGATCAGCGTCTGATTCAGGGGAGAAAAAAATCCTCTCCACAAATAATATGGGCAAATCAGCAGTTTGCTTGATATGGAATTTTTCCTCCAACCCCTTGTAACACGATTTCCTTATATAATTCATTGAGGAGAGATATCACACTTCGGTGGAAAGAAAAGGCATAATTAACAGAAAGGAGGATTTCTCTTTGACTTCTTGACTATTCATGTAAGAGGGACAGAGAGTTGTGGATAATATGATATGACAGGATGGGTTATCATTCTCTGTTTTGCTGAAGGAAAAAGTCACGGAGCTAGACACACTCCTTTCATCTCTACCAACTCTGTCATGCTGTCAAGGATGGGGCAGGAGAAGGCTGGAACATCTAGAAACCCATAGAAATCTTACTGATGCTGAGGCACCTGATCTGCCTGGCTGTTTCACAATGATGATTATGAAGGCTCTTTTCCCTATCGGCTATCCTAGAATCCAAGATGAGCCTCGTGAACAGGAACATTCACCACAAGCCTGCACCTACTCGGAAGTGATACAACCCTGAACCGGAACCAGGAAGTGATTAGAGCCGACTCTGAGGGAGACGCCATCTTCGCCATCTTCGCCATTTGCCTGGTAAACAGACCCCAGGGCTAGGGAGGTGGATTAGCCAATAGACTGCTTACCACACAAACATGGGAACTTGACTTCAGATCCCCAGCACCCACATAAATGGTCAGGTTTAGAGTTGTGTGCCTGTAAATTCCAGGGCTGGGGAGGCAGAGGAAGGAGGTTCCCTGGAGTTTGTTGGCTAGACAGAAGAGCCGAATAGAGTAAGTTGCAGGTTCAATCAGAGACCTTGATCCAAAGAAGCGGGGTAAAGAGCAATTGGGAAAAACACTGGACATTGAGCTCCCCCTCCACGCTATACACACGTGCGTGACACACATGCACACACATATGAGCATGCACACAGTAGGAGGGGGAGAAAGGGAGGGAGAGAGAATGAATGAATGAATTATGGGAAATGGTTCCTGAGATTGTAACATGGTCTCCTATGTGAGAGATAAAAACACCTGAAAAAATTAGTATAATTCAGCCATTTAGTTTGAAGCCTGGAGCCCATGGCCACAGGCTTGAGAAGTAGGGAAGTCGATGGTATTATAAATCCTGGTTTGAATCTGAAAGCCCCCCAAACCAAAACTGCACACAGGCAAGAGAAACAGACACTTCAACTCCAAAAGTGGAGACTGGGTGGTGCCTGTCCATCCAGTGAAGACATACTTGTGGCTGCTGTTTTTAACTTGGTCTGCTGATTCATCTGCTTCCCTTGTGAGAAACACCTCCATAGACAGACCTAGGTAAATCTTTCTGCTGTCCAAACACCTCAGTCCTGCCAAGCTGACACAGAGACACTAGACATCCTATCTAATAAGTAATGTATCCCAAGCCGGGGGTATCTCCAGGTCTCCAGAGGAGGAAGGAGCCTAGGAATTGGGTGCACTGAGTGCTTTATCGAAAAATCTAAGTGAAACTGGAGTGAGTTCCCAATGTGAGAGTTTTATGGAAAGGTGTAGAACCAGCTGTGCCATGTAGAGGATCTGGAAGAACCGCTAAGCACCATGCTTTAGGAGCAAGTGCTTGATGACCCGTGATGGTCACATCCATCAGCAGTCACCAAAGAATGGCCAGCATCACTGTTCCCTGTGAAGCCAGCTCAGATGTGAATACTTAGGGGTTGAGGGCTTCGCTTGTGGATGAAACCTTGCCTGCCACATATGAAGCCCTCGGTTGACCTCCAGCATGGTCTGTTAATAAAGTCAGGGCAGGTCAGCCCTGGGGAGTTCTTACCCAATTTAAAAGTCAGCAGCATGACTCCCCTTCCATGTGTTCAGCTAAATGATCGACCTGTTAGCTTAGGCTGAGAACTGCATTAAGAATTCTATCTGGCTGGACAATACGCAGCGAGCAAGAGACTTTGAAACACTCAGTCTTAAGTAGGGTATCTCTATCAATTCCTTTTCCTAAAGGCTCAGAGAACTTGCAAAAGAGAAAGGGAAAAGATTTTAAGAGTCAGAGAAGATGGTGTACACAAAGAAAAAAAGGCCATCTAAACACAGCAAGACGGATGCCCACATGCACTCAGACTGAGCACAGATGCAGCCTGCACAGTTCTCGGTCAGTGGAGCCAGTGCTGAAAGTGAATGTGGAGATAGACCTCATTCCCAACCCAGGAGCTATTTCCAATTGAAAACTCCTCACAAATGAAAAATTCATTTCTCCGGTGTAGTCTCACTGGGTATACAAACCATTCTTAAAAAGCCAGGTCCTATGTCTAGCTGTAAATGGCCAACACAAAACTCAATGTCATTTTGGACATTCTTTGTCTTGTAATGCTTTGCCAGGGTTTCCACCCCATTAAAAGTCCTTTGCATTTAAAAAAAAAAAAAAAGAATTCTATCTGGGGGCTGGAGAGATGGCTCAGAGGTTAAGAGCACTGACTGGTCTTCCAGAGGTCCTGAGTTCAAATCCCAGCAACCACATGGCGGCTCACAACCATCTGTAATGTGATCTGATGCTCTCTTCTGGAGTGTCTGAACACAGCAATAGTGTACTAATGATAAATAAATAAATAAATCTTTAAAAACATTCTATCTGTAGTCACTTATAGTTTATCCTCACCCTCCCACAAAGACCCTACTGTGCACATGAGAAGACTCAACACTCAATCTCATTGTTCCTAGCACTTTCTATTTTATGATTACCTATTTAAAAATAACATAAACACTTATTTACTAACCTAAGGTATGATCCAAGTCCAACCAACACTTTACATAGTTGCATGTAAAGTGCTGTGATAAAAAAATTGATGACAGTGATAACAGTGTGTGTGTATGAGAGAGAGAGACAGAGACAGAGAGACAGAGACAGACAGAGGCAGAGAGACAGAGACAGAGAGCAGAGAGAGAGACAGAGACAGAGAGACCAAGAGGCAGAGAGAGACAGAGAAAGAGACAGTGACAGAGAGACAGAGAGACAAAGAGACAGAGAGAGAGGGAGGGAGCAGAGCTGGGGTGATGGGTCAGCAGTAAGGAGCTGCTGCTCTTCCTGAGGACCATAGATGCTCCCCTTAGCATCTTGCAATCTTCTATACCTCCAGTTCCAGGGGTCCAACACTCTCTCTTCTCTTGTGCAAGAACCAAGCTCAGACACTCACATATATGCATAAAAGAAAAGATATTTTAAGACCAGTAAAAAGGTACTTCTTTATTGACCAAGCCTGTTCATTCTTGATACAGCAAATTCCTGTACAAAATAGCGACAGAATTTTTACTGTCTTTATACAGCCAGTTGCCTATGGTGCAGCTACTAACCATTCTCTCTTCTTCCTATACCACTCCTGATTCTGAACCAATGCTCCAGCTCTGAAGTTCAGACACTTCTGAAATTTTTAAATTTTTTTTTTTTCGGAGGGGAAACTAGGAAAGGAGATACCATGAGATGCAAATAAAGAAAATATCTAAAAATATTAATTCTTTTTCCTTCTGATGAAAAAAAAAAAACCTTCTCTTCTGTTGTTTTCAAACTGAAACTGCTCTCATATTTTTGCTCTCACGAGTGACAACATGGTGTCACACCATGTTAGTAAGGGTCACTGTTGCTGTGAGGAAATACCAGGACAAAACGCAACATGGGGAAAGAAGTGTTTATTTGGCTTACAATATCCTGAACCACAGTCCACTGAGGGAAGTCAAGGTAAGAAGTCAAGTGGGTAAGTGTGCTGGCTGGTTTTGTGTCAACTTGACCCAAGATGGCGTCATCACAGAGAAAGGAGCCTCCCTTGAGGAAATGCCTCCATGAGATCCAGCTGTAAGGCATTTTCTCAATTAGTGATCAAGTGGGGCAGGCCCATTGCGGGTGGTGCCATGCCTGGGCTGGTGGTCCTGGGTTCTATAAGAAAGCAAGCTGAGCTAGCCAGGGAAAACAAGCCAGTAAGGAACATTTCTCCATGGCCTCTGCATCAGCTCCTGCCTCCAGGTTCCTGACCTGTGTGAGTTCCAGTCCTGACTTCCTTTGGTGATGAATAGCAGTGTGGAAGTGTAAGCTGAATAAACCCTTTCCTTCCCAACTTGCCTCTTGATCATGATGTTTTGTGCAGGCATACAAACCCTGACTAAGACAGTAAGGAACCTGAGGCAGGAGCTGATGCAGAGGCCATGGAGGGGTGCTCCTTCTGCCTTGCTCCTATGGCTTGTTCAGCCTGTCTTCTTACAGAACCTCTGACTTTTAGGACATTTTCTAAGTTAGTAACTGGTGTGAGAGGTCTAGCCCACTGTAACACCCTCCCCTCTCAGATGACTCTAGCTTGCATCAACAGGACAGGACAAGCATTGTACTTGTTTTTAAGATTAGTTTCACCCCTAATTCATTTAGCCAATATGTTTTGCTGTGTACCAGGTGTCATGTGGCTGCTGGGTGGCAGTGGAAGGCAGACTGGAGGACCCAGCACCCAGTAAGAATCAAACCCAAGCTCTCTCAGTGTAGGTATAGGGAGCATGTTGTCTGTGATTAGATCTTCCTGCTTCTCTCTTGTTCTCGTGAGATACGTTCTCCTAGGGAGCGAGCACTCACTGTATTCGTTCCCTTCTGCATACACCCAGAGTACAGCTGGGGAATATTTATTGTTGTTTATTCGCTGAGCAGATGAATGGATGAATGTTGCGATCTGTGATATAGCAATTAGATGGGAATTGGGCATTTGAAATAAAACAATATAGAAGTTTAAACACCACCCACATTTGGTTTTCTCCGTAGCTCTTTTGGACCTTAAAACATCTAAGAATTGATCCTGGGTATCCTGACAGCCCCTAGAAGAACTGTCATCTGACGCTTACAGACCTGCTGTCTCTCAAGTCCTAACCAGCTGGTTCCTGCAGAGCATTTTCTGTTGAGCCACCCCCCTTCGTTTGTATTGAAAGTGAGAGCTCCCTCCTGAAGTATCCTAGGTGGTACAGATGTATTCTTTTGACTTAATAATACAACATTTTATCAGCCACATAAAAAATGAACTATATGTGTTCGTTTGCTGTTTCAGGAGCTTTTCAGATGTGTGTGGGAACCATGTCTGCTGCTAACTGGTGATCATTTCTTGACACCCTTTCCCAAGGGTATTGCATAGGTAAACATGCTCTATTTGAACAAGACCAGTGGCAGCAAAATTGTTTGCTGGTCTCTAAAGAGACCATAATAATGTACACCAAGGGAGAGGCCCAGAGCCTGCCAGAGGGCCCCCCCCACCTCTACCAGTGTAATCCATAAAACCCATTTCAATAGCCAGAATGCAGCAGTTTAAAGTTCATCCTGGTTAATTGCATCCAAAGAGTAATAATAAAACCATCTATTAAATTTTAGAACTTCCTCTTTAAAATATTAAATATTTGGCCACCACAATGCAGTTAAGTTTCTCTCAGAATCATGCTTTTTTCCTTTCTCAAGCTGGCTTATAAGAGTGCTTATAGAGCTCTTCCAGTGAGTGAAAACGAAATATTTAAATAAACCCTGTTTCTGCTAGATGCCTGAGGCCTGTTAACTAACCGAGCAGTAGCCTCATTTTTTTTTTTTTTTTTTTTTTTTTTTGGTTACAACTGAATAATAACTGACAGCATGTGATAAAAGTCATGTGGTACTCAAGCCAAATGTTTGGTGAGCCCTAGTCCCTTGTTGGGGACCTTAACTCAGATGGGGGCACTGCCCAGCCTTTAGAATTAGGTCATTGATAATGTCATTCCACACCAATGGGGAAAGCACTGTTCACCAACACAGCTCCTACTGGGCCAGGTGGAAGAACTGGTTTTACAGAGACTATCCAGGAAGTTCTGACTGGGGCTCTAAGCATGTGGCTTCTTCAGGCAGGACTCCTCTTCCTTTGATTTTACTTTTAGTTGGAAAGATTAGTCTACCTATGGAAGAGAATTCAGAATGTTAGCTTTCAAGGCTAAAGATGTGACAGCCATGTATTCATCCCAGTACAATCTATCTCACCTCAATTCCCAGTTGAAGATTAAACTCTCTATGTCCAGGAATAACATGGAGTAAGAGCTCATTCCTAAAGAGGCACTGGACCTCTGCTGGCTCCTCTGGAATCCTAGAGTACAAAGGAGAGCAAAAGGCACAGGTTCAGTTCTGGGGACACTTTTCTGAGAAGCTTAAGGAAAAATGGTAATGACTATAAACTCATTTTAAAACCAGATCTGATGACAGCCTGCACTTAGGTCAGAAGGATGCTCCTGTGAAAATCTCTCCAGGACAAGGGTCTGTGGCAATGACATCATGGTGGATCTTCAGAGCCACTGGGCAGTTTCCAATCACCCTCCAAAGCCAGATGCAAATAAATGTCAGAGCATTCTCCTGAGAAAAATGTGTGTGTGTGTGTGTGTGTGTGTGTGTGTGTGTGTGTGTACACGAACATATGCACAGGTTTCTGCTGCATTGTCCTCTCAGACACTGAGAACAGGATTCAAGAAATTCTTGAATACTACAGTTGGGTCACAGAAGGGCTTTTTTTAATCCAAGCTAAGTTGTTTGGACCTGATCCTATAAGTATTAAAGAAGGACTTTAGATAGATCAAATTGAGCTTTAGCTACATTGTTAGGGTGCAGTCTCATGATGAATGGACCTACAATGGTCAGGGCTGGACACAGAGATGAACCAGGAAGCTGCTCATTCACTCCCCTTATCTAACTTGAATGTTGGTGAACCCAGATGATGCACTGAGAACTGCTCAGAAACACTTGGAGAAGGTTACTGTGATCGGGATGGTGAGGGTTTAAGTGAGAGAGACCTGGGAAATGCACAGAATCTCACTCCTGTGAGTTGCAAGTATGAACGATTCCATTCCTTTTACGTTGTGTGCATCCAGATGTAAGTTCCTGACTGTCAGTCCCAAGTCTTATGTAACAACATTTGCTCATAAGGAAAATCTGAAGTTACATGTCCCAGGAGCCTTGCGTCCTGGAAGGAAGGAATCCTGGCAGTAGTCCCTCAGGACAGGGAAGAGTGAGCATCTTCAGTGGGAGACAATATCTGCTCTCGCTCTCACTGGGTTCAAGGCAAAGAAGTAAATATCTACTTTGATTTCAGTGTCCTAACTCCCTTTAGGCCCTCTTAGGTCCTGTTGTGGATTGGTTCTAATGCTATTTGTGTTAATTTGGCTCTCCAAATTACACAGGAACCCACATGTCTGCCTGTAAGATGCTGAGGGTCCCTGCCCCCCAGTTGGCTTTGATTGGTAAATATTAAGTTGCCTGTGGCTAATGGCTGGGCAGAGAGACAGAGATAGGACTTTAGATCTCCCAGGCAAAGGGACTATGGGAAGAAGTTTTTAGAATTGCCATGCCAGGGAGAGAGCGTTCAGCCATGTAAGAGCCCAAGAAGAGTGGCCCCTGGGCCCTTCCCCTGCCTGGGTCTGGGGTAGCAAAGAGGAAATACAGATCTAATAAGTAATAATTCAGGAGTATCGGAGGCAAGGTTTGGGAGTGGCCAAACACGGGGGTTTGGGAGTGGCCCAGCCATTGAGTTGCTTAGGAGATATTAAAAATAAGGCTATGTATGTCTTTCATTGGAAAATCAACAACATTGAGGTGGTGCATGCATGTAACCCCCAAGAGTTAAGAATGGATTAACTATACTATCGTTACAGGACCCACTACATAAACATACAAAGGAGTTAGTCACACAGTACACAGTTTTTTTGTTTTGTTTTGTTTTGTTTTGATTTTTTGAGACAGGGTTTCTCTCTGTAGCCCTGGCTGTCCTGGAACTCACTCTGTAGACCAGGCTGGCTTCGAACTTAGAAATCCGCCTGCCTCTGCCTCCAGAGTGCTGGGATTAAAGGCATGTGCCACCACCGTCCAGCTCACACAATATTTTTATCTACAAATGTGCTTTTGTCACCATTACCTTCCTTTCAGCCCTGGCACCCCAATGTTCCTGGGAGGTCACCCCCAGTCCTCCCTCCCGCTCTCTCCGTTTGTATTCTCTCTCTGGCCGCTGTAGCTCCTACCCAGCTTCTTTTTTTTTAATATTTATTTATTATTATATGTAAGTACACTGTAGCTGTCCTCAGACACATCAGGAGAAGGTATCAGATCTCATTAAGGATGGTTGTGAGCCACCATGTGGTTGCTGGGATTTGAACTCATGACCTCTGGAAGAACAGTCGGTGCTCTTAACCACTGAGCCATCTCACCAGCCCCCCCCCTACCCAGCTTCTTGACGATCTTCCTCACCCCAGGCCTCCTGACGATGCTTTTTTGGAGGACTGTTAGCTCCCTGTTGCCAGGTTCTGTTACAGCTCTAGGATTTCTCTCTCTACCATGCATTCTCCATCTTATTGGATGGGAAACATTTCTAAATGCCTTAATGGTTCTGCCCATTTTGTAAGAGATGAAATGGGCAAAGCTATGATCCTGACCGTTTCTAGCCTACTAGATTAAAATGAGACGACTTTCATAAACTGGGAATGGCACTAAAATTACTAACCATTATTCCAAGCTTACTCTTTTAAGAAACTGGCCCTGAGTTCTCTCCAGGCTATGTCCCCACTATGTGCTCCTGTCCCCTTTCTCTCTCTGCATACTCTTATTAGCGCACAATTCAGCTGTTCTTTACACACAGATCCTCAACCCCAGCCTAACCCTTCTCTAGAAGTCCTGAGTCAAACTTTGATCTACATCAACCCAAAAGAGTGGAATCCAAGCCCACCCTCTTATTTCTCAGGGCTCAGAAGGCTTCTTTGATTTCTGATTTCTCCTGAAAACACCATTCTCCTCCTGCTTGTGATCCTTCAGTGTTGACAACCAAATGTTTTATGTTCCCTGGGTTTCTACAGAAATTAAAGGGGGAATATTGTCTAGTCTGTCACCTACTGTCATTTTCCCAGTGACGTTGAGACTTAGTTTAATTCAATAGCTCCCTATTTTGTTCACTACTGTGTGTGTTCATCCTATATATGCCAGTCCTTGAAGGTCTCAGGAACATACAGCAGACTTCTTATCAAAGCCATCTTTTCTCCAAACATGTAGGCTTAGCCCAGGATTTAACCTGGCTAAGTCAGGTTCATGGGTGCTTCTATAGTCAGATGCTGGTAATCAAGGTAGCTCAACTCCTAGGTTGAACTGTCTTGGTTAGGGTTTCTATTCCTGCACAAACATCATGATCAAGAGGCAAGTTGGGGAGGAAAGGGTTTGTTCAGCTTACACTTCCACACTGCAGTTCATCACCAAAGGAAGTCAGGACTGGAACTCACACAGGTCAGGAACCTGGAGGCAGGAGCTGATGCAGAGGCCATGGAAGAATACTGCTTACTGGCTTGCTTCCTCTGGCTAGCTCAGCTTGCTTTCTTATAGAACCCAGGACCACCAGCCCAGACATGGCACCACCTACAATGGGCCTGCCCCACTTGATCACTAATTGAGAAAATGCCTTACAGCTGGATCTCATGGAGGCATTTCCTCAAGGGAGGCTCCTTTCTCTGTGATAACTCCAGCTTGTGTCAAGTCGACACACAAAACCAGCCTATACATGGACTGACCATTGACTGAGGAAAGGAAGACAACCAGCTAAATAACATAATCGCAATGGCTAGCCAGGGCTCATCCACTACCCTTGTTCAAGGTTGCCAGAGCAAACGAGTAAAAGCCCAAAGGATTTTTTTAAGTCTTTACCCAAAACATTTTTGCTTCTGTCTTAGTGATTGAAAATGGATCCCATTGCCAAGTTCAGATTAGCATAGGAAACAGCACTAGAAGGTGCAGATGTAAGGCAAAGAGGAGGGGAAGGTGGGCACTTTTCTAGTGAATGCAATTAGCCAACCCAACCCATATGCTTTTCACTGTGCTGCTATGAACTCTCCATGGAAAACCCGTGCTGGCCTTCGCTGCTTTGGATGACACTTTAATCTATGCAAGCCAGACACAGAGTCCTGGGACACACTGCAGGCCTCATCAAGATAGTTTTTGTCACCGAATACAAAGACTCAGCGTAGGGCTCACTCCACTGTAAAGTCAGCAAAAGGGTACCAAGTTACCACAAAACTCCTACAGACCCGGACTCTCAAGGGCTAATGTGCACTTCACAATTGTCACATACATTGTTTGGTGAGTCTCCTCTGTCATGGTGGAGCTGAGGAGAATAGAACAGTGAGCAAGGCAAAACCCATGGAGAAAGAGATACGGCTCCAGACCCAGCAGGTCTCAAAACTGTTGGAAAGAAAAGAGATGTTGGGCACCACCCAAAACTCGGGTGGTGCAAAAGCTATTGGCGTTGTGTCATCGACAGCTGCTGTGAGTCTGTCTCCTGAGATGAGAGTCCTCCTGGTAGGCCAGAGTCACCAGGCAGGTGCCATGGGGCAGGAAAGGTCTGGAATTGAAAAGGGTTTTAAAAAAGGAAAGGGAAGTTACCGGGCAGAAGAGTGTAAGGGAAGCAAGTGTAGTTGAGAGTAGCTGACACCAAGGCTAGCCATCCTGGACAAAAAAAGAGGTCAGTGGGAGAGCGAGATGGCTGAATAAATGCTCTGGGGTGAGACATAGCTGCTTTGACTGCCTACATGATAGTCTTAGTTCACCAAGGAACCCACTTATGATCTTGAAAAGAGAATAAAGAAAGTCTTCCACAAAGAATATTGACTTAGTGATATCTAATTACGAAGGAAAGAAATTAAATTGGGTCCTAGTCAGGAGATTATTGGCACAATCCAGGCATGGGTCCGGATGAGTTGAAATGGAGACTGGAAAGAGGGCTGGACACATCCCTGAGGCACCACAGAAGACAGATTCAATGCCTGCCTCATATGAAGACATGTTTTGTAATGTATCTGGGAAAATCTGTCTATTCCTGGTCTATCCATGGCAACTTGCCAAGAGGAATAATTATTTCAGTATAGAAGACCCAACCAGAAGGTTGGTGAGATGGCTCAATATGGGAAGGCACTTGCCAAAAAGCTTGATGGCCAGAATTCAAGTCTTGGAACCCATATATGTGGTGGAAACAGAGAACCAAATTGTCCCCAGAACTAAACTCTCTCTCTCTCTCTCTCTCTCTCTCTCTCTCTCTCTCTCTCTCTCTCTCTCTCTCTCTCTCTCTGTGTGTGTGTGTGTGTGTGTGTGTGTGTGTGTGTGTGTGTATGCGTGCTCTATCTGCATGTACACCTGTAGGCCAGACGAAGGCATAGTGAGCTACCATGTAGGTGCTGTGAATTGAACTCAAGTCCTCTGGAAGGTCAGTCAGTGCTCTAACAGGGAGCCATCTCTCCAGCCCTTTATTTGCATTTCTAATCAAAGGGAATAAGCCAGGCTAAGCAAGCTCCCCAGCTGCTCACTTAGCAAGTGGCAGGATTTGAATCCACACAACTTTCTACTTCAAAGCCTCTTATTTCCCCAGTTGAAGAACACACCGTGCAACAGTGCAACACAGCGAAAAGAGCTTTGTTCTCTTTAAAGAATCAGAATCAAAGGATCAAAATTTTAGGCATTTGTTCTATTTAGAGGATCAAAATTTTAAGATACAAAATACAGCTCATTCCTTTAATCCCAGCACTTGGGGGGCAGAGGCAGGCTGATCTCTGAGTTCAAGGCCAGCCTGGTCTGCAGAGCTAGTCTTGGACAGCCAAGACAACACAGTTTTGTTTTGTTTTGTTTTGTTTTTAAAAAAAAATCTGATTTTGAAACTGTTTCAAAAAGTAAAAATAAAAAGTAAACCAGAGTTTTAGGTACAGGCTGATGAGTCTTGACATTCCCTTAATGTAACAAGTTAAGTCTTTATTTAAGGGCCAGGACACTTCGCACTTTTCTTCCATTGGTGGGCTAGACAGATAATAAAAATGATAGCAAAGGTTATTAAAATTTATGTGGAGGCTAGCACAGACTGGAAGAACTACAAAGTGAATTCTTTAAGCACAAGAGAACAGTGGTTTTATTT
>NW_022196905.1:99197812-99200312 GCF_008632895.1 Mastomys coucha
AGCACAATATGAAAGAAAACTCTTCTGCCTCAGATGCCTAAATAGGCCATCACAAGACTGCTCAGTTCTCAAACGCCAGCTCTCCTGATCCCTCTAGAACTTATACTTTATGTAGAATATCAAAGCCAGCGGGATAGTAGGTGTCCCAAAATGTCTTAATTCAGAGAATTAGTGTTAACAGAGCCTGATTAGCTCCATTTATCTCTAATTAATTACCTTTATCTAATTAGACACTTTGTTTCCAGTAGACATGGAGTCAAGTAGACTAGATTATTAGTGTAGTCATTGTGCCTTTACAAAATCCTGAAATTAATGAAACGTGCAAAGGAATCTGCAGTTCTAATTGCACAGGTGTTGCCTTATGGCAAAGCTTTATCATCTGATTACACCGAGGGGTCATTAGTGACTTTTATATAGAGGATGAGCCTATGAGATGTACCTTAGCAACAGCTCATTAGTTTAGGGTTGTTACTGTATTATTTATTACTTCCACCTTCCCTATTACCTAGATTGATTCATGGACCTATATATTCTTTCCTCTCCTCAGTGCAGAAAAAATAAAATAAAATAAACCATCATTATCAAGAGTCCAGATGCAATGTTGAAAACTGCAGAATTGCATTTGTTCATAGGCTATCATCTGGTTCTTTAAGACAAAAACTCTAAAGTTACATGTGATCAAGTTTATGGCTATTTCCTATGGAAAATGAACCAATTTAAAATTACTGAGTAATATGGAAAGATTAGTGTATTTGTTTTAAACCACACGTGACTCTCTCTCAATGTTCTCACCTAACTGTACAACAAGATGTGTGGTAAGGAAAAAATAAAATATCCTTTTCCATTAAAATATAATTGCACTTATTTTCTGTGTATCGTTCCAAAATCGATTGATAAGACACAATCTCTCTATGTGTGCATCACAATACTTATAAAAATCTGCTTTCCATTTTTGTTTCTGATGAGTATCTGATGACAGATGGAGAAAGCTAAGCATAAGTAGCAAAGGTGCTTTTCCTCATGGTGAAGTTAGGTGTGCACAAATGACTACCACAGCTCAGCCTTCGGATCTGAGTGTTTTCCTCCTAACTATTTGAAGAAACATGTTTTCACCATCCTGGGGTAATTAAGCAGCTAGAAGCAAATTCTGCCATGATCCCATCCCAACACATAAGCATGTTTATTGATGATACAGTAATTCCTCTAAATAATTTGTCAACATAAGTATATCAAATGAGGTTTTAAAAATCACTTCTCTCTGTATTGCCCAACCCTCCCCCCACAATTCCTTCACTGCTCTGAGCCACACACTGTCTGCCATTCACTTATTGCTGAACCTAAACTCTTGAGATGATAACGGGTAACTGTTATGTAGAACCTGACACCTAATTTGAATAGTAATAATGAATATTTAATGATCCTCCTTTCAAGCATGAACATAAAACTTTTCATGTGTGCCTTACTAAAATTATAACCATTAATCTAAAAATTATTGTTGCAACTGAAATAATAGCCAAGAATTATAGATTATAGCCAAGTCAGAATACTGCATACATATTCTATACAAACACACACATAGAAGGCTACCACCTTCTGTTTTCCTTCAATCCAAGTCTTCTTTTTGAAGAATATAGAAGTTTTGTGATTCGTAGATATTCAAATCTAGATACAAAAGTTTAGCATTTCTTTGCTAGCAAGAAATAACAATAATAGCCAATGTCATTTTCACTCTTCCTTAAATTCTGTTTAGACATACATGTCTAAATAAAAATAATATGTATATAAAAATATGGCCCTTATAACGGTAGTATTTTTAGGATGTCCCACCTAAGTCAAAGAAAAGACAAAGTTTATCAGAAAGGTAGAGATTTTATATTTTAAATTTCATTAAAAAAAAAAAAGTGGGTGAGTGATGTTTTCCAGTTTATCTCTCTACAGAAACCACAATGTGACTTTGGGGAAAAGGAAACCTGGGACCTGCATGACGCCTTTAAAAATGGGTTTTGTGCATTGGTGGAACGTCTTAATTACACCATTTCTGGCATCTCTGTAAGATTTGGGTAATTTCATATGCCTGAAATATTGCAGAGAAACATATCCATTTCCCTCGATGGTTAGCTCCGTATTCATTGTTACAAGGGAAGAGAAAAACCAGTATGATTGTGGTTGTGAAATGTGATTCTACAGAGAATCTTAGCGCATGTTATTAGCATTTTTTTAAAGTGTGTGCTTAAAAAATTCAAGGGGGAAATGGCTTAACAATGTGGAAGAAAATACCAAAAACAACTGAAGCTCCTCCCTTTTTAATCTTTCTTAACAGACATGCAGTGTCTACCTATAACTTCAGCGCTGTTTGTGGTAGGGCTACAGGAGGTGAATAGAGAGGTCAAGGCCAGCCTGGGCTGCACAGTGACACCATGTGAAGGGGAATGAAGAGAAGAGAAAAAAAGAGGAAGGGAAAGAAAGTTCAGATTCCCGCTGAATGTCGCAGCGGATGCCC
>NW_022196905.1:99205312-99226870 GCF_008632895.1 Mastomys coucha
AACTTAACTTTCAATCCCCCAATGTCCTTTGTTTTGCTTTTGTTTTGTTTTGTTTTTTTAAATAACTTTAAATACTGTTATAGTTTACCAGAACCTTTAACTGGAGCGGGGAGGGAGGTGGATTTATACCAGATTTCAAAAGTTCATTTCTCTTTAGCTATCACCTGAATTATTATTTTTTTATGATGAATTTCTTTCCAGCACACCATACTGCCAGCTATCTCTGAAGGGATACTTTTTTTTTAAAAAAAAAAAAAGTAACTATACACATATTACAACCACTAATCAACACTGCAAATTAACACTATCATGATATATGTTTCGAGTACATAAATTAGAATTTAAGTTAACTATTTCCTTCTAAGGTGAAAGGGGCCTGGGATACCTTAGCTTACCTGTGAGGGAGGACATTTTCAGTGAGACAGATATGGACCAGCTGAGGCTCCAGGAAATGAGACTAAGGTGTGATGTTCACCCTGAACATGACATGCATGGCTTTAAATTTTTCAGTCCTTGTCCTATAATTTCTAAGACTTGCATCTTTGCATGTGGACCAGGTCTGTAGTGACCCACCAAAATGAATTATTGCAAATGGCTTTAGTCTAGGTGTTGGAAGGGGGATGGCCTGGGTCCTTTCTTCAATGGCTACAGTTCAAGGCTGCTTGGACCCAGCTAACTGGGACCCTAAAGATAAGCTCTGCAGGTAACTTTTACTCTGGTGTAGGCATCTGTGTTCCAGTCAAGGCCTCTGAGTTAGAGACTCTGCACAAAGGTGTGAAATGGTCCCCACTATAAACAGCACCCTCATCTTCCTAGGCACAGAAAGGAATTTACCTTTCACAAAAATCTGTAATATTTTTACTGCCTTTTGCTTTTTGCAAGTAAGTAACAGAAATTCAATTTTTAAAACTGGGGTATCAAGCAAATACAAAGAAATTGGGAAACTCAGTTTCTTCCAGGAATGCATGTCATATTTCACATATAGTGTGTGGCATAGTTTTCTCTGTTATAAGAAAATTTGTGGAAATCCAGCACTGTATAGCAAGGCCATGTAGTAGCAGGTGCGACTGCCTTTTCTCTAGGTTTTAAGTGTGGTTCTAGAATAAACTTGGCCCAGTCAGGTAAATTACAAATTATTTGTTAATTTGAAGTTCTAAATCTATGTCTGTTTATATATAATCAACCCTAAAATCAGGAGAAATTCTAAGAGGGGCCTCAGCACTGGCCTCACATCACCTTCCTGGTGATGGCCTAGACTATGTTGGGTTCTACCCCGTGGCTGCTCCTAAGCTTTACTGGGGCCTGATGGGAGGACATTAGGTCTAAGATGGTAGTGGAGACTTTCTACCTGGGCCTGCCCACAGACTACTCTCACAGTCCTGTTCCCTCTCCTACTGCAACCAAGGCACCCTCTAAGGAAAGCAAAGAATTCTGTGGAATGGAAAGCACAGAGAGAATGAGAAGATAGGTCCCAGCTCCTCCATCCCCATCCTAAAAATAGCCTGTGAGAATCCATACCAGGAAAAGACACAGAACCGCAAGCCACTGGCTGGGTCTGTGCTCCAGGAAAGGACACATAAGCACAAGCCACTGGCTGGGTCTGTGTGCTCGTAAGAGAATGATATCCTTGGTTCTCAGCTCTTATTTGTAGGAAAACGGCTTGTGTCCATTTTCTGAGGCTTAGGGTATTGTTGAAATCCTACTGCCCTGTAACTAAAAATTCTCTCCTGGCTCTTGAAACAAATGGAACTGGAGACTTCTGGCAGGTCATCACTAGGGAAAAGATCCAAGATTTGGCCAAAGTGGCTCCCCAAAGCTGAAAGGGGTCACATCAGGAAGGGACTCCTGGTCCTCCCCTGAGCTGCTAAGTCAGTGCTCAGGAGTGAGGAAGGAAATGTGGTCAGCTCTGACAGGCATCTGTAGACTGTGACCTACACAGGCAAGATGGATTTCTGGGAGATCTCCTCAGGGCCCCCAAGCCTTTATGGTTTCTCCCTTCTGTGGAAGAAGAGAAATCTCCTTTGTAGGAATCTGGGTTTATTTTAAAGTACTCTGATAACCTCCATTTCTTTCTGAGACCTGAAGAGAAAAGCATCCTGCAGCTTTAACACCTCTCACTAACTTACCCAGGATGCTGGGCAGGGGTTGGGGTGGGGGTATTCCTAACTTACCCAGGATGCTGGGCAGGGGTGGGGGTGGGGGTGTTCCAAGGAGCTGGGGAGAAATGGGAGGGAAGAAATAGACCCTTGCAAGAGAGAGAGAACAAGCAGCTATTATTGCAGCTCTACCTCCCTCCCTCACTGCTTCTTTCCCTCCCCTGGCTCCACAACAAACCACCAGAGGCCCTAGAAGCGGCTGCATTTCTGCCCTTAAACGGCTCCTTTCCAGGGAGAACTGGGGTCTGTTTCCCCGATGTGGGGCTCACATGCTGTTATTGCAACTTAATTTTGTCATTGCTTCTTTTCAAAGATTACTTGGAATGAATTGTTTCTTTTGTTTACTATCCAACAAACGACTTCTGCTAATCTTATATTTTATCTCCCTAACATATGGAAAAGCTGTTTATTCTAGCCAATCACAATAAAATGAAGAAAACCCCATTTTATGGAAAGGTATATATCACTAGTCTGTTGATCATTAAAGATATGATTACCAGTGAAAACCCTCTGAAGGTGGCACATTTATGCTTCCAGGAACAGATGGGGACACGCATTTTCCTTGCAAATACTTTTGAAATTGCTCTACTGGTAGTAGTATAAAAATGATATACAGATGCCGGGGCCTGCATGGCCAGGACGAGTGCAGCAGATTTACACAGTAAAGCCTTCACACGAAGGCTGTCAGTCTTGATTGATCTCTACTATACCTTAGGAACTTGTTGACTAGGTAGGGAAACAGTGCAAATAATTCACAGCAGCAAGTCAGATAATTCACACAGCCAACCAGTCTGCTTCACTTTCTGGCTGTGACATATGAGCCTTCCCTACAAAGATGTATCATTTTCTAGCCTAAGCAATATTCAATGTCAGGAAGGAAAAGGCATTAAAGCCACACAAAAGGAGTCAGCCTGGTGCAGGAGCACAAGTTGTTTTGGTAGTGGGGCCAGGCCTGCTGCATGATAAGAGCGGCCAGAGTGTTCAGGCACAATTGTCATTATCATATTGATTAAAAAAAAAGTTCATCATAGTGCAATTTTGGGTTTAACGCCAACAGATCTGGAAAGAGCAAAGAATTATCCCACAAAAGCACAACATTCTTACCGCAGGGATGTTTCCCTGTTCCAGTTCATTGATGGAGTTGATTAAGTTTAAATGAAGCAGACACTGGATAAAAGTAAGGGTATTGACCACTGGGCACCGTGATCTGTGCTTGAAAGACCCTGATACATGCAGAAAAGCAAGATTTGCTAAATGCTCTAATCTTCAATCAAATCTTACATCAATACAGACAAAGTTTGGTAATGAGAGATTCAATGAAGCATGCGGGAGAAAGAATTAATCCTCTTGGTCTAAACTGGCTTCAACTTTGAAGCTTGCTCCGAAGGAAAGACAGTTATCTAAATGCTAAATAAGAAACTTATTGTACTTCTCATGGCATGCTAATCTTTTGTCTATTTCATCTCTATTATGTGTATGCTCATAGACTGCAGTTGTCATGGTGATTATATCTAGCCACGCTCGGGAGATGTGGTGAGAAGCCAGGCACTGAGGTGGAAAGGACCCCCACGCAATCCACAGTACAAAAGAGACAGAGACAGAGTCAGAGGAGAGGTAGACGGACACCAGACCCTTCCCAGGCTTTTCTTCCAGGACTAAGGACACTGGGTTCAGAAGAACAAGCAGGTGCCACTAGTGTGGCCAGAAGCTCATGGTAAGGAATGGATCAGGCATCCCTCCTACCTCAGATCTGGTCCCCTATCCAGGTTCCTAACTTGTAGTGTAGAGCTGGCTTCCCTCTTCACAGACCCCCTCCCTACAGCACACCCACCACTGGGAGGAAGTAATGGCTGGAAACCATCAAGACCACTGCCAGTAGGGTAGCGGTCACTCAGTCACAGGGTCAGTCATGGCCCTGGCTGCCATAGGAGAAGGTGGTAGGTGGTGGGAGAGGGATTAAGTCATCTGAGCCTCACTGTCAGGGGGATTGGAATACTCGAGGAATGGCCCACGAAACCCACAGTCCTGGCAAGAGGTAAAAGCTACAGGATCCCAGGGCCGTGGTGACCAAAGGTGACCCTGAGCCCTTTATGTGTTTTACAAAAGTTGCCAAATTAAGACAGGATTATAACTGCTTAAGTCATTGTTGGGGCTGAAAGGTTGGGAGCCTCAAATATGCTCCAGCAGTATTGATGAAAAGCTTAAAAAGTAATAAAGGGAGAAAGAGCTAGAAAGTAACATGTACAACTCTTATTAAAGAGACGAGCCACAGAGAGGTTGTGAACTTGAATCACTGTTTGAACTTTAATTTGTTCATTAACAGGATTTGCCCCTCACTGTGAATCTTATTACTTCCCTTTGCTGCTCAGCAACAACTCCAGGAGTAATGAAAGAGTCTGGCAAAAGTTAAACGCCTGGTAATTAATTCATTTAATTGAAAGGGGGACAGGAAGAGAAAAAGGTCCCCCTCAGAGGCAGAAGGTGAAGGCTATAAGGGGCACAAGGCTGCAGTCTGCATGGAGGCCTCCTTAAAAAGGCTGGCTTCTGACGAGGTCCTTTAGCCAACATAACGCCACAGTCCCCTGAAGACCCTCTTCTCAACACTGTCTCTGCTCCAAACCCTCTGCCCAGGCATTATCCAGGGACTCTTCTGGATGATCTGTTATGGTGGCATAGATGTTGAAATATCCTCCTAAAACAGCCTCTGGCTTTCTCCCACAGGTCCCTTGGGTCAGGCTGGTGATAGTTTTATGCTTCTAGATGAGTGAAAGGGGCTGGTACAAGTATCCTGTGTGCACCTCTGCCCAGCACCATCACTTTCCTGCCTTCTTTCTTCCTCTCCCCACCCCAGCAGGTGACTTCACTAAACTCAGAAGATGGAGTCTGAAGTCCACCTCCTTGCCCTTGCTCAGTAACAACAGGACTAAGCCTCTGACATCACAGCCTCCTTTTTTCCCTTTGTCATTTATCTCCTTCCTGTAATTGTCAGCCGCTGCATATAACCCCTTTCACACACATCTTCCACAACACAACTCATGTACCCTGGAAGCTCAGGCCACACTGTGAGCATGATCTTGCCCTTGCAGCTAGAGGACATCAAGTCAGTCGGCCAGCAATAGGTCAGGTGACTCTCTCCTGTTAACCGCATTTAGGATTACCTTAGGGCTCCCTAATATTTTAAATATTGAAGTTCATATAATCGGTGCAATTTTCTTTAGAAATATAATTATCTCCCTTGTGTCCTCTATACAAAACTAGTATAAACATAAAGCAAAAGTGAACAATAGCCGGGCGGTGGTGGCACACGCCTTTAATCCCAGCACTTGGGAGGCAGAGACAGGCGGATTTCTGTGTTAGAGGCCAGCCTGGTCTGCAGAGTGAGTTCCAGGATAGCCAAGGCTACACAGAGAAACCCTGTTTCGAAAAAACAAAAACAAAAAACAAAAGTGAACAATATTAAACAATTAAAAACTTACATTAGAATCCCTATTTCTTGAGTTTGTGTTTTTAATTACATAGCTTCTTAACCCCAGAGAGAAAATAAAAATTTATCATCCAAATTAAATTAACACCAAATAAATTCACCAAAGTTGGCTGGTTGGATCCTCCCCCATTTATCCCAATGTATCTTTTATAAAAATGCTAACCTCAAATTCCAGACTATTATCATTGATCTAGTTTCCTGTCTTCCTTGACACTAAGGTATATACACACTCAGAGTAAACACCAGACATTGGAAGCAGTGGCTGTTTTATAAACTGAAGCAAATTACAGGGTTTATTTGGAATCTAGAACTTCATGCCTATCAGTGTCTATATATTGAGTGAGCCCAATTTTCCATGGTTACAGAACCATCCTAGTTTTATTCTGAACAAGTAACTCTAACTACTACAAGTTTACAAGCAAAGCAGAACAAATGGACTCTACTGACCCTTGCAACCCACTGCTGACCTCTAAAGAGCATGGTAGTTTATGGTGTAGTAGCCTGACACCATCCTGCCAGGATCCTGACCACATTTATTCTGGGATTCACTCCTTCCTTTACCTGATAGTCTTCTTAATGCCGAGATTAACTATTCTCAACTTCCACTGCACTTGAAAGCCTTGGTAGTTCTAATTGGCTATTAACAGCTCTGGGTCTTTAAGTTAGCTTCAAACCTTCTCCATTCCTAGGCAGCAAGTAGCCTCTCTGCTTCATCTTCCACTTCTTTCCTACAGGAAGCAATGCAGCTTTTTAAGAGAAGAGTTCTCCTTGCCCCTGGAAGCATCACATAAATTATTTACTGATGGTACCAGGCACCATGTTCTTCCATTTAATCCCTTCGATATAATGGAATGGGCACCACGGCATCCACTTTTAGGATAGGAGCTGAAGTCAGAACAGCGTTTCAATCAGGCTCTCGGCAGAGCAAGGGGACTGGGACTGATGAGGCTGTTTTAGGAGCAGGCACTTTCCACTCTGACATTCTCACACCTCCACTGTGTTGTTCCTGCCTTCCAGACACTATCTACCATGCCTTCTACTCCACCGGTCCCACAAACTTGACACAGTCCCAGATCTGTCTTGATGCCTTGGGCTATCCGTGTACTGCTTGGTTGACTGCTGAACCCTTCGGTATATACGAGAAACCCCTGGCACTACAGTTTTACCTTTACTGTCAGTTGTCCTTTGAGTAAATCCTCCCAACCATGGCATGAGCCTCCTGTGGAGAATTTGCTATTTATGAGACTGTCCCCTCTCTGCAAACATTTCCACCATTCTCTTTTGGCAACACTTCACTTTGTGCCCAACAATCCTTAGAAGTACATACTCTCATTATGACCATTTTGTAGACAAAGTGAGGCTAAGGAGATTATGAAGTTCACCAAAGGGCTGAAGAGATGTTTGAGTGGTTAAGAGCATCAGCTGCTCTTCCAGGGGACCCAGGTCCAATTCCTAGCTCCCACACAGCAGCTCATCATCATCTATGATTCCAGTCCCAGGGGATCCAACACCCTCTTCTGGCCTCCATGGGCAGCAGGCATGCATGTTGGACACAAACATATAATGCAAGCAAAACATCAACACGTAAAGTAAAATGAGAGAGAGGGGTTGGGGAAGGGAAGAAATCCACTGAAGCCATTCAGCTACTGAGCAGAAAGCCTAATATTCAAATACAGACCATCTGACTTTTTTCTCCCGAAAGCTACTACATTGTGCTGGCTCAAATATATCACTCTTCATAGAGTGTGAACTAATGAGATGTCGCTGTGTACAGGACACTCAGCAGACTTCTAGGAAATACTGCTCTAATCATGACCTCTGAGATGGGGTGCTGCCTTTATTCCTCAGTGCGTGAGATCTGACCCTCCACACAAAAGTGGATAGAGACACACTGTAGCACATCACATGCTCCCTGTTTTTCTAGGAACCAAGCTCTATGGAAGGAAGCCATGGTCCTCCCCAGATCTGCAGTGTTTCTGAGGGAGAAAGGGAATGACTCTTCCCATTGTATCTTTGGGCTCTTCTTGGTACCGAGGAGAGTAAGAGAATTAAAACAAAAGACACAAACTGTGGGGGTGTCTTGAGGGTGTTGCTGGTTTTGTTTCAATCTGGGGTTTTTGTTTGTTTTTTGTTTTTTTGTTTTTGTTTTTGTTTTGTTTTGTCTTTTGGAGATGAGGTCTCTCGTAGTCTAGGCTTGCCTTTAACTTGCTTATGTAGTCAAGGCAGGCCTTGAACTCCGGATCCTCCTACCTATACTTTCCAGATGCTGGGGTTACAAGTGTAGGCTAACATCCTGTTTGTCTGTTTTTAAATGGCCTGAAACTCTTATCTCTGCAGCAGACATAGGCTGTTATGGCAAAGATGCCAATACATGTTTATAGGTCAAGTGAGGCAACGTGTGGAACTCAAGCCAGCTTCTTGTTCTCCACATCATGGATGTGCCCATGGGCTTCAAAGAGTTGTTGAAGGAAAGAAACTTTGACAATACAAGGACAAGATCTACAGGCTTGCACAGTTCTCCAGAACTGTCTCCTCAGCACTACTGCTGCAGGTCTGGACTTGAGGTCTTAAGGAAGCTACTCAGTTTCCTTATATGTACAGGCCTTTATGAAATGTACAAAAACAAACAAACAAAAACCTGACAGCCCCTCAATATGATGAGCTAGTTATGAATCTGAGGAAGAAAGGGCAGTGACTGTACTGTGTTAGTCACCTGTGTCTCCAGTCCTTGAGATCTCTGTTCTCCCACAATTTTGAGAACACTCTGTCACCATCATATATAGTTTGTTTCAAATACCTGGATAGATTATAGTCAAGAAGCCTTACCTAGGCTGGGCGGTGGTGGCGCACACCTTTAATCCCAGCACTTGGGAGGCAGAGGCAGTCGAATTTCTGAGTTCGAGGCCAGCCTGGTCTACAGAGTGAGTTCCAGGACAGCCAGGGCTATACACAGAGAAACCCTGTCTCAAAAAACCAAAAAAAAGAAGAAGAAGAAGAAGAAGAAGAAGAAGAAGAAGAAGAAGAAGAAGAAGAAGGAGAAGGAGAAGGAGAAGGAGAAGGAGAAGGAGAAGGAGAAGGAGAAGGAGGAGAAGGAGAAGGAGAAGGAGAAGGAGGAGAAGGAGAAGGAGAAGGAGAAGGAGAAGGAGAAGGAGAAGGAGAAGGAGAAGGAGAAGAAGAAGAAGAAGAAGAAGAAGAAGAAGAAGAAGAAGAAGAAGAAGAAGAAGAAGAAGAAGAAGCAGCAGCCTTACCTAAACTTACAAAGCCTGTGTTTCAGCACACCAAATTCTGCACACCTACAGGAGGAATAGACTTAAGGAGTATTGCTACTATATACATTTTGTCTTTCAGGAAAATCAAAATAAAGCCTGGTCTCCATTGCTAAACAAGGACTTTCTTCTGCCTGGTATTTTGTAATTCTTAGGGCTCACCTATTCTGTGCTCAGGACCTACTTGTGAACCTTGTAAACTTCAAGTCACTACTTCTCTATTTATCATCTGACCACTTACCTTACCTGTGAAGCTATAGAAATTATGAACTTTAATATTTAAAAGCATCCAGTTGCTTCAAATCTGGAAAGAGGCAGACATAATGGTCAGGGTTCCTGAAAAGAAAGGCTAAACTCACTTCAAGTATGTTCTCACAGCTTGCATTTCGGGGTGTGGGAGGTGTTAGCACTTCCCTGGGCTACTAGGAAGCTGCTTGGGTTTCCTACTAGGCAGACAGCACATAGTCTTTCCATAGAAAGACAATCTGGAATTGCATCAGTTTACCTTGTTCATGGCCTATTAGGTACGCTATGTGGGTTTGACTGGTCCATTTCTACAACAAAGTTTATCATAGCAGTCATGAATAAAAGTTCAAAATTTCATATGGAGCTGCAATAAGGACCTTACTTTCGTCTAATTCAAATTAGTTAATCTTCAGATCCAATCTGATTTTGAGGAAAAAAGGGGGAACTTACTTGTTCTTTAGAAACTGTTTCTTTCTCTTTTGGTTGATCTTCCCTAGGTGCTCAGGCATCTGCATTTGTAACTCATTGTTTAAACTGAAAAAAACGCTTTCATCTTTGTCTGGTTCCCTTGATCTTTCCTGATCACTGGATACAGTGATCTGAATGAGAACGTCTGAGTACTTGGTCCACAGTAGATGGAACTGTTTGGGAAGGATTAGGAAGCGTAGCCTTGTTGAAAGGGGATGTGTCACTGGGGGTACACTTTCAGATTTCAAAGTCCCCACCAGGCCCAGTTCCTATCACCTGCCCCCCAGTGTGTGTGTGTGTGTGTGTGTGTGTGTGTGTGTGTGTGTGTGTGTATCTGTGTGCTTGCAACTTGCTGATCAGATATAAACTATCAGTTACTGCTCCAGTGCCATGCCTGCTGGCCCACCACCATCCTTCCCACCAAGAGGATCATGGACTAACTAACCTGTAACTGCAAGGGAGCCCCCAGTTTAATGCCTCCCTTTAAAAAGTTACCTTGGTCATGGTGTTTCACCACAGCAATAGAACAGAAACTAAGTCACTGGGATTTGTATTAATTTCCAGTAAGCTCTTAGCCCTCTATATAATACTAAAAGTATTAGACCTGAGCACTGGCTAAAATTCTTACTCACTAGTAATATTCTTTTTCTTCTAACTATATTTTTTTTCTAACTATATTTTTATGCTTTTCTTAGCTAACTAGTCTCAGTTGGAGTTGACTAAGAATTATATATACAACTTCTAAATGTTTTATCTGGGGTTTAGAAGAAATAGCCCTTCCTTCAAGAGAATTAAACAACTTGAAAACTGTCCCATCACCTGTGTCTTTTCCTCTCCACCGACTCTCCCCTCTGCTGTCTTCTACCCCTTCTACTACATTCTGCTCTTGAATATCCTAAGGGTTCAAATTCAGTAGGTTAGGAGTTCTAGACTTCTGTGGATGTAGGTAGGATATTATTTACAAAACATAATGATTGCTACATATGTACTTTATGGTTTATGTTCAACAAAATTAAAAATTATGAATGGTTTAGCTCACAATTTAGGCCCACTTGTAGTCTAAGGATAGCTAAGGATACTTTAATTCTTGTTCTTTTATAGTTCAAGGAATATAGAATACCAACCATATAATATTATAGTGTAATCCTATTTTAACTATGAGATTGTAACCTTTTAAAAAAATCCTAGCAGATATTACAAGGTTTTAAAAATCATGCCAGAATTATAAATGCTCATAAAAATCCAACCAAAAATCTTATTTATTTATTTTATTGTTTTTTTAGACAGGCTCTCACTACCTATTCAGGAACTCATTATGTAGACCAGGCTAGCCTCAAACTCACACAGATCCACTGCCTTTGCCACCAGTTAAAGGTGTATGTAATGCACCTGGCCCAGGCAAATTCTTCGTAATATAGCTTTCTGAAGCAATCTGTCTCCACAACATATACCAATGTACTGTTACACATGTACGTGACTCCTAAATGAATAATTCATTGACAATTAAAGACAACTTATAATTCCAAATGAGTACTTCTCTTCAAACTGTCCCTTGGTAACTACTCTTATTCCAGTGATGATGCCATCCTTCAAACTATATTGGTAAACTAACTGTAGAACTAATTTAAAAGCTGCCCAAGAAAGCAATCCAATTGTCTTTCAGTTTGTTTTGAACTCAAATGATACTACTCTGGTTTGGTCATATACTTCTCCTTCAGGAAGTAAAGGAAGCTAGGACTTTTCAAAGTTTTAAAAAACAAGATGTGCTATGGGTACCAAAAAGCAGTACCTAATAAAGAGCTGCAAAGGATGTCTGAGTGACAAGCCTCCACGGTAGCTAGCCGAACGAGAACACACTGAACTGTGTGTACAGGCTTTGGTATGACCCTTAAAATACAGACAACAGTTTCCAGTCACAGCATGGTTACGGAACTGCATCGTTTTAGGGTTAGGAATAAAATTACTACTAACTTCTTTCACTATTGAATTTAACACAATTTTACATTAAATTCACCTTTCAAATTTCATACAAAGTGTCTTAATATTCAAGGATTAAGTTACTGTTTATAATGATCTCAAGCATTATCCAAGAGAAATTATAACTACAAATCATTGGAGTAAATACACTGAGTAAGTATGTTTCCCGTTTCTATTAAGCCAATTAACCTTAAACTGATGTGTGTGTGTGTGAGACTACTTGGGATGTGTTTTGTTTGCTTGATTTAATTGTGTGCAATTTTTAATTTTGAGTTGGGGTTAAAAAACAACGGTAAGTGGCTTCAATTTTAACTAAAAGTTAGAGCTTCCATTTATGTGTAACTGAGCAGTCCAGCATACCACATAAGGAACAAGAGCCGCTCAGGAAAACTGCATTCTAAAATAGTTAAAAGAGTATTATACGCTCTTAAATCATGTAAGCCTTTTAAACTTTGTTTACAAAGTTTGAAGAAGCAAAACACATGGTGCTGTGAAGAGAACACAAGCTACAGAAAGTTTTCTGATTCCTAACGTATTTTACTCCCTTGGTCAGCATACATTTGCCATTGGTATACATTGAAAAAAATGACAGTTTTTAGCTCTTTAATAATAATACTCCTTGGGTTTTTTATAACCAGGAAGTAATGTTACCTTTTAGCAATTATTAAATGTTTGTAGTGATCCTGCTCATTGGCAAAGTTAAGTTCTGTACCTGTGACGATCAATAATCAATAGCAAAGAACAGCATACATGGAGGAAAAGAAAATTCTACAGTAGTCAATGCTCATGGGGTTCACTGTAAAGGTAACCCCACAACTGACATTTCCCAGGATTTGCAAATACAACCCTGACAACCACATGTCGAACCCAAAACATTCAAATCTGAGTTTGACTTTTCCAGTTACTCCAGTTTTAGGGAACACTGGGTTTCCTAGAACTCTCATTAACTTACTGTGGACTCCTTAGAGGTCATATAACACCTGCCTGCTCCTTACTTTATAAGACCAATAGAACAAGAGGACACCCTCCTCCTTCCTATGGGGGCTGTTGTGAGTACATTGATAAATACGTACAAAATGGTAAATGTTCCTATCTCGTTCAACATTTTGAAAGATGTCAACCAAGCACAAAATATTTTTTAGTGTGTGAATTAAAATGCCTTTTACCGATAGCCTCAAGATGTTTCCTTATGAGATACTGTGTCAAGAACTGGTTTAAGTATTATCGGTCTTTCCGGAACGCACAGATATCACATTTCATAATAGCTTGGTATGATGATTGCTGTCAATGTCGCCATAGAAACATCCCTGTCCTAGAGTGACATACTGTATTAACGTGACAGAAGACTAAATAAACAACAGAACAAAACCGGGCACCTGGGGAGAGGGCGGGTTTGGGGCACACTGGCCGACTGAGGGACACGCCAACCGAGCCGAAGGGACTCGTTCCTTCTCGCGGAGCGTCCCCTGGGCGGGGCTGGGGACTTCGAGGGCTCGCGAGACGCGGAGGACAGCAGCAACTTTGCCCAATCCCAACCCCATCCGCCGGTCGGCCTTTGGGTACGTCTGCTCTGCCGTCCACAGACCCGCACACACGTGAGCTGGGGTGGCCCGGTGGTGACTCCGCGGTGGGCCGAGGCAAGGGCCGCCTACCCCGGGGTGGCCCGGGCCAAGCTCCCGAGGCTCGGGGGCCGCGGCTCCGGTCCGGCCGACCGGGGTGAGTCCCGAGGCGGCTGAGGGCCCGGCGTCCGCCGAGGCTGCGCTCGCCCCGCACAGCCTTCCCGCCCGCGACGCCCTGCTCCCCCGACCGCACGCGGGGCTGAGGAAGGCGAGCCCCGCGCGCGAGCACCCGCCCCAAGCAGGGCCCCGGGGGCCACGCTCACCTCCGAGGCCCGGCGCCGCCGCCTGCAGCGGGAGACAGCGGCCGGGGAACCGCGCGCCCGGCCGGCTGCGCGCGGACCTCGCCGGGTAGCCGCGCAGCCTGCGCCACCTCCGAGGAAGGGAGGCCTCTACTGTCAGGCGGTGGAGCTGCAGTGCGAGTGTCGCTGCTGTCGCCAGGCCCCGCCCCCAAGGCGGCCCCGCCCCGTGCCAGCCCGGTCCCCACTATGGCCCGCCCCCGGGCCGGCCCCTCGCTGCTCAAACTCCACCCACCGGCCGCCTCCACGGGGGTCCCTCTCCCTCCCCGCCTCCCAGCCCGCCGGGTGTAATCGTCCCTCTTCCGGAGATGAACGCGAAGCGACGTGGAAACCCTTCCACCAAAATGAGCTGTGATATCCTTTTGATGGCTATAATTTATTCCAAATCGTCCCTGGACTGAAACGATCAATTAGCAGCCCGAAACGCACTGTGAAGTAAATTGTCACACTCTCTATTACAGGATGGTTATCATATATTTATAAGGTGTGTTTTCTGCAATCAGAACCAACAAGGTGTTGAGCGATCAGTCATAAACGCACTTCTTCAAAAAAAGAGAGGGAGAGAAGCTTCAGCATTGTATGGCAGGGGAGAAAAATCTTTATGACAGTTATCCCTCCCTCCCTCGTGATGCTTCCTCTGGCAACTGGAAAGAGCAGCAAAGAGGGCTCTGCACCGACTTCTCTCAGACACTCACTTCCCCGGACCAGTGGGGGCTGTGAACTAGCAAGAGAATAGTAGTCCTCAGAGGAGAGTTTCCCGACTGTGTAAGCACAGACTGGGCATAAGGATTACTCTTCACATTCCCTCCCATACCCTAGAATCTTTCCAAGCGTCCAATCTTTCCAAGCAACAGAATTCACCCACAGTGCGTTCCACCCACAGTGTCCCTTCTTCCTCAGGCCTCAGGTCTTGTCCCTTCTCTATTATTTAAGTGCTGGTGTCCTGTAGAGTTGCTGGGATGGGGGGATGTCGAGTACCCGCTATGGGCAGTGTTGTAATCTGAATTGGAACCTACCAGAACTTCATCATCGCTGGTAAACAACCATGGCAAACAGGAAATCTTAAGATACTGGTCCAGTCTGGACGAAACTACGGAGACATTGTCGTTTTCTTTATCTTCATTCTGAATTGTCAGAACTATATGGATCCACAAATTCAGAACTTCCCTTAACAAACTTTGCAGCAGTCATCCAGGAAGCGGCTATAATCATTTTTGCAAGGGCCCTGCTTTACATCCATTTACATACATTTCTTTTACAAAAAGAACTAAGTTCTTTTTGCTTGAAAGACAACCCTAGAGACACTTAGATTCCTTGCAAATCCTGGGCTTCATCTCTCAGTGCACCGATTTAAAACTTGAAAAGACTTAGGCACCTAGAGTTCTACCTCTGTGGTAACAATGTGATAGTGTGCAGAGTAGGTCAGCAGTTGTGACAGAGAGGCAGAATGCCTGCCACTTTCACTGCAGCTGGGATGACTGTATTAGCTCTGTGTTGCTTTGACAAATACTTAGAGAATCTAGGGAGAAAATGTTTCTTATCCTTCATAACCTAGGAGGGTTAGAACATGTTTCTTTTCACTCTTAGCCTCGGAGGGGTCGGTGGGTTCCACTGATGTTGGCCGGAAGCCGGGCTGGAAACTGCACAGGAAAGCAGCTCAGCTCATGGTGGTCAGGAGCAGATGATGCTTTTCAAAGGCATGCATGCCTGGTGATATCCTTCCTCCAGCGTGGTCCCACATCCTAATATTCCATTCAGATATGAGTAATACAAGTCCCCGCCACCTTCAGAAGGCAGTCACTGCAGGAGCAAGTCCTCGAGACAATGCTTTTAGGGTATCCATACCCTGGCAGTCCTGGGGGCTCATGCTCCTCACCCCAATAATATAATATTCTAGAAATGTAAAATGGTAATAGTGATTGACTGGTCTTTTTTTTCCCCTTGAGTTAAGGGCTTCCAACTTATGTGACCCTCCTGCCTCTTCTTTTTCAGTGCTGAGATTATATGTACTGCCTGGCAAGACTAAAATTTTGATTTAGTTTTTTTTTTTTTTTTGGTCAAACTATTTTAGTGGGATAATGATAAAGGAGGAAAGTAAATTCTGGATGAAATGTAAATAAAGAAAGCAAGCCGGGCACCAGAGCTCACTCGGTCCCAGCAAGCTGGGAGGCTGAGGCAGGATGAATGCCCAGTTAGTAGCCAATCTGGACAACACCGTGAGTTCCAGGCCAGCCTGGTATGACTTTTTTTTTTTCTGCATTGGGGTGGAGGCCAAGAATGAATGAGTAAACAATTAAACAGCTACTTGCAAAGAAAGCTTCAGTGGAAATCCCCTGGCCTAAGAATGTCTCCTCTACTTTCTCTCCAAGTTCTAGGATGTCTGTAGATATACCCACAGCGCTTTGGCTGAGGTCAATAACAGCTACTAAGCTGGGGAGAGGGAAGAGCCTATAGGACACAAAGAAGAGCATTCTGGGGAGCAGCCACAGTGGAAGGCAGCATGGGCCAGAGGCCCTTGTCCCAGACCCCCAGCTCTCAGAGCTGGGTGTCAGAGAGAGACTTGGCTTCCTGATGAACACTAAATTACCACCATCGCTAAACTCTCCCTTAATAGACTTGTAAAGATCTGCTCACTACCTTCCCCCTTCATGTAGAATTTGTAATCAAGAGCCCAATTTTGTCATTTGGAAATACTAATTATCTAATCACGGCATGCCGCATAACGTACTTGTCTGCCCAATTAGCTAGGACAATTATTAAAATTCAGAGGCCTAATTATGTCTCAATTTAATGCTGGCAAACTTGCATACAGAGCAGTAATTAAAATCCTCTCTTTCCCTCTGCCTTTAGGGCACAGGATGATTAGGCCCTGTCAGGGGGTGTACTGAACCAAACCAGCCAGGCGCATTGTGCAGCATGACCCTGCATTGTTAAGTGTGTCAACATATTAACCTGAATTCCCTTCAGCCCCCACATAATCACATTTGGTACAGGAATAAAGGAGCTAAAACATGAAGCATTTTATTAAAAAAACATAAATTCTTTTTAATTAATGCTATGAGGGTTCTGGTGAATTCCAAGCTTTGAAAGCGCTGGAAGACATGACTGGCTCATCTAATTACTAGCAAATTTGCTCTCGTTATAACTCCTTAAAAAAAAGAAAGAGAGAAAAAGAAAAACCTCAGTTAATGAAAATGATTTTGGGGTGTTAGAATATATTGGGGGGACTGAGCTCTTCAGCTTCCAGTAGTGTAGCTGAATACTAGCTTTGCAGAGAGAACACAGATGAACATCAGCTTCCAAATGGTTCAACCCAAGACTGCAGGCATCGAGGGGCTACATACTTTAATGCTTGAAAGATGTTAATAAGAGTGGAAAATTAAAAATCATAATATTGAAACAAATTCAAAATGTTTATCTTTGGAGCTCTTAAAGTTTGATGTATGAAAGCCAACCAGTGTGAAGAGACCTTCACACTGGAAAAGCCCATGGTGCTTTGGAAGCCGCTCAGCATGTCGGGTCCCGGGCAACATGTCCCCTCCACTGCCTTTTTAAATCCTTTCTTCTGTGAATTAAGGAGAGGTACAAACCCCACTGAGACTTCTGAGCTGTATTCTGAATTCTGGGCTTCATTCACTGTGGCCTTTGAGCTCATTTATGTATTAAATCAGTGGCTCTCAACCTGTGGGTCTTGACCCTTTTGAGGTCGAATGACCCTTTCACAAGGAATCACATATCAGATACCCCACATATCATATATTTACACTATGATTCATAACAGTAACAAAATTACAGTTATGAAGTAGCAATAAGATGATTTTATGGTTGGGGGTCACAACAACCTGAGGAATTCTACTAAAGGGTCACTGCATTAGGAACGTTGAAAGCCATTGTATGAAATGAATGAAGAACAATGTTCAATCTAGCCTCTAAAGAGCTTATTTCTAACAATGTTTGTTACATTTGCTTCCAAACTTTTCATCACAAGACAGAGAGCAACACATATACACACAGACACACAGACATACACAAGCACATAAACAAACACACACAGACACACATACTGGTGGTTTGAATATGCATGGGCCAGGGAGTGGCACTATTAGAAGGTTTGGTCTTGTTGGAGTGGGTGTGTCACTGTGGGCATGGGCTTTAAGACCCTCATCCTAGCTGACTGGAAGCCAGTATTCTGTTAGCAGCCTTCAGATAAAGATGTAGAACTCTCAGCTGCTCCTGCACCATGCCTGCCTAGATGCCTCCATGTTCCCACCTTGATGATAATGGACTGAACCTCTGAACCTGTAAGCCAGCCCCAGTTAAATGCCGTTTAAGAGTTGCCTTGGTCTTGGTGTCTGTTCACAGCAGTAAAACCCTAATTAAGACACACACACACACACACACACACACACACAAACACATACACATAAACACAGACACACACAGATGCACACACACAGATACACACATATATACACACACAGGTACACACAAGCACACACACACACACACTGTGGCAGATTGAATGAGAAATGCTCCATCATCTCCGGCCTTTGAACACTTGATCCCCAGTTGGCACCCTCTGGGGAAGTGTGGTCTTGAGGGAAGCAGCATACCATTGCAAGCGGGCTCTGAGATAAAAGCCTCGTTCCACTTCCAGGTCATTCCATCTGCATCATGCTGGTTGACATGTGAGTTCTCAGCCACCATACCTTCTCCTTGCTGTCATCCTCCTGTGACTTGATGGATGCACCCCCTGCAACTCTCAGCCCAGATAGCTTTTTTTTTTCATGGTGTCTTACCACAGCAACAGAATTGTAATGAACACACACTCTTACCTCCCCAGAGTTCTCTCACTTGATCTTTGCATCTCAAGACAACCTTATGACATAGTAGGCCTCCATTTGATTATATAAGGCTATTGAAATAGTTGTCCCAGGCTCACCACTCGATGTCCCAGTTCCCAATAGGCAAGGCAAGACTGACTAGCCACAAACACACACCTCATCAGAATGAGGGCTGTAGAAGCTAGGCAGAGCTACTTAGTTTGGTTAACCTCACATTAAGACCAGAGTATGGATGAAGTTATGTTATCTAGTAAGACAGAGCCTGTGCAGCATACTAGCGGACTCTATCCTCAGTCCGTCTTCCCTTGCAACGCGCTCAGTCAGATCGGCCAGATTTGCCCATTTCGCCTTTTAAAAACATCGTGCTGTATATGTGGTGTTCGCATGTGTATTCCCATGCTAATACATGTGCATGTACATGTCGGTACAAGGCTTCAGGTGTCTTCCTGTGTCGGTCTTCACACTATTTGTTGAGACAAAGGTCTCCTATTGGACCTCCTGTTTATGGATCCATCAGGCAGAGTTTGGGGCTGGAAAAGCACTGGCTACTCTTGCAGATGACCCATGTTCAGTTCTCGGCACCCACATGGCACCTCACAACCATCTGAAACTCCAGTTCCAGGGGGTTTGCTACCATTTTCTGGGCTCCTTGGGTGTTACACACATGTACATTTAGGTAAAACACTCAGACACGTGCAATAAAATTAAATCCATCTTTATCAAGAAAGACGGAAAGGAAAGCTGGGCTGTGATTCCTAGGATCCTCCTGTCTTCGCCTCTCCTACACTAGAACTTCAGGTGCACTGAGCACGCCTGGCTTTTCATGCAGGTGCTGGGGATCATTGTCCTTGTGATCACATAGTAAGCAGTCCCTTTACCCACTGGGACATCTCTCTAGCCTCCTTTCAATGTCTATATTCTGAAAATATGTCTAGCTTCATCCGGGTCAGCAGCAGAAGGTTCCTCCCCCCTGGCTTTGCTCTGGATGCCATGAGGTCTATGTAGGGACAGCTCTGGCTGGTCCCCTCACCTTCAATCACAAGTGTACACTACAGATAAGTCTCTGCAGAAGCTGCTTGTCTAGAGCCAGGGCAGGTCCTTAGGTGCTTGTGCTATGAAACCAGAGGGTTCAGGCTGCCCCGGCCTCCCGAGAAGTGTGCCCTATGCCCTCTGTCTTGAAAATGGCTTTGCTCTGAATCTCTTCAGATGGCAGACTGAAGTGCAAATCTGTGTTCTGACTTGTCCCCGTTCCTGTCAGCATGTTTTCCTCTTGTCAGCAGCAATTGACTGGTCAGGCTCACCCCTGTACAGCAATTGTAACAGCTCATTGACAGACCAGTGACCCAGCTGGACCTGATAATGGAAAACTATTGATTTTTGTGGGTTCCACGAATCTCAAATGAACGACCGATGTAATGTCATCAATTGTCTCAGACTCTTGATAACCCAGGGGGAAGTTTCAGGGTTGCCTGGATTTTCTGACAATAGTGTTTCAAAATCTCACAGAGTTTAGGGAAGCAACATCCCATTTCCTGGGTAACCAGGAAATTATCCTTAGATGATCCCTACTAGTCCATCTGGCTTATAAATATATTGTCAAAATGGGGGTTAGCAGTTAAGTAGTTGAACTGAGATATTATACATCACTAAGTAAAGAAATTTAAAGAACTATTGAGGGCAGTGTTTAAAGCATTTCTTTGTTTTTGCAATGTTAAGCATAAAACCCAGGACATTCCGCTAGGTAGGCATCTTACCAATGAGCCGCAGCACCTGCCCCCTCCCCCACTTGTTACAAATCTGACACAGGAAAAAGGAAGAGTTGAGAGAAACCCAAAATATATTGCCTCTCCAACCTCCTGATGTGTAAGATTGTCACAGAACCATTGCTTCTGCTTGCCTTTGTTAATTTGCTTGGGGTAGAAGGACACCTTGAAAATCATGCAGCTGTTCATTTAGATGTCTTGTCTAGGGGCTGGTAAACCATCATTTATTTAGTTTTGATTTTCAAAACTTCCTTTCATCTTTTAAAAGCAATCAAACAGGGGCTGGAGAGATGCCTCAGCCATTAAGAGGCCATTGTTCTTGCAGAGGAGAATTGAACCCTTGTTCAATTCCCAGCATGGTGGTTCCTGATCATCCATAACTCCAGTTCCAGGGGGTCTCAAACCCTCCTCTCACCCCCTCAGGCAGCAGGCATGCACATAATGCACAGACATACACTCGAGCAAAGTGTGCATACCCATAAAGTAAAAATAAATGAATCTTTAAAATTAAAAAATAAAGTAAAAATAAAAAACATCAAACATGGCTTTGTGCATTTGAAAAAGTTATTTCTTTTTAAGCCAAATTAGCAATTTTTCCCCAGTAGAAAAATGGAGAATCAATCTTCTATGCTGAGTTCTCACAGATAGAATGTCCGTCCGACAAGGGCCTCTGTCAAAGCGAGTGCCCCTTACAAAAAGAAGGGAGGAAAGCTATTGATCCCCAGTGTGGGCCCACTGCGTTTATTTCTCAATCATTTGTCGTGAGAACATAATCACCTCATGTCCCAATCACATCCAGACATTGTAAAAAGATGGTTGTCAGGGAGCTAGCAGGGCAATCCAGACTGCAGAGATAACAGACTCACCTCTGAGGCTGTGGCTCAGAGGGGGTTGGAGAGAGAAATCTCAATGGGAGCAGAAGACACAGGGCTCAGGGTGACAAGCCAAGTGTTGTGAGACCTTATTCACAGAGCTCCGTTGTCTTCACACTCTCTCCTAATGGTCTCTTTATGGCCTGTGATTATTTCACCCCTAAAACACTGTATTTGGTCTTCCAAGGCCACCAAAGCCAACAATGCTCACTGTCTGTCACTTTGTAAAGAAATACAAGGTGGAGGCCTAAAAAGAAATGAAGGCGGACTGAAGACAAATTCAACAGTATTTGTACTTCTATAAACCACACAGCACTTGGTAAAAAGAGTTCACAATTATCTGATCCTGCCATGTAGCTTACAACAGTAGGTCAGAGGTTGGGTCTAGGTAATCCAGGCTCTGGGGCTCTTTTAGGCAGTACAAAGTGTAGACATTAGGATCCAACAGCAGGAAAAAACGTTTTTTAATCATTTACTTCTATTGAATTTGTTCTTTGGACATTTCACACACATACAATGCATTCAGGAGAGTCCTTTTGATGGGATCCCCCTCCCTTTTTTTTTTTT
>NW_022196905.1:99226880-99235937 GCF_008632895.1 Mastomys coucha
TTTTTTTTATTAAATCTTAGGAAACATTTTTCAAGAAGCTGTCCCAACGTTACTCCCAGCTTTATCTGGAGCTGTATCTCTAATCTATTCCTGAAGGTAGTTGCTGTCAGGTGAAAAATAAGTCTGACTTGGTTATTGGGTGAATCTCTACTCATCCTCTGGCAATAGACACAGCCTCCCCAGAGTACAACATGCCTAAAGATCAACTACCTGGTGGGGTCTCTGTGAACAAGGAAGAAGGTGGGACACATGGACTCAGAATAACTGTGAGTTACAACAGCTCTTAGAAGATAGTCATCATCTAAGAAATTCAGGACACCATACAGTAAGCAAGCCTGGGCCACATGGAGGACCAAGGCACCAGTTAACTGCCTCGAGACCTGATCTCTCTGTCTTACAGATGGAAAGCCACACCAATGACCCACAAAAGAGGGCCAGAACTGCTCACTCCATCACTGCCAACACTTTTAATCAGAGTCTTAAGAGAGAAAGCTGGGGGCTGGTGAGATGGCTCAGTGGGTAAGAGCACTGACTGCTCTTCCCAAGGTCTTGAGTTCGGATCCCAGCAACCACATGATGGCTCACAACCACCTGTAATGAGATCTGATGCCCTCTGCTGGTGTGTCTGAAGACAGCTACAGTGAATTACGCCAGAGTGAGCAGGGCCGGAGAGAGCGAGCGAGAGGGCCAGCAGAGGTCCTGAGTTCAATTCACAGCAGCCACACACATGACAGCTCATAGCCATCTGTATAGCTACAGTGCACTCATACATATAAAATAAATAAAATAATAAATCTTAAAAAAATAGAGAGAGAAAGCTGGGCACGGTGGTGCACACCTCTAATTCCAGCTCTTGAGAGGCAGAGGCAGGCAGATCTCTGTGAGTTAAGGCCAATTCCAGAAGAGTCAGTGCTATGTACAGAGACTCTATAAATAAATAAATAAATAAATAAATACATAAATACATAAATAAATCTTAAGAGATTAACAGTTGTTTCAAGGCTGTAAGGTTTGGGGTAGTTTGTCTATTGCACAGCAATAGGAACTGAAGCATACTGGTGTGACTCCAGAATCAAGACCCTTTAAGTACAAAGGCACCAATAGGTTTAGAGTCTGAACCCTCCTAATGCTGAGACCCTTTAATATAGTTCCTCATGTTGTGGTGACCCCTAGCCATAAAATTATTTCTGTTGCTGCTTCAAAACTCTGACTTTGCTACTGTTATGAATCATTAGGTAAATATCTAATATGCAGATGGCCTTAAGTGACCCCTGGGAAAGGGCCATTCCACCCCAAACGGGTTGCGACCCACAGATTGAGAACCAATGCTTTAAATATAAGAAGGTGAAAGGCAGTGTATGCGAACAGCAAGCATGTGACAAGCCGGATTAGTAGACTAATGTGAGACTAAAACAAGCTCGCAACAAACACTATTGAGTCTCCAAAACAATAGAAGGGTCAATTTATCAGAAAAATCTTACAACTGTGTATCAACATTAGAGTTTCAAATTACACTATGCAATAACTACTAAAACTAAGGAGAAATAGAATATTTGGGATTTTAATTGGAGATTTAATATCCTCTTACAAGTAGGCCTTACCCAAGTCATTTAGAATACAGAAGTGAATGGCACAATCAAGCCATGTTGGCGCTCATGTAACAACAGTACCCCCTGAGGTAGAGTCAGCACTGCCTTCAAGGGCACTGTGAAAGACCATATGCTAGAACATAAAACATGTCTCAATAAATCTGGATAGACTGAAATCATACAAAGTGAGTTTCTTGAGTAAAATAAGATATTTTGTAAAGGTGCCAAGATTTAGAAATTAAGTGACAAACAACTAATCCTTTGTATTAGGGCTTATGTATCTTGGATTCAATCAACGGAGGTTTAAAAACATTTGAAAGGACACTGTATCTGTGCTGAAGGTACATAGGGAGGGGCTGGGATGTAGCTCACTTGCTAAAGTCCTTGCTTAGCATCTCTGAGGCCACAGGCTCCGCCCTTAGCTTTCATTTACTGGGTGTGCTGGCACAGTGCACATCTACAGTGCCAACCTGGAGATCTAAGGAAGAAGGATCAAAAATCCTGAGTCATCTTTACCTATAAAAGACCCAGTCTCAAAAAAAGTATATGGGATATGCAAATACTATAAGTCTATATTTTGAGCAAATAAATGATGTAATATGACCTCTGCTTTTGTAGGTTAGTTTTATTTATGTGCGTGCTTGTATTATGCCACATGAGTACAGTTCCTTTAGAGCCAGAGAGGCATTGGCTTCGCTGAAGACATAGGTAGTGTGTGAGTGGCCTAAGGTGCTGGGACTGAGCAGTGAGACTCTTAGCCACTGAGTCATCTCTCCAGCCCCTGTAACTTGTGTTTCAACAGTAGCCTGACTGAGCTGTTGAGAATATGCTGATAGAAATAAGAAGACAGAAGAGCAGCTTGTCAGGAGCCAGGCCATTCAGGACAGTGATTCTAAACAAGGGGTTAAGGGTGAAGATGGCGGGGAAGAACAGGTCTGAAAGCATGCGCCTTTCACTACACCAAGATGTAATTTAGATGCAAAGTAATCCAGTTACCCACATCCATGAGTTTCTGGATAAACTTGTGTCCCACTTCCATACTCAAGGTACAGAATGCTTGCCCCCCAAAACTTTGCTTCATTTATCTGCAGTCAATGCACCCACCCTGCCCTGACACACACTCACATGCTTTATGCCATTAGATTTCTCTATTCAGTACTGTCAAATAAACTGGAACTATAGCTTAGGGTGTGTGTGTGTGTGTGTCTATGTGTGTTTGTGTAGGAGTGTAAGTGTGTGTGTGCATATAAGTATTGGTGAGTGAGCATGTGTGTGAGTGTGTATCTGTGTGAATGTATGTATGTGTGAGTATGAGTGTGTACGTGTGTGTGTATGTGAGAGTGTGGCTGTATATGTGCATGTAAGTGTATATGTGTGTATGTGTGAATGTGTGTTGTGTAAGTGTGTATGTGTGAGGGAAAGAGTATGAGTGTGTATATAAATGTAAGTGTGTATGAGTGTGCATATGTGTGAATGTGTGTTGAGTGTGACTATGTGAGTGTATGTGTACGTGTTTGAGTGTGTGTGTAAGAATATGATTATGCATGTACATGTAAGTGTGTGAGTGAGTGTGCATGTGTGTGAATGTGTTGAGTGTGTCTATGTGTGTGTGAGTGTGAGTGTGCATGTATGTATGTACATGTAAGTGTGTGAGTATATAAGTGTGTGTGTGTGTGTGAATGTGTGTTGTGAGTGTGTCTATGTGAGTGTGTGTAAGAATATGAGTGTGCATGTGAGTATGTATGTACATGTAAGTGTATATGTGAGTGTGCATGTGTGTGAATGTGTATTGTGTGTGTCTGTGTAAGTGTCTGTGTGTGTGACAGTGTGTTCAGTGTGTGTTCCTCTACTTGTTTGAAATTTCCATTCTTGCATGTATGAATAGTTAACTTTTCCCAAATACTATTCCATTGTTTGTATAAGCCAAATTTTGTTTATTTCTTGCTGTTAGTGGACATCTAGGTTATTAACAGCTTTGAATTTCCATGAGCAAACCATCTGTGCATATGTGTGCACAAATATTTGTGCCAATATATTTTGTTTCTTTTTATATCTATGAGCATGACTGTCAGTTGTTTAAAATAAGCTGACAAAATGTTTTAGTAAGTGGCCTGTGTTGTTTCACATTCTTGTCATCAGTGGGGGTTCAGCTGGTCTGTATCTTGTTTATTTCAGCCATCCTGGCCTGGGTGGTTTGGAAATACCTGCCCAGGACATTCTCTAACATATGCATCCACCCAGTTCCCTGCCTTTCAATGCCAGCTGGCTAAAGGACTCCCTTAAGCTTTCATCTCTGCCATCTCTCACCCAGGATGCTTGTGGGGACGATTGTGCTAGACGGATGGATGTTTATTAGGTTGCTCCTAGTTTGAGGCTATTATAAGAAATGCTAATTGTAAAATTCATCTACAAAACTTACGTGGATTTATGTTTTCAGTTCTTTCTTTTCAAGGAGGTAAGAGTGTCTCGCCTGCAGAGGATGCATTTGTCTCACTCTCACTGCAGTAGATGAGGTTTCCAATTCCCATAACCTTGCCAACACTTTTTATTGTCTTCTTAAATTTTTTAATTTTAAAAATTAAACCTGAGCTTGTGTGTGCACACTACCTCACTGCTTGAGGGGAATGTTTGCGGAGTTGGTTCTCTCCTACTATTTGGTCCCAGGGATTAAACTCAGGTGGTCAGATACTCACTGAATCATTGCACATTGATTTTTAATACTTTTTAAATCCACTTTACATCATATTGTTTACTCTTCCTTATATATTGTTCAATTTTGCAATATTTGGCTAAGATTTTCATGTGTATACAAGAGATATTCAAGAGTAATTTTTATATTGACTTTTGAATGAGTTATAAAGTGCTCCTCCTCCTCTTCTGTCTCCTTAATAAGATTGAGGATCACTATCAATATTCTTCAAGTGTTTGGAAAAATTTACCAATGAAGCCATCTGGCCCAGGACTTCCCTTGTTGACACTTGTTTTGCTTACTAATTGTTAACATAAATATACTTAAATTATTCAGAAGTGCAACTAGAAACAGGATTATGAGTGTTGTGGTAAATTGTGTTTTCAGGTATTCAACAGGAAAGGGGAGTTTTTAAGGTAAAATGAAGGGGATGGCAGAAGCCATTTGGAGCAGTGACTCATCCCACAAGGATGGGTACCTTGGATGACATCACTGAAGGACTGACAAGCAATCTCCAGGCAGGCATTCTCACAGAAGCAACTATTGTGCAAGGCCATGGTCCGTCAGTCTCCTGGTAGTTACCGCCAGACCCGTTCCGTAAGCCTTTGTGCAGGATCAGTACCAGGGAGCTTTCTCTCATCTCTGATAGTAGTAACCAAGCCTTCTTTATTCTCTTTTGACCAGTTGTTGATTTGTTAGGCATGTTGACTGTTTCTATGAGTCACTAGAGCTGTATTGATTTCACATATTTGTGGATCTCTCCAATTTTCTATTGTTAATGACTTCTAATTTTATTATAGGAGAATATGCTTTCTATGAATTTAATGTGCATATTTGTTGAGGCCTGTTTTCTGACCTAACATATGGTCTAACTATGCTGGAGGATGCTCTATCTGCACTTAGAAAATGTACTCTATTGTTGAGCAAAGTAGTCTTTTGGCTTTTGAGAGCAGTTCTCACTGTGTAGCTCTGGCTGGTCTAGAACTCACTATGTAGACCAGGTTGGCTTTTAACTCACAGAGATCCACTTGTCTTTGCCTCCTGAGTCCCCTGGAATTAAAGGCGTATGCCACCATGTTTGTCTTTAATGGAACATTCTACAGACCTGTCAGATCTGATCGATATTGCTCAAATCTCCTCTCTCCTCCCTGGTGTTCTGTCTTGCTGTTTTACTTATTTTGGAATGTGAGGTATTAAAAGTTTACAAACACTACTTTGAATTGTTTATCTCTCCCTTCAATTCTATTCAATTTCTTCTTGAAATCTGAGATCCTGTTACATATACCATATGCTGTTTATATTCATAACTGTTGTTCTTGATGGCTTGATCTTTTTTCTTGCTTTGCCTCTAATACAAGTTTCTGTCTTCAAGTTTAACATGTTTGACATTAGTGTATGCTCCCCTGTAGCTGATTTTTGCTACTTGATTGGTTTCTTCTTTCTTCTATCCTTCTCCACCACTTTCCTTCCATTGTTTCAAGTCCCTAACACTAGAAAGGAAAGAAAAAATAGAGGGGTAAGAAAGGAGATCCCTGAATAAAGTCAGGGGTCAGAAAGGGGCCGATGTTATCGTTAGACTACTTCCTGGTGAGTTTCTTGAGGCAAGTTTGATCTTTGCCATCAAGATATGTAACTACTGCTGCTGCTGCTGCTGCTGCTGCTACTACTACTACTACTACTCCTTCTTCTTCTTTCCCTTCCTCTTCCTCCTCTTCCTCCTCTTCCTCTTCCTCCCCTCCTCCTCCTCCTCCCCTCCTCCTCTTCCTCCTTCCTCCTTTCTCCTTTCTCCTTTTTCTTTGTGCTTGACTACTTAAGAAACCACAACCAACAACAACAAACAAACTTCCACCTCTTGGGGGGCCCTATCATTTATATACCCTCTGAAAAGTTCTGAGAATTCCAAACATCACACAAATGCAGAAACTATCTTTAGCTGGCAAAATCATGCTTCTGTTAGAGCACAAGACAAATCATAGTCAGCTGCACTCCCCAGATATATTTTCGTTTGTTTATATAGTCTTTACTGTCCAACTATTTGTGAGTGTGCTGTGCACAGTATTATAGTTGGACCTGTCTTCTTATCCATTCTATTAAGACTTTCCCTTTAACACTTCCTGTAGGGTCATAAAGCAATAAAATCTGTTTTGTTTGTCCAAGATTGTCTTGATTTCTCCTTTTACTTATTACTTATTTGTATGTGTGTAAGCCTGTGTTAATATGTGTGCATCACATGTAGCCAATAGAAGCCAGAAAGGGTGACATCTTTTGGAACTGGAGTTTCAGGTGGTTGTGATCCACCATGTGGGTTCTGAGAACTGAACCTAGTCCTCTGCAAGAACAGAAAGTGCTCTTAACCACTGAGCCACCTCTCCAGCCTCCTATTTATTTATTTATTTATTTATTTATTTATTTAGTGTATGTGTGTGAAGGCCTGTATGTATGTATGTGTACCCTGTCCCACGGAGACCAGAAGAAGAAGTTGTATCCCTTGGAACTGTCATTATAGGCAGTTGTGAGCCATCTGAGGTAAGCTGGGAACCTAACCCATTTGCCAACTACAGAATTCTTGGGTTTGGAACTTAGGCAGTATCACTCACTGCCTCTGACCTCCACTGTTTCTAGGGAGTTCTAGTCAATGTTAGTGTTTTGGGGATCCCTGTGTGTAACACGTTACATTAGATTCCAAATACTAATGTGTGTAATGAGTTACCCTCTTCCTGCTCCTTTAAGACTGTTTGGCTTTGCCATGTGGACTCTGGTGAGACTGCTTGTTTCTGGCTTTATACAACTTGGAATTTTTTGAATTTTTAGATGCACAGGTTAAACCCCTCAGATCAGTGGCCTGGTCAACAGCACCCCTCAGATCAGTGGCCTGGCCAACAGCACCCCTCAGATCAGTGGCCTGGCCAACAGCACCCCTCAGATCAGTGGCCTGGCCAACAGTACCCCTCAGATCAGTGGCCTGGTCAACAGTACCCCTCAGATCAGTAGCCTGGTCAACAGCACCCCTCAGATCAGTGGCCTGGTCAACAGTACCCCTCAGATCAGTGGCCTGGTCAACAGCAGCCCTCAGATCAGTGGCCTGGTCAATAGTACCCCTCAGATCAGTGGCCTGGTCAACAGTACCCCTCAGATCAATGGCCTGGTCAACAGCACCCCTCAGATCAGTGGCCTGGTCAACAGTACCCCTCAGATCAGTGGTCTGGTCAACAGTACCCCTCAGATCAATGGCCTGGTCAACAGCACCCCTCAGATCAGTGGCCTGGTCAACAGTACCCCTCAGATCAGTGGCCTGGTCAACAGCACCCCTCAGATCAGTGGCCTGGTCAACAGCACCCCTCAGATCAGTGGCCTGGTCAACAGCAGCCCTCAGATCAGTGGCCTGGTCAACAGTACCCCTCAGATCAGTGGCCTGGTCAACAGTACCCCTCAGATCAGTGGCATGCTCAATGGTGCCCTTCGGATCTCCGGGGCTCCTTTCATTTTCTTCATTTTTAGATACAATTTTCTTCCTCAGTTTCCTCAACTGATCTTTACACAGATTCTTTTTCCTATGACCTCAATTCAGTGAAATTTTTGTTTTGGTTACTGTACTTTTGAAGATAGAATCTCTGTGTTTACTGTCTCTAAGACATCATTCTCACACCTTTAAAACATCCTTTAGAAATGGTTACCTGTGAACATATTTAAAGTAACTGATATGAAATTTCTGTCCAGAATGTCCAATGTCAGGGCTTCTTGGGACATTTTCTGTTGTTATTGTTTTTGCTAAGCATGAGTCATCTCTTTCTTGTTTCTTTACATGCTTTGAAAATTTGTTGCCGGAGACTGGCCAAGTTAGTAAATCTAAGTTAGATAATCTAGTTCTCCCTTTTCTTAGAGTCTCTTGATTATGGTGGCAGGTCTTTAGTGACGTTCTGAACTAAGCCATGAAGCTGCATCTCTGATGTTGGAAATAATTATAGTATTTTCTTAGTTTAGTGGTCAGTGCTGAGACTCTTAAATATCTGGAACAAAAGCCCACCTGTCTTTGTTGAAGGAGATGTGATTTGTGTTTGTGTCTTTGTTTACTTCATGTTTAGGTACAACTTCCAAGCTGTCAGACAGTCACAAATTCTCCTTTAGTGGGCTGGAGAGATGGCTTAGCAGTTAAGAGCACTGCTGCTTTCCCCAGAACCAGGGTTCAGACACCAACATGGCATCAGGCAGCTCCCAGCTTCTGTAACTCCAGCTCCATTTAATGAAATAAAGCGTTTAGAGCCTTCTTACACCAGGCAGTTGACCCAGAAACACTCAGCAGCAAATCCTCTTCCCACTGCTGTAATAAAGCAGCTTGGCAAGGGACTAGGGATGCTCCCAGTTCCGGGGTTAAAGTCCTTCATGGTGCAGAAGGCATGGTGAGGAGCGTGGAGCAGTGGGTCACAAGACTCCACAGTCAGGAGGGTGATGCAGTGGGTCACATGGCTCCACAGTCAGTGTGATGCAGTGAGTCACATGGCTCCACAGTCAGTGTGATGCAGTAGGTCACATGGCTCCCCAGTCAGTGTGATGCAGTAGGTCACATGGCTCCCCAGTCAGTGTGATGCAGTAGGTCACATGGCTCCACAGTCAGGAGTGTGATGCAGTGGGTCACTTGGCTTCACAGTCAGGAGTGTGATGCAGTGGGTCACATGGCTCCACAGTCAGGAGTGTGATGCAGTGGGTCACAAGACTCCACAGTCAGGAGTGTGATGCAGTGGGTCACATGGCTCCACAGTCAGGAGTGTGATGCAGTGGGTC
>NW_022196905.1:99236307-99241445 GCF_008632895.1 Mastomys coucha
ACAGTCAGTGTGATGCAGTAGATCACATGGCTCCACAGTCAGGAGTGTGATGCAGTGGGTTACTTGGCGCTATAGCTGAGTACAATCAGGAAGCAGGGTGGATGTCAGTTCAGCTCCTGTTCTTGTTTTCACTCCTCTGGCAGGTAGGGTGGGTCTTCCCACCTCAATTAGTCTAATCTATATAATCCCTCACCGGTGTCCATAGACATCTGTCTCCTAGGTGATACCAGAGCCTGTCAGATTGACAATATTAACCATCACACTCACCTTCTCTTATATGCAAGGAAAAATGAATCCCAAATTCAAGAAAAGAGGACAAAGAGCCCAGGAGAAGCTAGGAACTGTAATGATTCCCACATAATAACATTCTTTAATTTAGTACATGATAACATGTTTGTGCTGGATTTCAGAGTGGATGGGACAATGGCTTTTGTGACCTCCTGTTTTCTCTTCCTGAACGACATTTTCTGGAGTGTCATGCCATCCCAGAGCTGTGTGAAGGTGAGGAGAAAGAATCCGTTTTAGTTCACAGGTCTTCAGACAACTTGTTTCTGTTCGGAGGTCACCTTCTGAGCCTGACAGACATACATTCTTTGAGCCTGACCCTGATGCTGAAATCTGTATGGTCTTAGGGGAGGTGTGGGGGGTAATAATGAGTGTATTTGGGAGGGCAGATGTAGTTGTTTTCAATGCTTTGATATCCGCCCCTCCCTGTGTATACGGACTTACCTCAGTGACTGACTTCTAATGCAGAATAAGACAGAAGGACAATGTTCTCTAGGGCCGGAGTGGAGCAGCTTCTTTCTAACTCGTCCTGACCCTGGAGGTGCTTGGCTCTTGGAATCTCGCAGTGTTGACGGGAGCCTTGGGTCTCTGGAAGGTTGACAACCCCAGCCTTGAATCCAAGAGGGCTGAGCCAGTGCAAAGCAGAGGTGAGTTGTCCCTTAGGCCGTTCCAGTTGGCAGAGATACGTGTAGAAAACATATTGTCATTTTAAGCTACCACTTTTGAGGCTGGCTTGTCACGTAACACTGGAACAAGATGGTAGTCTTAATTTGCATTTCCCTGATGACTGATACTGTCACTTTTTCACATGCCAATTGGCCCTTTAAATCTTCTCTGGTAAAGTAGCTATTCAAGTTTTTGCACATTTTAATTAAACACTTTATTTTTCAGTTAGTTGTAAGAATTCTTTATTATTAAGGATTCAACTCATTTAAAACTGTCCACTTTTCTTCCTCCCTACCTGACCTTTTTCTGTTTTCTTTCCTCCTTCTCTTCCTCCCCCTCCTCCTCCTCTTCCTTCCCTTCCTCCTCCTCTACCTCCTCTCCCTCTTCCTCCTCCTCCTCCTCATGACAGGGTATCACTATTGTCACCTATACTGTCCTCCCCCCTCCATCTCCTCCCCCCTCCTCCTCATGACAGGGTATCACTATGTCACCTATGCTGTCCTCCTCCTTCCCCCTCCTCCCCCCTCATGACAGGGTTTCACTATATCACCTATGCTGTCCTCCCCCCTCCCCCCCCCTCATGACAGGGTTTCACTATATCACCTATGCTGTATTTCCCCCTCCCCCCCTCCTCCTCGTGACAGGGTATCACTATGTCACTTATGTTCTCCTCTCCCCTCCCCTTCCTCCCCCCTCCTCCTCTTCCTCTTTCCCCCTCCTCTCCCTCCTTCCCCCTCCTCCTCATGACAAGGTATCACTATGTCACCTATGCTGGCTTCATATCCCAGTCTCCCTCCTTCATTGTGCTAGGATTACAGAAGCATGTTTAAATTTGGCTTAGAAGATCTATCATTTGTCTGCTGTCTATCCATTTTTAACTTTATCTTGCAAAATAACAGATTTTTAAAAAAGGTTTATTTATTTTATGTATATGAGTACACTGTAGCTGTACGGATGGCAGTGAGCCATCATGTGTGTGGCTGCTGGGAATTGAACTCAGGACCTCTGCTGGCCCCCGCTCGCTCCGGCCCCGCTCTCTCTGGCGTAATTCTCTGTAGCTGTCTTCAGACACACCAGAAGAGGGCGTCAGATCTCATTACAGGTGGTTGTGAGCCACCATGTGGTTGCTGGGATCCGAACTCAGGACCTTGGGAAGAGCAGTCAGTGTTCTTACCCACTGAGCCATCTCGCCAGCCCCCAAATAACGTATTTTAATACAGGGTTTTATATATACTTTATTTTAGCTGATTCTCCTCTCCCTGCCCCAGTCCCTGCTCTAGTCTTTCCTCTGCAAGCTCCCCTTATACTTTGCCCTATTGTCCTCACCTGCTCCCTAACAGCTTCTTTTCTCTAATCTCATGGCCTCTTCTAGTTTCCTGGCCTCCATATGTGCTTTCTACCACCTAGCTATTTAACAGTTAGAGGCTGGGATCCACATGTAAATGAGAACATACAGTACTCGTGTTTCTGAGCATGTTACCTTGCTTAAATTTTCCAGTTCCATGTATTAGCCTCAAATCTTGATAATTTCATTTTCTTTACAGCTGAATAACATTTTACTGTATATACTACCACCACATTTTCATTATCCACTCATCTCTTGATGGGCATCAGGCTGATTTCACTTCCTCAGGAAAAGAACCATGTGATGTTTAGTTTTTAGACTGTTGGCACAAATGTAAAATCAGAAAGACTCTCAATGTGGAACAGTCTAGATCAAGTTTGCCTTTGGGCATAGCTATAATATGGATTATGTTAATCAGAGTAGGAAGGCCTGTCCATCGTGGGTAGCTCCATTCCCTAGGCGGGGGATTCTGAATTGTATAGAGGCCAGTAAAGCATGCTGATGGCAAACCTGCATGCACTGTAGCCGTGATGTTCTCTTCCACTCCTGTTACTCCGAGTTCTCCACTATGACAGAATGTAACTTGGAACTGTGAACCAAAAGAAAGACCTTCTCTCTTTTTGTCATGATACTTGATCATAGCAAGGGGAAGTAAAATTAAGCATAGATAAATATGGACATGCAACTGTCTTTATAGCAGAATACAGAATCCTTCAGATATGCCCAGGAGTCATACAGCTGAGTTACATGATAATTTGGTGTCTGTCTGTCCTCTCTCTCTCTCTCTCTCTCTCTCTCTCTCTCTCTCTCTCTCTCTCTCTCTCACACACACACACACACACACACACACACACACACACACACACACACACACACCAGTGGCTCATTTCCCCCACACTCTTACCAGCATTTGTTTCCTTAGTGGCCATCCTGATTGAGGTGAGATGGAATCTCAAAAGTTGTTATTTGCATTTCTCTGATGAATAAAAATATTCAAGACTTTTAAAAGCACACATGGCCATTTGTATTCATTCTTCTGAAAACTGTCCAGATCTTTGGCCCATTTGTTGACTGGAAGCTTTGTTGCCTTGATGTTTAATGTCTGCTGTTCTTTATATATGGTAGACACTGGCCCGTCTGAGGTATGGCTGGTGAACACTCTCTCCCACTCTGCAGGTTGCCTGTTTATTCTGTTGATAGCTTCTGTCTCTGGGCAGGGCTTTTACATTTCACATAGATTTCTTGGAGCTGTTGCCTGCACTGGGGTTTGAGTCAGAAATCTGCCTGTTCTCATGCCCTGAATGTGGGGTTCATCGTGAATTGATGTTTGTGCTGGTGACAGTATGGATGGAACCCCACTCTTCTGCAGGGGGACAGCTTGCCAGCAGCACTTATTTAAAAGCCCCCTCCCCCCACCCCATGTTGTTTCTTGGTGCACATTCTTAATGTTGAATCTACAAAGGCAGACATCTTAATGTTTTTATAAAGCACAATTTATGAACTTTTGGGCACTTAACAATGCCCCATGCATTCTTATTTTGCGTTCAGAGAAGTATTCCAAATGAAGGATTTTCGAGACTGTAATGAAACTGAAAATCAGAGGGATTCAGAGGGGTTAAGTGTTAAGAACTGAAGTAACACTAGGCATCAATCCAGGCATGCATGAAGCCGGGGCACAGATTTTCTTTTTCCATGGAATAAACTTCAACAGAACCCACATTTGAACCTCGACTCTTTGTCTTATTAATTATGACTCTGGAGATGGGACTGAACCTCTAGGTCTCTAGATCTCTTCCCTAAACATGGCCTTGGGCGGCGGCCTGAGCGCAAACATGCAGCTTCTTTCTTGTGTTCTCCAAATTTGAACTCAGGTCTACCTTCTCACAAGCACTCCTGCCAACTGACCTCTCTCTCCCTGGCCCAGAAATGCTGTGATTTTATTTGGTATTCTTTTCAAACACTAAGCTTACTTTCTTTCAGTGTTTATAACCAAAAAGTACTCTTTTTATTATTTTCTATGGCATTTTAATAACTTAGTAAACATAGAAAACTGATCACATGACCTAGCTGACATGAGAGAATGAGGGAAGGACAGACACAGGATAAGGACAGACACATTCTGAGAAGCTGGGACCTGGTGGGCTGTGAACTCTGACGTGGACACACCAACACCAGCTACAGTCCAGAAACTCTGCACCCCACCCCCACCCCAGCCTCTGGGGAGTCCTGAGCCACAGCACCCCCCTCCCCCAGCCTCCCTGGAGTCCCAAGGCACACCGCCCCCACCATGAACTTGCATTCTCAAACCATGAGACAGAATAAACCCTTCCTCTATTAGAAGTTGCTTTTTAGTCAGGGATTTGATTTCATCAAAACAAGGAAATGAGCGAATGAGTACTGGATTTACCAGCTTAATATTTTCTATTCCAATTTCCCCGGTCTCTTTTCCCCATGGCAACTTGGAAATCAATTAGAGTATCAGTTTCTAGAAGATCCAGCCATGTCCTGGGTCATACTTGCCAACCCTACAATGACTTTATCTACCATTCACCCTCAGGCTATTTTTAAAAGCATCCTCTATGGGCTTGGGAGATAGCTGAAGTGCTTGCTCGCACGTAGGAAGGATAAGACCCCAAGACCCCACAGAAAAAGAAGGGTGGTGGCTACTTGTAACCCAGCACTCAGGAGGCACAGAGAGCAGCAGGACAAGCTTCAGCCTCAATGGGAGACACTGCTTCAATAAAGTGGAAAGAGACTGAAGAAGACCTCTTACAACAACGGTGGGCTTCTATACACACACACACACACACACAGAGAGAGAGAGAGAGAGAGAGAGAGAGAG
>NW_022196905.1:99241455-99244256 GCF_008632895.1 Mastomys coucha
GAGAGAGAGAGAGAGAGAAAGAGAGAGAGAGAATGAGAGAGAGAGGGGGGGAGAGGGAGAGGGAGAGAGAGCACATACACACACACAGAGAACATGCACACACACACACACACACACACACACAGAGCATATGCCAGAAAGAAAGAAGGGAAGGAACGAAGGAAGGAAGAAAGGAAGGAAGAGAGGGAAGGAGGGAGGGAGGGAGGAAGGAAAGAAAGAAGGAAGAAAGAAAACAAAAAAGAAAGGAAAACATCTTTTGTGAACTAAGAAGAGGAACACCTGCCATGCAGAGGGTATATGCTCTTTTTGTTGGCACATACTGCCATCCCAACCATGACCTCCATTTGTAAAACTTAGATATGAGAAACAGAATTATAGCTCCAGATCTGCTGCATCATGGTTGGAAACTATATATCTCTATACAGCCACTTGTCCCTGGCAGTGGCCCACCTGACCACACATTCTAGAGCCTGAGGGAAAATGCTTGCTCTGGAACACCTTCAGGGAAGCAATGCCTTAGTGTGACTTTAAAAATACATGTATTTATTTATGTGTTTGCCTACATGACTTTGTGTACATCACATGCAAGTAAGAACCCTTAGAGACCAGAAAAGGGGTATTGGGCCCACTGGTTGCTTATGGATGCTAAGAACTGGTCTGGAGTACTCTACAAAAGCAGTAAGCCCTCTTAACTGCTAAGCCTTCTCTCTAGCCCATAGCTTGACTTGATAGAACTCTTTATAAACAATACCCACTAAGGATCGAGAGGATAAGCACTCAGAACTGCCAAGATCATCAATACACCAAGGAGGGCCAAAGAATGGATAAAGTCAGCCAAACCTAATGTCAGAACTGCATGTGGACCACGGTGGTAATTTTATTTGCAAGTAAATTCTGTCAGTGGGAAAGAATTTCATGTGTGTTTCTTACTCCTGCCCAAGTCAAACACACCGTCACAATGGGAACCACTGGTCACTTACGGATCACATAAGGACATCTGGACACTGGCAGAGTCAGAGTCTGGGTGAGGCATTGGTTATTCAGCACTGTGCAGCGGTGGGAAGACATATCTTTAGGAGTCAGAGAGTACAGATGAAAATCCAGGATGAGTGGACACTGGGCTGGGATCTTTGCTTTCATTTGCTCTCTCCTGATCTGAAAATGTCACCTGGGGGCCGTTCTCAAAATCGATGCACAAAATGGAACACGATACTATCAATATTATGGTAACTTAATGTATTAGTGTAGATATGATAGTGTTGATGTTTTCAAACCTACTGCCTTCTCCTCTAAAGTTGGGGGAGGTTTTCATAGACACTGAATGAATTCGACACTTAACTAAAGAAACCAGGAGTTCAGAAGTAAATGGATGTGCTGGATAGAATCATTTCAGAAGAGAGAATCTCAATTGAGACAACTACCTTACCAGTTTAGCTTGTGGAAGAGACTGCGATGCATTTTCTTGACTGATAATGTGGGTGGGTCCATCCCACAGTGGGTGGTTGGTTCCACCCCAGGCCCACGGTCCTGGATGGCTTAAGAAAGCTGGCTGGCTGAGCTATTAGCTATCAGCATCGATCATTGCCTTGAGTTCTTGCGAAGACTTCCCTGTGGACCACAAGCTGTGAGATGAAATAAACCCTCCTCTCCTTTAGGGGACTAAGACAATGGGAAAATAACTGGAAATTCCAGTTATTATTTGAATGATTTGTAGAAGCCACTAGGCATCCAGGAAGTTGGATGATATAGCTCTGTAGTACCAAAGCTATGTGCGAGCTTAAAAATGAAGACACAGAGTGCGCTGTAAACTGACAACCAGTTCTACCATGCTAAACACAGACAAGCATTCCAGACCTGCCACAGCTTACATGTTTCCAGGCTGGCTTTTATTCAGGACATTGTTAATCAGTGTGTTGTTATGGCTCTTCTAAACACCAGCATTTTAAAGTCCAAATAAAACATGCTTCCAAGCTTTTTGTCTTTTGAAATGGGGGTCTCCCTATGTTGTTTACACTGGCCTCATATTGGGGATCCAAGCAATTTCCCTGCCTCAGCATCTCATGCTTACTGCTCCTTAATGATCTTTTGATGTGTAAGTCCATGGTTTCACTGGAAGTGTGACTTTACCACAAACAGCAATATGAAGGATCACCTCCTCAATAGAGCTGTTAGGATTTCAAGAGCAGATCTCTCAGAGGAGCCATGCTTCCAGCTTGCATCTGCAGTTTTGTCATGAGACACAAAGAAGTTCCACTCAGTATGGACAACAGCAGCTCCTGCCATTGATGCTGCTCAGGTCCATGCTTCTGTGTACGTGTGACAAAGGGTGCCAGTGAGCTGTAGCAACAAGAGTCGACCTACACAAATTCCCAAGTCCCTGGTTTCATTTTCCTATCTTGTAATCAGATATAGTGGGGGAATGTACACAATCGAAGTTGCTAAATGCTACCGAGTATACAGAGTACCTGTAGCCACATCACAGCACCAGATGCGAAACCACATATTAAATATTTACCTAGCACACCATAGCACAGGGCCGATTTCCTGATATTGCTCGTCTCTGATTAGTGACTCTTGAGGTAGAAGAGGGTAATAGATTGCTTGCTTGATACCCAAGAATTCAAACCTAACACAAATATCCTCTTGGATCTGCAGCAGCAGAAACCGCCTCCTCTTGGGCATCTTAGTTCTCTGATCCCAAGTCCTGAAGCCCCAAGGCCTCAAAGCCACACCCCTGGTACTGCCTCTAAGGCTCACAGTTCTTGGTCCTGAAGACTGTGATTCAATGGGCATGCTGGGAA
>NW_022196905.1:99244390-99245851 GCF_008632895.1 Mastomys coucha
AGAAAGAAAGAAAGAAAGAAAGAAAGAAAGAAAGAAAGAAAGAAAGAAAGAAAGAAAGGGAAAGGGAAGGAAAGGAAGAAACTTGTAGATGGCTAAGCACAGCTCTCATCCCTCAACAAAAAAGCTTTATCCAGTGGGTGAAGACCATGACAGAAAGCCAGGACTGGTCAGAATGCAGAACTAACCATGAGGTGTCCATCACCCCCAGCAGATACATCTACAACACAATCCATACAACTAAGGCTCAGGGAACCTTGTGGAAATGGAGGTGGACAGAGCCAGAAGATGAGGATGTCTTCCGCAAGAGTGTCTTGTAAGACTGGCAAGCCACAGCCCTGAAATCTAATGACATGGCTGTTCTAAGCAAGCCGCCACCAGTTGACACAATGTGGATGGAGGAAATCTCACATGGCCTGGCCTCTAAGGAAAGTGCTATAGGCAGCCGATGACAGCTGAGGGAGAATCAGTTTTCCTCAGGGATGAGCCCCCTACTAGTTACCCAATTCCACATGGTCATCCCTAAATGTATATTCAAATGTGCAACACTAAGTGGACCCAGCAGGTTGTATTTACATATTTATATGTGTAGGTCTATGTAACAATTATCAAAATTAAAAGGTCATCAGTTTGAGAGGGAGTGGGGCACAGGAGGAATTGGAAGAGGAGGGGAAATGGTAATAACTCTTGAAACCAGAGTCTATTGATGTCAAATGTTTGTTTAGAAATACCAGGCAGGAGGCAGCTGTTCAAAACTACACACATAGGAGATGCCAAAGAGAACTAGATTTAATTTAAAATTGTGTCAACCAAGAAAGCCACAACTGAAGACTCTGGCACGCTCCAAAATTGTGAGGCTAACCCTGTGTCCCCCTCCCTTCGCCTTGAGGCTAACCCTGTGTCCCCCCCCCCTTCGCCGTGAGGCTAACCCTGTGTACCCCCTCCCTTCGCTCTTACTTGGGTGTCTGTACTGACTGCTCCACGCTACAGATTTCCCAACTCCTGTATAACTCTGCATCCCTTCAACAGAAACTTCAGTCATTAACATTCTTGGCCCAAATCCCTGATACTAAGCACACATGCACACTTATTGTCTGGAACTCAGAGGAGATAGAGAACAGCTGCTCACCCTCCTCTGCCTAATGCCCTTCACATTTATGGGGGTTACACTCATGGCAGAGGCCTGAGTGCTAACATTCATCTGGCCAAGGCTTTATTCAGAACTGCTATTACCCAGCCTCTGCTCTTGAATTTCAAGTGTGTTATGAATTTTGCACCAACCCCACCAAAGTCAGTGGTTTTCCATGGCCAGGAAGTGGCACTGCATGAGGACTCTCCTTGCCGCCCCCACCTAAGGCAGTGGTTCTCCATGGCCAGGAAGTGGCACTGCATGAGGACTCTCCTTTGCCGCCCCCACCCACCCCAGGAAGTGGCACTGCATGAGGACTCTCCTTTGCTGCCCCC
>NW_022196905.1:99246097-99268286 GCF_008632895.1 Mastomys coucha
CCCAGGAAGTGGCACTGCATGAGGACTCTCCTTGCCGCCCCCACCCACCCCAGGAAGTGGCACTGCATGAGGACTCTCCTTGCCACCCCCCACCCCATCGGCTTTGTTATTATTTGGTTCTGGTTATTTGGTTATTCTGTGAATGTAGTATATGAGGCAAGCTATCTATGCCTATAGCTCCAAAGCAGGCCAGCATATGAAGGCTTTCTCCAGGATACTGGTCCACTGACTTCATTAGTCAGAGGCTCTATTGACACTGTCTACTAATCAGCAATACCCGTAAAGTAAATGGTAGCAAGCCTTGTTGGAAGTTGTTTTTCTCATATTGTTTCTTGCCTCTTACGACAGTTTTCTTTGTTTGCTGCACTTACAAAAATGTTGCTTCTATTTTCCTTTGCTTCTATTAACTTCAGCTCAGCTCCCAAATAAGGTCTCATTGTATTCCACTGTATAAAGGGTCAGTTTCATACAATGATATACAATAAAATTGTTCACCTTTCCCCACGCCATGAGCACATATTACTATTTCTATGGCACCAGACAGGACAGAGCATGACTCAAAAGCTTTTTAAGGACTGAATAGGGATCTTTAGACTTGGGATGCATCCTAAATGATATTGATGATATGAGTCCACCCCTTCCAACGGTAGAGTCAGTGTGGTGTTAGCAGCTGAAGGAAGCAGAGTTTCCATGCAATCAATCACACTGTTGCTTCTCAAACACAGAGCAAAGCCGGAAGACTCCCTCTCAGGGACTGCAGGAGTCTCCCAAGCTGAAGATGTTTTGGGATAGGCTTGTCACTGTTCCCTGGAAGTTGTCACAGTGAATCAAAGACTGATTTCTGGAGTTCTCTGTTTAACCTCTGGTGCTTGGATGGTCAGACTGCCTCGTTTGAAATGGTTTTATAAACGATGTTCTTTATATTTGACCTCATAAAGGACACACTTTAAAGCTCACGTAAGATCAAGGGATGCATACAGGTTGACCAGAAGTCCCCCGTCGTCAGTATTGTCTTAGTAATCCCCACAACAAAGCTTCCACAAAGCCGAGGAGATGTTCAGATCCTGTAATGAGAGGAAGACAAGCCTATGCTTAAGCGAATTTGGTGCATCCCACTGGGGTCCAGCTACTCGGTGAGATGTGTTCCTTGAATGGGGGACAGATGGTGGCCGCAGTAGTCTTTTGCTGGAATATATCTCCATAGAGGATGATGTCACATTCAACCCCGTGACCGGCAGACACTGACTGCAACTCAGTCATGGTATCTAAATCACATTAAGGCTCTCTTCTGTCCCTGGCTTGCCTTGTGATTTTGTCTGGCATTTTTATATCTAACTGCCAGCCTCCATGTGGGGATTACGCTGTGCTACTAGCTCTGCTTTTTTTATTTTTGCCAAAATGAGCTTATGCACCTCTTTCAGAAGTACCAAGCCCCCCACAACGAGTTACACAATCCAATTATAATTAAACACAAACAATTACAATTAGGCCTGAGTTGAGTGAAGAGATAGATACTTTGCTTTCCAAAGCCATTTCCAATACTCCAGATGCTGTTGTAATGGCCTCATTTTGGAGGAGGGAGGGCAGGGGGACGCCTCTGACAGTCCCAGTGTGAGAGAAACTACCAGCAGCTTGGAACTGGGACTTTGTTTGGCTAACACAGGACTACACATGCCTATGAGCCAGGTTAGAACACCTGCTTTAGTAACCCGCCTCTCTTTGCAGGCTTTTTCCCAGTGACTGCCATCAGACTTCAAACAGGCCTCCACCATTAGCGCCACAGCCACCTTGTCATCTTCTCACCAGCAGCAGACCACAATTTTGCATATTAACAAGTCTGCCTTATGCTCCTCATACACTGCTTCACATAAGAAGGGATAAGATAATCGGAGTTAACCCTTTCCCTACTGACGAGTGCTCAGGAAGGGACATGCCTGCTAATCCCTCTTGGTCTCGGATCTTCAACTCATAGCTGATTTTCAGAAATGGAAAACAAAAAACAAAAAACAAAAAATCAAAAAATGAAACAGAAAAGGTAGAAGTGACTTGACAGAGGTGCTAGGAACTGAATAGGCGTGGTTTGCAAGAGCAGCCAGGTGGAGTGGCATACACCTTTCACCCCAGCACTTGGGAAGCAGAGGCAGGCAATCTCTCTGAGTTGAAGGCCAGCTAGGGTTACAGAGGGAGTTCCAGGCCAGCCAGGGCTACATAGAGGCACTGTCTTGAAAACCAACTAACTACACACACAAAGCAGTGAATGTTCTTGAGCAGTGAGACCTCTCCAGCCTTGGCAGGCAGGTCTCCAGGGAGGATGTTTTCTAGGGATGTTTCTGCTTTCTACTACAGTAGGATCAATACCTAACCTAGGGCCTGACGAATAACTCCAATCACATCACTAGTGGGTCTCTTTCTTTCTCCTCCCATATCCTTTGAAAGTACAAGGTTTCAGATTTTTTTCAACTCTCCTAGTTATTGCTACCACCAAATTACCCAAGAATTGTACCAAATATATGATATATAAGTAAATAGGCCCTGTGTACTGCTAACAACTCCGCTCATGTAATGCATGTAATAATAAAAACAAAACAAAACAAAACAAAGCTGAGGTGCTGTGGTCTGGCTTATAGATCAAGGGGAAGTGTCTCCTCCGACCTCTTCCCCTATGTGGTAGGGGCAGTTTCTGCTTCCACCGAAGACTAAGAACCAGCCTTGACCCCCACTCCAGTGAACTTACATCAAGGGAAAGGGAGGCAAAGCAAAAGTAGCACAAAAGTCAAATAAACAAATAAACAAATAAACAATAGCCCTTAGCCTACAAGGGATCCTTTCTGTAAAACTTTCTGGTAATATGAAAAATTTCACCCAAATGCATGGCCCACAGCCAGACCCTGCAAGTGGCATTCTTCATGAGGAGTGAGGACTGAAGTCTGATAAAATGTGCTTGGAAATGGGAGTGTGCTGTTCAAGTGTCTGTAGGGCTGAAAATCTGAACGTGCTTTGTGGCAGCATAGTGAAGGAAGGGCTCTGGACCCGAATTCCAGCCTCACTGCTCATCAGCCCTTGGGCAGCTGATCTTCACGTCTTACACTGGAAAGATGATACTTTCTAATTTAAAGGACTGCTACAAGAACAAAGTAGGATCAACACCCATAAGACATTTACAGCACTGTCTGGCACAAACCAGTTATGCACTGGGTGTGCAGCAGGTGTGCAGCAACAGATTATCTTGTCTGGAGCAAGCTATCCTGCAGCAACTGTTAGCCTGTCTGGCCACAAGAAGCTTTGCTTTAGAAAGAACAGAAATGGCTAGAGGCTGGAAAAAGACACCAAGAGACCAAGGAGGATTCCTGCTGGTTTCAAGATGGGAGCACAGAACCCTGCATGGTGGGTCGGTTAACTGGAGTTGGGATTTGGACAAAGCTCACGGGTGAGCAGGTGAGAGGAGTGGAGAGCATTCAAGAGGCATGTTGGCGCTAGATCAGGGGGCAGTTTGGGTAAAGGAGGAAGGCACAGTGTGGGGGACCAGGGCCGAGTGAGAATCTGTTGCAAGAGCTGGAAATAGCAATGCATTGCAGGCCCCATGAGGTTCAAGTTTTACTGAGTCAGGGTATACAGGAATTTAAGTCTGGGAGAAAGCAATCAGCAATTCAGAATATGGACACTGAGCTCAAGCTAAAGATAAAAAGATTAGCATGGCCTTGAAAGCACTGGGCCACAGCATGCTGCAGAAACTGCTGCAGAAACCTGTTAGAGCCTGATTTTCAGTCTCTTCCTTGGCCTAGAGGCCTGAGCCCACAGTCCTGTCTGTTAGAAGCCTAAGAAGGCACTACTGGGCAGGCCGTGAGACCTTTGCTGTCCTTGGCAAAGACTCATTTCACTATTCCTTGAACAGAGTCCCAAGGCTGGCCTTAAACTGGCGATCCTCCTGCTTCAGCCTCTGGAGTGCTGGGACTGCATGTGTATAAGACCACGCTCTGGTTAGCACCTTCAACTTTTGTGTTTTGAGGGTAATTACTAACATGTAAGGTACGCCAAAAACCAGACCCAATAAACTACAAGAAAATCAACCCATTTGCCTGGGTCTAGAGCCAGAAGAAGGAATCTTGAGAAGACATCCTCGGCAGTTAAGAGCCCTCTCTGCTCTTGCAGGGGCCTGGGTGGGACTCCCAAGATCCACATCATTTTGTAACAAAATGAAATCCTATTTCAGAAATAGCATTACTAAGGTTCTAGAAGTAGGTTTTGTGTGTGTGCATGCGCGCCGTTGTGTATATATGTGAACTGCATGCATGTTGGTACCCACAGAGGCAGGGGAAGAGGGTATTGGAACTGACTTACACGCAGTTGTGAACCACCACGTGGGTGCTGGGAACTAAGCCTGGATCTTCTACAGGAGCTCCTAAGTGTTGAGCCCTCTCTCCAGCCCCTGGAGTATAATCTCAAATGTTGGCTTTAAAAGCAGATGCTCGTACAAGGACAGGAGCCGTCTCAAGTACAGAGCAGAGTCAAGAGGGAAGATCTGAAAATTAATAAACACATAATGGGAGTCTCAGAAGGAGAAAGGGGAATAAGTGGGAAAAGTTATTCACTAGGTTAAGGCAGAAAACTTTATCTGAATTAAGGAAAAGCCTGGAGTCTGCTCATTCAATTTCAGGCTAGGTTGAACACACATACACCATGGGAGGGGTTGGTGGAGAGGAGAGAGAGATCGAATGAGAATATGATGCTTGATAAAGTTCCTGAATGCTAGAATAAAAAGAAATCTTATAAATACCCAGGCAGAAAGATTGAATTACTTAAGGCAAAATGTCCACCTGGCAATAAACAACTACCCACATAGCATGAAGGAAGACTGCCAGGAAGAGTCCCCACATACCCTGAGGGAGGAGTCCCCACACACCCTGAGAGAGGAGTCCCCACACACCCCGAGGGAGGAGTCCCCACACACCCCGAAGGAGGAGTCCCCACATACCCCGAGGGAGGAGTCCCCACACACCCCGAGGGAGGAGTCCCCACACACCCCGAGGGAGGAGTCTCCACACACTCTGAGGGAGGAGTCCCCACACACCCTGAGGGAGGATGTTGTGCCCAGAGTCCACGGGAAAACCCAAGAGCTCAAGAATTGCAAAGTCTGCTGTAACTTACAAAAGAGCCTTTATTTGAGTCCAGACTCGGATCACACACTTTGCACTCACTAAGAGCAAGTGCCCGCATGTGACCTCAAACCCAGAAAAAAACATGGGTTTAGATACAAAATTGGGAATTCTTAGGATGCTTCGGAGTGATGGGAGTGAACACTAACCATTTGTTAGGGCAGAACTGAAGCTGGTGGGGGGTTAATGGGTGTCTGTTTTAGGGTTATTAGGAACTAATTTTATGGCTGGCCATAACTGTCTGTGGCCTCTGATTACTTTTTCTATGATTTAAATGGAGGGACCTCTAATCCTCTCTGGGTTTGTCATTCCTCTGGTGTCCAGGACAGGCCCCTGGAGAATTCAGCCACTTATCGGAGAGTGCTATCCGGTCCCGAGTGCCATCTGGACACTGAGACTAGAACTTGGCTCTACAAGATGTTTTCATTAAGCGGGGCTGTTGGGTAGCTCTGTTCTAACTCTAGTCTAAGTTCTCTCGGAGCTGTCAGGGAGAGATGGAGGAGGGAGGTAGCCCTGTGCTGCAGCACGGAGACCAGCTTGCCTTGGGAGGGAGGGAAAAATGGGAAGCTTTCTGCAGGGACAAAAGTTTCTTAGGTAAGGTTTTTAATCACAGAGTGCTAATATTAGTAATTTGGGGGTCACTACATTCCCCCCTTCTACTGATGACTTTAGAGGCCAATCTTGGAGTCTCTACAGACCTAGGTTATCTGTGTAAACTGGCTGATACTGGGATCTCATTACCGTCAGCTGGATGGTTCCCAATCTCTGTTTTATGTACTGTAAAAGCTTATTGATTATGTATGGCCTGAATGTGAGCAGTAATAAAAGAATTATTAGAGGCCCTGTGGTTGTGGAAATAAGGGTAGTTACCCATGGGGAAGTATCAAGCAGTGAATGATACTAGCTTTTGGAGTTTTCTCTTTCTCTCTGGCGTCCACTTATGCTCTAACTTTAGCTAGAGATTCTCTTACGATTCCAGAGTGGTTCACGTAAGAGCAACATTCCTCACGCAGGGCAGCACACAGCCCTCCCTGCTGCAGGAACATCAAGTCTAATCCTCGCCTGTTCTGCAGGACCACCTCAGCTAGAGAATCTACATTGCATTCTAAGTGCTATTCCAGTACCTGCTCCAGCTAGCCCTGCTCCCAGAATTACAAAGTTAGGGAATAGGCTGTTTCTTCTGTTTCATGAGGTCTCCCCCAACATGTCCTATTAGGTTCTTCAGTACTATTTCTTCTGAATAATAGGATATATGTAGCACTAACTGGACTAGAATATAGAACTCTTTTGTAGAAGGGGAATTAAGGATCTCTGTGAACACATGGAGTTAACCCTGTTGAACAGGCCCACCAGGCTCGTTCAGGAGGAATGACCCATTTAGAGTGAACAGCAGGTATTGTTTGATTGCAAAGGTGCTGACGTGATGGCGGAAACTTTTCCCTGATATGGTCTGTAGGGTTAAGGCCGGGCCTTCTTGGGACCATCTGCATGCAGTGTCTTTCTCAGACTCAATACATTTGGATATAAATCCAACACCTTCATAAAAAGGGGGTATGGCATTATAGCACAGTCAGCAAGAGTTGGTTAGTTCTGGTTGCGAACCATTTAGAATCTGGAAGGCTTTTAACATCATCGACTAGAGTGGATCTGCTGGCACTGTGTGGTTTAGAAAAGAGTCCGGGGCTGGGAGCCCCTGCTGGGGGGAAGCTAGGAGGATAGCAGTTGTTTAGAGACTGGCTTTGGCACTGGTTTTTTTCTGGACAGGACCTCTTGGTACAGGTTTGGGGTGTATCAGAATCCAGTTTGTCCCTATTGCTATTGGGGGTTTACATAGGTTTTTGTCAGGGGTCTGACTGTAAAAATGAGTCTGAGATTGTTTCCCCCACTGGTGTAAAGCCTGAGACCCCACATTTTCCCAGCTTCCCAGCCTTTTTCTTGTTTCCCTCTGCTGGTGAACTTAAGTAGGACTTGGGAGCTACTCCTCTGCCGGGCGACGGTGATAAGATCTTCTTTTGATACTTTCCATCCCCCAGTTCCTGCGACTGATGTCTCACAACCCCAAGAGGCACAATAGAATTGTTTTGGTCCCCAACAAGTCATGGTTCTCTTTCCCCCAGGACATATATAGAAAGTCTCCCATCTACACTTAGGGTATGAATTGCACACAGTCTCTCGGGTGTTGGGCCACGTTATCTGCCAGCAGGCACAAATCAAAGGTTAAATCTGGGAACCAGGGGTTCCCGAGTGGCTCTTTTGTATTAGCCACTTGGGCCCTGTAACTGGTTTCAGGATTTTCAATTGTCCAAGTTAGGTCATAAGGCTGATGTGGGTTTTCGGTCTCTGAATGGAGGCATGAGCTGGGAAGAGCAGCGCATGCCAATAGTAAAAACAGCAAGCTTAAGAGAGTTCATTTTAACTTGAAAGGATGAGTGCCCTTCTGAACTCTCCATTCCTGAGTCTGGCAATCTTCTCCTGGGGAGAAGGGGTTAGCTGGTCTCACGTGAGTGCAGTGTACCCAGGCAGTGATCCATCTACCTTCACAGCTGTTGGCATTGTTAACAAGATGATATGCAGACCTTTCCAGGGAGGTTCTAACGCTTTCTGGCAAACCTCTTCACGTAGACCCAGTCTCCAGGCTGAAACCCGTGTGGCTCTGGAACAGGGCCTGTTTCATAAAGGACATACAATTTAGGCCAAACCTGCTTGTGAGCCCATTGAGCTGCTCTGACCTTAGTTATTAATTCATCCTCTTGCAATTCTGTGACAGCTGCTGATTGAAGGTTAGGTACAATAGGAACAGGGATACCATACATGATTTCAAGGGGGATTAGTCCCAACTGGTAAGGAGAGTTCCTTAGGGCAAAGGAAAGGAGTGTTACCCAATCTGCACCAGTCTCTAGAGCTAATTTAGTCAAGTCCCCCATAAGCATCTGATTCACTCTCTCTACCTGCCCTGAACTTTGGGGCCTGTATGCACAATGTAATTTCCAATCTGCCCCAATATATCTCGCTACATCTTGACTTACCCTGGACACAAACGCTGGCCCATTGTCTGACCCTGTCATATGTGGGAATCCATACCTAGGTAGGATATCTTCCAGCAACTTCTTAGACCTTTGCAGTCTCTGTCTTTGTTGGAAAGGCTTCTGTCCATTGGAGAAGGTATCCACGAACACCAGTAAGCAGCCATACTTTCCCGGTTGGATCTCTGTAAAGTCAACTTCCCAGTAGGCTCTAGCCTCTTACCTCACAGACGTGAGCCAGGATGTTTGGCAGTGTGGGTGTTGGTCAATTGATAAGCTTTACAGCTTGATACTATATCTTTAATAGTATGCTGTATGTTTCTGAAGGTTAGATTGTCTCACTGTCTCTGCTGTTTTACTCCCATGTGAGTGACTCTATGGATTTTCCTGAGGATAGACTTTGCCAGGGAGGTAGGTAATATTAGCTTACCTTCAGCTGTCTGCCACCAGCCCTCTGAACACCGGTTCTCGGGCTGATTTCTGGCCCATTCGACTTCTCCTTCCGTATATGCTGGGCATTCCAGGGGGTTTGGGTTGAGTGGTTCTGGTAGAGTTGTAGCTAACACGGGGCAGCTGTTTCTTTTAAGGCTACCTCTTTGGCAGTCTTGTCAGTCAAGTTGTCACCTCTGGCCACTGTCCTTACTCCTTTCTGATGGCCTGGACAGCGTATGACCACCACTCTCTTTGGCAACCAGAAGGCTTTCAGTAATTGTAGGGTTTCATCTTTGTTTTTGATACCTTTTCATTCTGCAGTCAGGAGTCCTCTCTCCTGGTATATGGCCCCATGTATGTGGGCAGTTGCAAATGCATACCAACTCTCTGTGTAGATGTTGACAGCCAGCCCTCTTCCTATGGACAGTGCTATCAGTTCAGCTCCTTGTGCTAAGGTACCTGGGGGCTAGGGAGGGGGAGAGACTGGGCCCAAATTACCTCTGTTTCTGTGGTCACTGCCGCTCCTGCCCTCCTCTGTCCTTCTGGAATGAAACTGCTTCCATCTGTGAACAAGTCCACTCCGCTCCTGGCAAGGGCGAGTCCTTGAGGGCTGGTCGAGTAATAAGTGCTTGTGCTGAGATTTCACTGCATTGGTGGAGCACTGGTGATCCAGGTCTGGATCAGGGAGGAGGGTTGCAGGATTTAAGGAAGTAGGCGGCTGGAAAGTAACTCAGCCAGAATTGATTAGCAAGGTTTGATAGTGAGTCACTCGGGCATTTCTGAGCCACCAGTCTGGTGGCTGTTCTGAATAACCCCTCAAATGCATGGGGTTGGGGTGGGGTAGTCATGGTTAAATTCTGTCCCAAAGTTAGTTTATCTGCATCTTTAACCACTAATGCTGTGGCTGGGATGATGCGCAGGCAGGGTGGCCATCCTGCTGCCTGCTGCCACCGAGTCTAATTTTTCTGACAGACAGGCTACAGGCTGTTTCCATGGTCCCAGAGTCTTGAGTCAGGACTCCTTTGTCTATTCCTTTTCTTTCACAGACATACAAGTAAAATGGTTTTGTGACGTCTGGGAGCCCCAAAGCAGGAGTGGACAGTAGGGCCTGTTTTATTTTGTCAAAGGTCTTTTGATGGTCAAGAGTCCAAGTAAAGTTTTTTGTCTCTCTGGTGGCCTCATATAAAGGTTTGTCTATTTCAGCGAAACCCGAATCCATAATCTGCAAAAGCCCGTGGACCCCTAGAATTCTCTCATCTGCCTTGGGCTCTGGAGGGTGGGTAAGTTGAGGACAGTCTCTTTTCCTGCTGTGGAGAGCCACTGTTGGCCCTCCTTCAGAATGTAGCCAAGATAGGTGACCTCAGTCTTACAGAGCTGTGCCTTTTTGGCCAACACCCGATATTCCATGTCCCCCAGAGTCTGTAGGAGATTCTGGGTCCCTTTCTTGCATCTTTCTTTAGTTTCTGCTGCAACATGAAGGCCATCTACATACTGGACAAGAGTTATGTCTGGATTATTGACTCTGTACTCACCCAGATCTTCATGTAGAGCTTCATTAAAAATAGTGGGAGAGTTCTTATAGCCTTGAGGCACGCGAGTTCAGGTAAGTTGTCCATTAATGCCCTTTTCAGGATCATGCCATTCAAAGGTAAAATATTTCTGGCTCTCAGAAGCCAAGGGTAAGCTGAAAAAGGTGTCTTTTAAGTCCAGGACAGAATACCATTTTCAATCTAGAGGTAGAGACCTCAACAAGGTATAAGGGTTAGGCACAGTGGTATGTAGGTCCATTACTCTGCAGTTAACTTCTCACGGATCTTGGAAAGGACTGTAGTCATTGGACTTAGGCTTTTTACAGGCAATAATGGGGTGTTCCAGGCCAACTGACATGGATGGCCTGAGGACTCCCACGGCCAGCAGTTTCTGGATATGGGGGTTGATCCCCTTCATTGCTTCTTGGGACATAGGATTTTGGCAGACTCGCACTGGATCTGCTCCTGGTTTGAGCTCTACAAATACAAGGGGAAGATGTTTTGCTAGTCCCATTCCTCTAGTCTCTGCCCATGCCTGGGGAATTTTTCCAGCCTGACATCAAGGTCTTGGTTGGGGCTGGCTGGTGATTCATATAGTCTATATTCACTCTCAGACCAGGTGAAGTGTCAGCACCTGGATTGGATTTCCACCCCCGTCTGTCAGCCGGACCTTCCCAGGATCAAAATGGATCTGGGCTCTCATTTTGGTTAGTAGACCTCTTCCCAACAAGGGGTATGGGCATTCATGGATAACAATAAAACAGTGGGACACTTGTCCAGTCCCCAAGTCTACTGTCCTTTGGGTAGTCCATGAATATTGCTTGGTGCCTGTAGTTCCCTGGACCCAGGATTTTTTATTAGACAATGGCCTTTCAGCCTTTATAAGCACCGAATGCTGGGCTCTGGTATCCACCAGAAGTCTAGAGGCTTTCCCCGCCCCCCGACTCGGAGGGTTACCCTGGGCTCGGGGATGGGTCCAAGCCCTGACACCCTCAATCTTCTTCGGTAACCGTGAAATTTTGTTTTTAAGCTTTTTCTTTGTGGATTCTCTGGCCCAGTGTCCTCCTTCTTTACAATAGGCACACTGATTCTTACCCAAGGCCGGTCGGTCCACTGCTCCCTCCAGGTCCTTACTGATGGCTCCCTCCCCTCTGGTGCCTCCTCTCTCTCTGGTCTGAATTACCATGGGCTAGCAAGATGTTTGCTATATCTTTGCTTAACATCTTCCCTGCCTTAGCCTTTTCCTCATCTTTGGTTTCTCACTTATGGTATACTTTTTCTGCCACTCCCACCAAATCTCTCAATGACTTTTCTCCTAATCTCTCTAGTTTCTGCAACTTTCTCCTTATGTCCGGTGCTTACTGGTTTATGAATGCCAGTGCTACCGTGTTTGTGTTTGCCAGATCTTCAGGATCTAAGTGAACATCCATAATCCTCTTGAGAAACTCTGCAGGGTTTTCACTATCACCCTGCCTGACATCATATTCCATAGCCAAACTTGTGGGCTGTTTAGCAGCTGCTCGGAGACCCGCCATAACACACTGACGAGACACTCGAAGACATTCCCTACCTTTTCCCATATTGTAATCCCAGGCTGGTCTTCTGACAGGGAACCCCTCATCCGATATCAGTAGGATTTTGAGTTGGAATACTGTTGGCACCCAGAACATTTTTTTGGAGCCCCTAGGATAATATGTTCCCTCTCCTCTGTAGTAAAGAGAATCTGCAACTAATGTTGACAATCATCCCAAGTGGGCTGGTGGGTAAAGAAAATTGCATCTAATAAACCAATGAGCTCTTTAGGGTTGTCAGAGAATTCGGCATGTTCTCGCCTCCAACTGTAAAGGTCAGCGACAGCAAAGGGCCAGTAGTGATGGACCGACTTCCTTGGTCGTCTATCGGGCCTATCACCCTCAGGATTAGAGCAGTAGAAATGGCCTCCCTCTATCTCTGATGCAGACACTACTGGGAGTTGGGGCGCCCTTCCTGGTAAATACATGGGTGGAAGGGCTGGTGCAGGGATCACTCGGTTTTTGTTCCTTTGCCAGCAGGGGTGGCAGAGTTTCTGGGGACAAAGCAGAGTTAGGGGGCAGTAAAAAGGATTTCACCCATAGTGGTAAGTTAGCGGGCAGTAAAAAGGATTTCACCCATAGTAGTAAATTAGTAATTCGGGAGCCACTACAAGGACTGCCTGCAGGAGTCCCCACACACCCTGAGGGAGGAGTCCCCATATATCCTGAGGGAGGAGTCCCATACACACTGAAAGAGGACTACCTACAGGAGTCCTCTATTCAACTTGTTCTTCACTTTTTGAATCAAAAGGAAAACAGGAACTAGAAATGAAACCTTAACAAAGAATGAGACAGAGATACTAGAGAGCTGGATAGAATTATATTTAAATGTAAGAATTTGCCAGGGCATGGTCACACACACCATTAGTGCCAGCACTCACGGAGGCAGAAGCAGAGCCTGGTCTAAATAGCAAGTTCAAAGCCAGCCAGGAGTACAGAGTGAGAACCTGCCTCAAAGACGAACGAACAAACAAAAGAACACTCATAGTTTTTCTCAGGCTTTTGAAAGCAGGGTCTGAGGACTTTAAAACAGAAGGGAGTGAAGCTACTGTCATGGTCCCACCTGAGCAGCAGGTGCTGGTGGCATTTTAAACAGAGGGTAGTAAATTCATTGAGCACATTCTAAAAGGAACAAAGTGGGTTTTGCCAGTTATGAAACTGTAACAAAATAAACACTGCTCTGACTTAGAGAGGAGAAGGTAAAGGAACAGGTTAGGGGAACTCACATCAGTCCCCAGGTCACTAGAGAATTTACTACCTGACAGGGTAAATGGGGGTGGTACTGTTGACTGTCCCCTAGGAAGGAGAGACGTGGACTCCAGAGATGAGGCAAGGAGGAGGTGGAACACTGGCAGAAAGAGAGAATTCTGGGAAATAGTGACAGCGCAGAGGCAGGGGAGCTAGAGGTCAGAAGCATAACCGAAGCTAACATGGAGGAATTCAGGACAGAATGAAGGCGAGATCTGGCTGGAGCGCTGAGGAGACGGATGGGCAGAAGCCAGCAGGGAACTGAACTCAGGACAGAATAAACAAGATTTGCCCCTGACTTGGACACAAGAAGCTGAGAACAGGTAACTAACCATGTGGGAGAATAATTTTAACAGGTTAAATAAGTTACTAACTAGTGGAGAAACAAGCCGAAGCTTGTGGCCTAGGCATTTATTTCTAAATAATTAATCTCAGATACATCTTTCCAGGAGCAAGTGCTGAGGAGAAAAAAAAAATGGATTTATTTTTGTAATTGTCTTATCTAGTAAGAACAATAGTGACACACAGGCAAAAGAGCGACGGAGCTGTCTCTTTGATGATGTACACACAAGACAACATGAAAACTGCAAACCAACAGCACTGCCACAATTTTCCCGTATCATACAACTGACAAGTTTCAAGGGAATTAAGTGAAATATACAAGAGTTCAGCAAGACAAAAGACACAGAAGCCGCTACAGACAAATAATGGCACACAAGACAATCGTGGCCACACATCCTAGCAGCAAAACTGAGAGTATTGGGGAGGGAGTCTTCTTTACGATATTTACAGTAATAAGAAATCTAGAAATACAAAGATAGCTTCAAAGAAAATGTGCCATTTTCTGTAAAGCACACAAGACTTTCCTGCCATACACAAACATAAACCAAGATCCTACCAGGCTCTTATGCAAGACTGTGCCATTGCCATCCCTGGAGTATCCGAGTGTCTCTGCAGAGCTCCATAGCCATTTGTCAAGAGCAAAAGAAAGAGAAATGAATTTTATTGTTCTTTAAATTTCCCTTTATGTTTCTGACTCCCTCTGTCATTGGGTAAGTGTTTTACTAAATGTAAACTCTATACCAGAGATCTTAAAAAAAAGGGGGGGGGGAGTGAAAAAAAACACACAAAATCCCCACTCAGAAAAGCTATATAAGGATTCCCTAAAACGCTCAATGATCACTGGCTGCGGAGGCAAGCACTTCATCTTCCCCAGGAACTGACAGGTACCCAGAACCTAAAGCCACACGTAACTCCAGCTCTAGGAGATCTGAGGCCTTCTTCTAGCCTCTAAAGGCACCCACACTCAAGTGCATATAAACAAAAATAAAGCTTTTTAAAAATGCTAGAATAAACAAAAATATCACATAAGCATTAAAATAAGACAGTGAAGCCAGGCAGTGGTGGCGTATGCCTTTAATCCCAGCACTTGGGAGGCAGAGGCAGGTGGATTTCTGAGTTCAAGGCCAGCCTGGTCTACAGAGTGGGTTCCAGGACAGCCAGGGCTATACAGAGAAACCCTGTCTCAAAAACAAAACAAAACAAAAACAAGACAGTGAGGAAATATTGAGCCAAAATCTAAAGAAGAGAAACCAGTTCAGCCATTTGTAGTAAAACCTGTTTCTTTCTCAGGAAAAGACCTACAAAGAGAGCTCTGAAACTAGGTTGGATCCTATGGTCACAGGGGACCAACCAAGACAGAACCAAACAGCACATAATCTAGGTTTGCTAGGACAGAGATCTTACTGCCTGTGAGCCACCTGATTAGGCCAAATAAACTCATAGGGTTACCTTGACGTATTCTAAAGCAGTAACCCCCGAATACTTAGCAGAAGTGAATACAAATCCTGGGGGGGGGGGGGGGGGAGGAGCAGCAGCCGGATGGTTCAGCGGTTAGTGCACTTATAGCTCTTACAGAAGACTCGGATACCCAGCACAGACACAGTGGCTCCCTCCTACCCATAACTCCAGTTCCAGGGGACCCGCCACTGTCTTTTAACCTCTGCTGGTACCAGGCACCCATGTGATACACATTCACGTATGCAGACAAAACATTTAAACATATAAATCTTTAAAAGATGCTATCTTAGGCTGCAAAAGAGTTAAACAGTTTTCAAATATAATGTTCAACATATAGGCAAGCATTTGGGCACAGACAAGAAAGATCACAAGAAAGACCACAGCACACAATGCATAGCCTGGACATGGAGCGGGAAAGGCAACTAGCTGTAGAATCTGACCAACAGCTATTTCAGATTCCAGACTTATCTGACCCAAAGGTGTGGGGGGGCAGGGGTAGAGTGGGGGTCCCTAAAACAGTAAAGTGTACCTCAATAGAGAACCAGACAATATTCTAGACCTCCATAACATTACAAAATTAGGACATCAGTGGGCAGTCTTAACTGTAGCTGTGAAATGAATAAAGGTCAAGCAATCAGCTGACAGGATGCAGCTGACTGTGGCGACTGGGTAAGAGGGCGGACAGGCTGGCCTCTGCAGCCTGAGTGCACGGCACAAGTCACGCATATAGAAACATTTAAAAGCAAGGTTATAAATACCCCAGAGTGTAATGAGGACTTAGCATCTATTTAATTGGAATCTCAAAAGAACAAGAGGCAAAATAAATAAATAAATAAATAAATAAATAAAGTTTAGAGATAAGAAATTTCCAGACTTCAAAAGAAATCCCAAATTTGACAAAAAAAAAAAAAAAAAAAAACAAAAAAAACAAAAAACTTCACATACATAGAGTATATGAAATCAAAACAACTAGCACCAAGCATAAGTACCTTAGGAGTGGCCAGGAAATTTAGGTAAGCTTGTATTTCTTTTGTTTTTAGAGACAGAGTTTCTCTGTGTAGTCCTGGCTCTATATGTAGACCAGGAGGACCTCACAGAGATCTGCTTGCCTCTGCCTCTCCAGCAATGGGATTAAAGGCATGGACCACCAAACCTGGACCTATAGCTTATTTTAAAAATGAGCAACAGCTGTCTTGAAAGGAGCAGGTAGATAATGGTGGAGAAACAAGGTCACTGTATTGTGTGTATTAACTGCCAATGTACAATTTTACACTCTAGGGTTAAGCTGGGTGATGGTGGTGTACACCCAGCACTCAGGAGGCAAAGACAGGTAGACCTCTGTGAGTTCGATACCAGCCTGGTCTACACAGAGACGCAGTCTCAAACAAACAAACAAAACCCCACACCAAACCACAACAAACAAGAATTAATGAAGGGACTGGTGAGATGGCTCAGTGGTTAAGATTGCATACTGCTCTTGCAAAGGACCTGAGTTTAGGTTCAAGCACAGTCTTAGTTAGGGTTTTACTTGCTGTGAGCGGACACCATGACCAAGGCAACTCTTTATAAGGACAACATTCAATTCAGGCTGGCTTACAGGTTCTGAGGTTCAGTCCATTATCATCAAGGCAGGAGCATGGCAGCATCCAGGCAGGCATGGTATAGAAGGAACTGAGGGTTCTACATCTTATTCTGAAGGCAAACAGGAGAAGACTGGCTTCCAGGCAGCTAGGACAAAGGCCCTAAAGCCTACATCCACAGTGACACACCTACCCCAAAAGGCCACACCTCCTAATAGTGTCACTCCCTGGGCCAAGCACATTCGAACCACCAGAGTCTACCTGGAAAAACCATGGGAAGTGTCTTAGGGGATAACTCTGAAGGGCAGCTGACATTACAGCAAGCACCTTAACATGTAAAGTCACATACTGTTTCATCCATCTCTCAAAACTTAGCAAAACGGCAAAAATTAAAGCTGTTAAATAAGCAAATGTCAAGACCAGAGTCCTGTAACCCATCCTCCTTCCAACACTGTAGGATGTGACTAGGTCCAGTGTTAAGCCTCCACTGTGAGGGCACACCCAGCTCTGGGATGTACCAATTAGTTCCAATTAGAGAACTATAACTGTTCCCTAAAGAGCAACCTTGACCGTCCCTAGCTTATTTACCTGCTCATGCTGCCATGGACAACCCCACACTTATGCACAGGTGGACAGCACCAGCTAACTCAATGGGTTTAAAAAAAAGAGAAAGAAGAAAAATAAAAATAACATGAAAACATGAATTTGGGAGAAACGTGTTAGAGGGATCTGGGAAGAAATGAGGGGAGTGGTGTGGACTTGCTCAGCATACATCACATGCATGTATAAAACTCTCAAAAATTACATACACACACACTTACCCAAGGCATTTTATAAGCTAAACCTGAGACAATATAAAAGGCCGACGTATAACTAAACTACACTTGGTCTAATGGAACACCGTGAAGTGTATAAAAAAACAGCAAGGCTATCTGAGTGAGTGAGGGCCTCAGTAGCACTAATGTGATGTAATGCTAACGTCATCAGCCTTGTGGTGGGGGCCAGCAAATAATGGAGGGCTTACTATTCAAAAAAGAATACTAGGGCTTGACCGTAAGAGGATGTGTCTGCGTAATAAGGGTCAGAACAAGAAAAAAAAAATTCTAAAGAGAGGAGGAAGGGTACAGACATCCACAGGACAGACAGGATACTTGTAATGAGCAGAAAGAAAGCAGGGGCTCATGGGAGTCCAAGTGGAGCATAGACGTGAAGCTTCGAGGATCCACATGACGGAACAAAGCTGAGGCTTGCTCCCAGGGCAGGGCAGCCAAAGCCTCAGCGAACACGACTCGGGTCACAGCCCTCACAAGCCTCCAATCCACTCTTTCTTGGTAAGGCCAGCTTCCATCTTAAGAAAAGGCCTAGTGTTTAAAACTGAGCTACCCTGGTAGCCTAAGGGAGACCATCATAAGACTAGAAGTCTGAATTCAATCTGCCATAGCCCCAAGGTGACAAGGTGAAGAAAAGCCATGGGGAATAGATGTGGAGAACAGGAAAGCAAGACAGTTAAATGAATACAGACAAGTGGCTCAACTCAGGCAGTGCTTAGGGAAAGACCCTACCAACTGAGCGCGCTCCGGAGCGGAAGAACCAGTGAATGGAGCAAGCTCTTCGTTCTGTTCACTGCTGTACCCACAGCACTCTCAAGCTCTCCAGCCTGCCTGACCCCAGAGCAGACTCCAACAGTGACCAACGTTTTGGAGGAACTCGAAAGTACAGGCGTGCTGGCACACACCTTTAATTCCAGTGCTTGGGAGGCAGGGGCAGGTGGATATTTGAGTTCAAGACCAGCCTGGTCTACAGAGTAAGTTCCAGAATAGCCACAGCTACACAGACAAACCCTGGTGTTTGTGTGATTATGCAATGTGAACAAGTGTAGAGGCTGCTTCTTACTCTCCCAATCAATTAGGAAACTTCATTCCAACATTAATCAAAGCTCCTCACAGACTGCCAAGCTAAATGTCACAAGCAGAGTGGGAAACCCCCACAAAACTACTCAGGCGAAGACAGATGTAGCAGATATCAACTTGTCTACTATGGACTCAAAATCAGCATTTAGGAAAGATAAAAATCTCCAAGATCAATGAAAAGCAGCAGGCTCCAATTTTCTCAGACCCAGATCAATGGCTTACGAAAAGAGAAAAGGGAAAAGACACACGGGCAGGCTGCATTAGGATCGCCTGTTGAAAACAGGAGGTGGGGAGCCGGGTGGTTAGGGTCGAGACACACTATTTACATATATGAAACTGCCAAAGAATACACTATTCTATTAGAAACCAGGGACAGAAAAACTTCTAAAATATACAGAGAAATGGTTATCCAGATGCCACGGGCATTCAGACTGCCAAAGACACATAGCCAGCGCAGGCTGTCCCTAACATCCTACATCAAAATGTCAACCTAAAGGCAAGCGCATCACGTAACATCAGATTTCTTACTAGTATCCCTTACAGCCAGCAACACTTGGAATGAATATTTCAAGCCATGAATGAAGTAACTATCAAAAAAGATTGCCATATCCAGCAAGTATATCTTTTAAAATCGACAGAGGAAAAGTCACTGCTAGACAATTACAAACTAAGGGAGTTCGAAACCACCAAGCAGGTGAAATTTATTGGAGTACCATATACATCGAAGATAGCTGCAACAGTAAGCTCCACAGGCACAGTGTATTAACACAAGCAGACAGAGCGAATCTGAGCCTCTGCATCCTTTCACCTCGTTTTGACTTCTCCCCATAGTCCATCACAGTCTCAACAATGTTTAAAAGTCCAAAGGTTAAAGTCTCTTGTAAGATTTATGCAATCTAACTGTAATCCCCTATAAAATTAAAAAGCAGGTCACATACTTCCAACATACAATGGCATAGGGTATACATTACCATTCCAAAGCACAGGAAAGGGAACACAGTGAGAAAATACTGGGCCAGAGCAAGACTGAAACTCAGCAGAAAAAACTCCAAACTGCATCTCCACGTCTGATGCCAAAGTACTATGCAGCCCTCCACTCCGTTCAGTTCTGTTGACTACAGCACACTTCTTTCTACCTTGGGCTGGTTCTACTTCCAGTTAGCAGCTTTCCTTGACAGGTATCCCATGACTCTGGCATCTCCAACATCTTGGGTTCTCCAAGGCAATCCAGGCTTCACTTTCACAGCTTCACACAACTGCCTTGTATAATTTTACACAATGGTCTCTCTGGGCCTCTATACAGGGACACCCCATGCCTGGCCTCTGTGGCTTTCCTTAGTCACAGTGAGAAATTCCATCCTTGATTCTAAAGCCAGAACCATGAGTTCTGCTGCTTGCTGGGGATGGAAGATGGCCCTCTTGATCAATTACATCTTCACCAGCATTGATTTCTATGGTTTCCTTCACTGCCTAAGCTTCGCTATCATGGAACTTGCTTTGTAGACCAGGCTGGCCTTGAACTCAGAGATCTGCATGCCTGTCTCCTGAGTGCTGGGATTAGAAGTATGTACCAGCATGTCTGGTTCTAATCATAGTATGGCCACTATGCCTCAGGATCTGGATTAAAGGCATGCTTCAATCTGGATCAAAAGAATGTTATCAAAAGAATGTTATCTAAGATTCAGATCACAGGTGTGACCTCCATTTCCGGATTGTAGTTCATACTAGATACAGTCAAACTGGCAAATGAGAATAGCTATCACAATCTAACCCTTGGCAACTTGACTCACAATCTTATCTCCTTAAGTCCAAATGAAAAGAACCAGGTCATAATAATGCCTAACATGATATAACTATTCCTCATACAACTGCAAACACATTGTAAATTTAGAATGGGTAGTAGTGCTCCTTGGGGAACATCCATTTCACAAAATGCAAGCTTAGCTGGTTGGGATCGTTGCCCTGATCATCACTCACTTAATTCCATTTAGTATTTTTAATCTGTTTATGTTCTTGAACACAGGATTTAACTCCATTCTCCTTCAGGTGTCCCTTTATCTTTGAACATACATTTCTGTATTTGTCCTTTCTCAGCTTGCTATACTTAAACACACTCTTCTTAAGTGTGAGCATCAAGACAGTCTTTACTGGGCTGCTTTGAGATTTCCTTTGCTAATGCAATTAATCTCTCTTCACCTTAACTTCAGGCAGACTCTTCAGACAAGGGCAAAAAGCAGCCATGTTCTTCACCAAAATACCACAAAAAAAACCTCTAGGCAACATTAAAATTCTTCTCCTCTGAAACCTCTTGAGCCAGACCTCCATGGTTCAAATCACCCTCAGGACCACTGCCTTCCATGTTTCTACTAGGATGGCACATTAAGGATCCCTTAAAGCATTCCACTGTCAGGACTATCTATGATACCTAAGTCCCTGGTATCAACTTCTATCTCACTGTTGGTTTCAATGGCTGTAAAAAGACACCATGACCACAGCAACTCTTATAAAGGACATTTAATTGGGTCTGCTTTACAGTTTCAGAGGACCGGTCCATTGGGAAGCATGGCAGCATGCAGGCAGACATGGTGCTGGAGAAGGAGCTGAGAATTCTGCATCTTGTTCCGAAGGCACCCACAAGTCTGGATTTCACACTGGCCAGAGCTTGAACACAGAAGACCTCAAAGTGCCAACCCCCATGTTGATACTCTCTTCAACAAGGCTACACCTACTCCAGCAAGGCCACACCTCCCAATGGTGTCCTTACCTATGGGCCAACAATTTAAAACACACGAATCTATGGGGCCCACACATTCAAACCACCACAGAGAGCTAGGAAGAAACCAAGCACTCCCAGCATAGCAAACTAGCATACTCCTCATACTAACAGGTCGTAAAGACCAGCAGTAAAACCATCCAGAAACAAAACAAAACAAAACAACAACCAGTAAAATCACAAAAAATTAGCAAGCTTCTGTCAGTAATAGTTTACAATATAACAAAACAAAACACAAATAATTCACAAAGAGATGCAGACAAGCTGATAATTAAAAAGTGAAAACCAATGGCTGATGAAGTGACTCTGTGGGTAAGGGCACTGGCTGCCATACTGGATAAGCAGAGTTAGACCCCTGGAATCAGCATGGTGGAAGGGGAGACCAGACATATAGAAGCTCTCTTTTTACCACATATGCCATGGTACATACTGTGCCCCACAATAATTAGCAAAATACATCTAAAAAAAGTTTAAACCCATCTGTTGTCTCCAAGAAAACACAACTGATTGATAGGAATACATAGGAATCAAAGGATAAAAGTCAATGAAGGAAACAGAAGCTAAAAATAAGGTGTTGTACCTATTCCTATCTAGTAAACACCAGTTTAAAAGGATCAGAGAAGGTCAGCGACTCTGATTAAAGAGGACACACAGAGAGAGACAGAATGCTGAGGATTATGCTTTCATGAGACAAATGTTAATGGGCTGGAAGGGTCCTGAAACACAGTAGTGGGTACAGTACTTTGAATGAGAATGGCCCTACACGCTCATGTTTGGAATGCTTAGTCACCAGGGAGTGGAACCATTTGGGAAGGACTAAGAGGTGTGTTGGCCTTGTTGGAGGTGTGTTACTGGGAGTGGCCTTTGAGGTTTAAAAAGCTATTCCCCTCCACACCTCTCTCTATGCTACTGGACTGTCTGATCAACAGACACTAGCAATTGGTCAACATTCTGATACCAAAGCCATTGGCAGTGACCTCAAACTCTGGGGCAATGACAGAAGTGAAGTGAAGTGAATCATTTCTGTCTCTGTCCCTCTCAAATCCCTTCTCCTAGCCTCTGCCTCTTGCTTGATTGGGATGTAAAATGTGCCTACAACACGTCTTCCACAAATCCAGCCCTACAAAGGATAATAGATGGAAAACATCAACATAAGAAGCAAAACTACAC
>NW_022196905.1:99269187-99281183 GCF_008632895.1 Mastomys coucha
TTTTGGGCTTGTACCACAGTAAGAGCCAAGATTTTAAACTCTACTAAATAAAAAACAAACAAAAAGACCTTACATATTTATGTTCATTTAAGAAAATACTAGTAGTGATGTATTATTTTGAAGTATACAGTTAAATACATTTTTGAGAAAAATGTATTTTCACTATTGCTGTAGATGAGCATCTACATAAGTCTGTTAAATTGACTGTTTTATATCAAACAACATTTATAACACGTATTGTTATAATATTTTGTAAATTTTAAGGAATATAACAAAAAAGATATTGTGAGTATTGAAGAGTGGGGTCTCTGGGAGGAGTACAAAAGGGAAACAAGAATGTGATTTAATTCTATTTACTCAAAATATGTTTTTAAATGTTAACAAATTCAGATAAATTGAAATCATGTAACTTTTCTCATCATAATGTAATAAAAGTTTAAAAAAAAAAACAAAAAACATGTCTGCCTGCTTCCCACCATTATGATTGGAGCTAACCCTCCAAAACTATAAGCAAGCCCCTGATTAAATGCTTTAAAAGCTGCCTTGATCACCTGTTCTCTTCTCAGCAATACAAATAATTTAATGCCCTATGCTCATCGTTAAACGAATCATCTAAACAAGCAACAAAGAAACTTGAGGGATAAGCTACATACTAATCAAATGGTCTACAGGGGCCTTTCAACAGATATGGAGTGCACAATTGTTTTAGCAACTCAGAACCACATTCTAAGTCACCAAACACTGACTCTTACAAATGTATCAAATTATTCCTTTTTTCTTAGCAGATCATAGCGGTATAAAGCAGAAATCAATAGCAAGTAAGACCACATAAAAACTTGGGAAACAAAATATTATTTTTATAAAAAAATAAAAGATGGTATGTGTCTGTATGCATGTCTATGTGAGGGCATATGCACTCGAAGGTCAGATGCACCTGATCTCTTCTGCAGCTGGAGGTAAAGTGGGTGTGAGCCAGAGTGTGGATCATAGAACCACATCTAGGCCTTCTACAGACTCCTAAGCCATTTCTTCAGCCCTTGAACATATACTCTTGATTGACAAGTGGGTCAGTGAAGTAAATCAAGGAAGCTGTTTAAAAATTCTTAGAATCAAATGAAAATGAACACAATCTGCTAAAACTTTTAGGACACAGGTAGCTCAATTCTAAAAAAAAAGAAAAGAAAGAAAGAAAGAAAAAAGAAAAAATTATAATTAAATGGTTACGTTAAGAAAAAATATCCTGAAAATGACCTAATGATGCAAGTCAGCCAAGGTCCTAGAAAACAAGAACAAGCTAAGCCCCAAAGAAACAGGTGGCCAGAAATTACTCAAGTCAGAAATTAATAGCCTGTGACAAGAATACACAGTATCAATCAAACAAAAAGTTCATTTATTGAAAAGACAAACCAGACTGACAAGTCCCTAACCTAAACTAAGGAAGGGAGAAAAGATCCAAAATATTAGATTAAGATATGGAAAACAGGCTGTTACAACAAGCTCCAACAAAATCCAGAAGGAAGATTATAAAGGAATTTGAAAACAAACTAGAAAAATAAAACTAGAGAAATACAGAAAAAAAAATGGACCTACTCCTAGACAGACATAAGACACGGCAACATCAGATGACACAAACTCAAACCCATAACTCAGAACAAACCTGAAGTGGCTGTGTCTCACCTGTCCTCACAGGGCAGCCCAGAATCCAATGACTTGCTGCTGGGATCTATACAACTCCTAAGGAAAAGCTGCTGCTGCTGCCCTGGCTACCTCTGTCTAGTCTACAAAATGGAAAAGGGAAACATCTCTAAACTCAGTTTATGAGACTAAGGCCAGATAAGGACACAACAAAAGAGAAATATACATCAGGTTCCCTAAGTAAGTCGTGAACATGTCAGTTTCCTTTCTGTGCTGGGATATGAGGAAGACCATAGCCAAAAGCAACTTAGAGAAGGAAAAGTTTATTTCATCTTCTCTCAGGTCAAAGCCTTATCACTGAGGGAAACCATGGCTGGAGTTCAACCAGGAGGCAACTGAAACACAGACCACAAAGGAAAATTGGGCACCCTGGCTTGCCTCCCCCTGCTTGTTTGCATAGTATAGGCCCACCTGTTTAGAGCTAGTACTACCCAGAGTGGACTGGGCCCTCTAATATAATCAAGAAGACCACAGACAAGCCCCCAGACCAATCTGACAGAGGCAACTCCTCAAGTCCCCTTCTTACAGTGTGTCAAAACTGACAACCAAGAGAGGCAACAGAACAAAAATTCAATAAAATCCATGCAAACCATTTGGTATTCAAGAACATAGCGGTAAGAACACACACATGCCCTGACTGATTTGATTCCATCACAGGTTTACATTGAGACTGGTGCAACACAGGGAAGTCAGTAAATGTTAAAATATAATGTATACACTAAAAGGCAGATAGCACACAACCGGAGAAATGGCCTTTGACAAAGTTCAAAACTCCTGAAAGATAAGCCAGGCACAGAGGAATGTAACCAAGGATGTTGACACAAACCTATACCCAACATTATAAATATTGGAAAACTCAGTGTTTCCTTTTTGAACCAGAAGCGAGGCAAATGTACCCATTCTAATCACTCTCACTCAATACAATGTTCAAAATCTTGGCTAGCGCAATAAAACAAGATCAAGAAATGGATGAGTTCTGTGTGGTGGCTCAGCAGTGTGCTTGTCCAAGGCAAGCAACCTGCGTCTGACCACTGAACCCGTGTGGTACAGGAAGTAACTCTAGTAAGCATCTTCTAACCCTGCACACATGTGCTGTGCCCTCCTGACAAAAACAAGTGAAGAGATGGCTCCTAAGAAGTAAATAATGGAAGGAAAGGTGGGATGGAGGAAAGAAGAGGGAGGGAAGAAGAGTCCATGCAAAGGACACGACTCTACACTATGTGGGAGACCTTGGGTTTAACTCTCAACCATGTGGCTATACTAATTCTTCCTGCACTCCTACATGTTGATACTGTCATGATTAGGAAAAAACCCATAATTAAATCTAAGAGGCTCTAAAGATTCCAAGACTTCCATCTAGGAATCCTGTCGTTTTTTTCCCCCAAACTTCTGAATTTTACTTACTTTGATAGCATATGGTTCAGTTTCAAAAATTATATTGAGCCAGGGACAGTGCCACACTGGTATAGTCAGTCTCAGGAAGGCCAGAAGTTGAAATGGAGGATTTTGAGTTCAAAGCCAGGCCGGGAAAAATCAAACAAACAGAGCATATCCACATACTGAAATACACATAAGGAATTCAATGGGACATCCTCAGTAAGAGATGATCGATATCAACACGAACTTGGCATATTCCCAGTTAAGAGTGACTGAAATGTGATAGTTTAGTTATACCTCATTGTTTCAGACAAAGGCAAAGTTTCCTTCTGGCCTTTTCAAGAGGTCCAAAGTCCTTCCATTATCTCATTCCTTAGGGTTCAGGGGACCTTTGGCTCAGATAAAACAAAGTACAACCTCCTGAACTTACACATAAATTAGCGCCTAATTAAGATGTTCAATAACCATGACAGGAAAACATTTCTTCACATAAAATATATTGACCCATGTAGTGTTTCTAGAAAACAAAAGTACCTGGTAAATATAAACAATCTAACTAAATAAAACAACCTCATGGACTACTTCCCATGAAATAGAAAGTAACAAATGTTTCACATTAGAGGCACTGTAATTCTTGAAGTCTTTTTATTTAGTGATTTCTGGCAAGGAGATATACCATAGGAAAGTAATTTCACTGGCAGTGAGGTATATATATAGTCTACCAAAACACTCCTTCGTTTAACTGTTTTTAACTTTATTTACAAATGATGAAAAGTATCAATGCATATCCTTGGTTCAACTATATCAGCAACTCCATGAAATGACGTGGAATGGTGCTTGCATACAACTGCTGTTTGTAAACGACGCTCATTTTGGATGAAAGGAACTAAGTTGTTTTTGGAAAGTGTTTAAAAGAATCATCACAGTTTATCATGACCAAGACACCTGCACCGTATTGTCCATTCCTCACAGCACATTTATTTCAATAATTCTGTTATGTCGGTTCTTAGCATGAGCATAGTGTTACACAATTTTCATACATATAATCACATCCAAAACAAGTTCTAAAACTGGAATTGTAAACATTCTCATCATATGTAGAAATATTTTGTGTATTAATAGTTTTGCTAAATGATCAAATTTGGAAGATAATATAAATGCAAAAGCCTATTCTAAATTGTGTAGTGAGCCTTGTTTATTAATTACATTTCTACAACGTTAAATAAAGAGACAACCCTGTCCTGTAAGCAAGTCAAACCGTACGTAAAACGTTACAAAGAAACAAATCTGTTAACAAAATCTGTCTTGCAATAAAGAACATTAGATTTTTAAAATCTATTATGATACAATGGAAAGGGTGAATAGCATCTGTTGACAAAGCAGGAGGTAGCATGGCCGCACCACTTCACTGCCTGAGAAATGCAACCGAGGGAGGGCACTTCCTCACCACAAGTAATTCCCAGGACTATGTACAATATTTCTTTTAGAAATACTTGTTTAAACAAATCTCCCTCCAACTTTTTAGTGTGTGTGTATATATATATATGTATATATATGTACATATATGCATATATGTGTATATATATATATATACACACACACACACACACACACACACACACACACACATACCGTTCCATTATGATTTAAAAAAAACACTTACACATCTAGATAGAATAGTACTCTGCCCTACTTGGGGGAAGTCTCAAACTATGAAGTACATGATATTTAATGCCCTAAGTTGAGTAAATTTAGTTAGCAGTTCCTGGTATTATACAAAACACTAAATACATACCAACAAAATATAATATCTTATTTTTCTATGTGTGGGGAAAACCAGAGCCTTGACTCTGGCAACACTGCAGAGAACATAATCTTTCAGTAAGTCTGTCTGTAAGGATTCATGTGCAACACTTTACAAATGGCTCTCAGATATAGGACCTTTAGTTGAGTAAACTCAGCCAACAAAACTTAGTAAACCTTAAAAACACATTTCCACCCTATATAAAATATATGACTACTTACTGTATGGTCTGAAGTATTGTTTGCTCTGAAGCCACTCTAATTTACGGTCCCCATTCTTCCTACTTTAGTATTTATAATGGATACTTTCATGTGGCTTACAAAAAAAAGACAGAAATTTTAAATTTACATCCAATTAAATTTGCTATTGAAAAGGATTCCTGGTTCTATGACGCGGCTTCTGCCATTAGTAAAGAAAACGACGTTTCTGTGATAGAGGCAGGCTTTTTAAGTAGTGATGTGACTTCCACCATGCCAGCTCCAGTCCGTGGAAGATTAGCGTTTACAATGTGACGCTGTAAGTGCTTAATCCAGTCTTCCTGAACAGACAATGGTCCCCGAAAGACTAGGCCACAAAACCTATAAGGGAAGTAGATAGTAATAGTTCTCTTAATAAAACTAACGCTATTCAAAACTAACTTATATAAAGCCTACAATATAAGAAATAAATCTCACCATACACCACATGGAACACACCTAAGTTTAAATCAATGGTTCTCAACCTGTGGGTCACAATCCCCTTGTAGTTCAAATGACTCCTTCACATGAGTGACCAAAGACCATCCTGCATATCAGATATTTACGTTACAATTCATAACAGTGCCAAAATTACAGTTATGAAGTAGCAATGACAGTCTTATGGCTGGGGTCGGCATAGGGAACTCTATTAAAGGGTCTCGGCATAAGGAAGGCTGAGAACCACTGGTCTAAATTAACTTGAAACAGTCAATTTACACCTTTATTAATAGATTTAGGAAATGTCAATGACTTTAATAGAGATTAGAATATTATTTAAGATTAATAAGCTTCTAAAAATATGTATTTAATGGGTATTTTGCCTTCCTGTACTGTCTGTGCACCAAATGTGCATGCCTGTGTCCTTGAAGGCCAGAAAAGGACGTAGGATTCCAAGACTGGAGTTACAGATATTGCAAGGCATGTGGGTGTTGGGAGTCAAGCATGGGTTCTCTGAAAGAGCAGCCAGGGCTCTCAGCTACTGAGCCATCTCCTGCCCCAGTAAATACTTTTAGACCATCTAAATTCATTACAGGAATTATTCCAAAGTGTTATCTCTTGAAAGACCTTTTTCTAATTCAGAAGCACACGATGTCTATACTTCTATCTTTAAGTTACATGAAGGGAGGTGTGCTAATGAAGGGAAAGAAAATGTGTAAATGTGTTCTCAATAAGCAGGAACTTAAAAGATAGAAGAAATAAGCCAAACCAAATTAACCAAGTATATAAAGCACAACAATACACCACTTCTATCAACTGCAGTATAATATAGCATTTAGCTAATATACAAACCTAATTTTATTAGTTGTTGAAGCAAACATATGTATATGTTAAGATTTTAAGCCTGTCTCTGAAAAAATCATTTATCACTTTGTTGTTAAGCAAGCCAGAAAATAAAAATGCCAACTATTGTATCTCAAAGGACACCTAAAAAGGGGGCCATAGCACATCTGGCAACCGAGGCATATACCTGCAGCGGAGAATATAAACCTCGTCAGCGCCATGAGGCAACGTTAGCATTTTCTTCTTGCTTCCCGATCTTGACCTTGATTTCTTCTGCTTACAATCTATGGCTAAAAAAGGAAGAGAAAAACTTAAAATTCCTCATATATTTAAAACATACCTACATAACAGAGAGGTCACAACAGCTCAATTACACCAGGAAGTCTCTGTTCAGCTCCATTTTTGGGTAGGCACTAATAATTCTCAGTGGCTCCTGGAGCAGTGTCCCAGCTGCACACGTCTGCTCTGTACCGCTTCTGCAAATAGAGCTCTATGACGCAGGCACAACTGAGAAGATGTGGCTAAAGAACTGGGAGCTCAGTTGGTCAATAATTACAATACAGAGAATCTTTAATTCTGATCATAAATAATTCTAAACATCTTATTTCTAGGAAAATCACAACTTTTTAATGTTACTTAATTAAATATGTATTTGATTACTATTCTATCAAGTAACACTAGCAAAATGAGCAATGGAATATCAACAATGTAATACAAAGCTCAATGAAAAACCAATTTCCACTGAAATTCAGGCGCGAACATGGCTCAGTTTTCCTTTGTAAACAACCTGTTACATGTACAATCATGCAAACGTGTGAGCTTTATTAGAAAGTACCTATAAATTTGTATCATCTGAGTTCACAGCTGGATCCAGTGTTTGATGCCAACTATTCTTTACAGTTTTTCACACTATATTTTCTCCAGTAGTTTGTTTTTAAAATGTGATTTAAACAGAAAGCTTTTTTTTAAGGGTATACCAAATATTTTAGTGTTGGTTTTGACATTTTCCCATTACTTTTCCCTTAATTATTTATTCCAATATGTGAGTCACTGAAAAAAAAAATACTTTTATTGTTGAACTAGTGGATAGGACAACTCTATAGTCCTTGGATCCTCTACACAAAGGGATGACAGTGACTGCAGATGCTGCTTGTCAAGGAGCAGGAAGAGAAGTAAGAATTCATCCCTAGGGTTTCAAGTGCAGGATCCAAATGTAACACAAGAATCATTCAAATGGCTTCTCTCATCCACGAAATCCCCTGAAACAATTCCAGGTAAGAGAGGAGGGATGGGCCTCAATGAGAGGAGGGATGGGCTGCAATGAACCTGTGACGTGGGCTGTTCCAAGTCCAGATTTCAAAGGAGCAGGTGCTGCTATCACAGAACCAGACCACAGTTCCTCACAGCAGACAATGTGACAAAAATGCACACAGCAAACTAAAAACTGTAGTAAATGGAAGAGCTCAGTCCTAATGGCCAGCTTCTTGTCACCTGTTTATTTAAAAAGTAAAAACTAAGACTTACAGGGTCTTTTTTTCTATTTATCATTTTAACAAGAGACTAATAATAAGCAAAGTATGACTAACAGTCAGGTATTGAAAAATAACTAACTCAAAGGCAAATAACCCAGCTCTGGAAAATTCTAATGTTGTCATTAGTGATGTCAGTCAAGAGTCTGGTATAGCCAGGCGGTGGTGGCGCACGCCTTTAATCCCAGCACTTGGGAGGCAGAGGCAGGCGGATTTCTGAGTTCGAGGCCAACCTGGTCTACAGAGTGAGTTCCAGGACAGCCTACAAGGAGAAACCCTGTCTCAAAAAAGAGTCTGGTATATAGCAGAGACTCAGCAAATGCTTCTGGAGCAAAGGCATCAAGCAAAACCTGATAATTTAACTATTAGCATTTAGATGGTGTGCGGCTGGAAATCTCTTCTACCAAAACGCAATATGGGCAACACCTATTCCTATCACGGCCCCATGTGCTTAGATTAAATGCACTGTTGAAACCACAAGTTCTGCATTATCTTAGCTATATATCACAGAGCAGTCTAACTTACAGAACTAGGTTCATCACAAATGATGTAAACGGCCAAACACCATACACTTTCCCACAGCAGCTGCAGTGGGCAACTTAGAATTTGAGTGACTTTTAAGTGACTCGTACTCTGGAAAGAATTCAGAGAAATACTAGAGATCAGTTACCTACTCCACCTCTGAGGTAAATCCACAGAATGTCTGCCTCAATGATGTAGGACACAGCAAGGGTTAGTGTTAGATCACAGGTACAATCTTTTCTTTGGAGAGCTTACTGGTTGTTAAACTTGCCACATTATGAAAAAAAAATTTGTAGAATGTAAATTACTATGGATGCAAATAGTTGATGACCCTTACATATGATCTTCACACAATACCACTGTCAGCAAGGGGAGAGGAATAGTAAGAAGAGGTCAATGAGGTGTCATACGCTACCAGATCAATTGAGCAGACATGCTGTGATGTCTGAAATATGCAAATAGGCAGTCTACACCTATAAGATGAGAGTATTTACATGAATGAAGAAGAAAAATATTTACTGAATTCTGATGCTGTAAGACTCTAAAAGCTCGGGGGAGGGGGGGTGCCTTTAATCCCAGCACTTGGGAGGCAGAGGCAGGTGGATTTCTGAGTTTGAGGCCAGCCTAGTCTACAGAGTGAGTACAGAGAAACCCTGTCTCAAAAAAAAAAAAAAAAAAAAAAAAAAAAAAAAAAAAAAAAACAAAACACAAAACAACAACAACAAAAGACTCTAAAAGCTGTTTTATGAATGATCACATCTAAAACTGTAAATAAACCCATTAAAATTCCAGTGTTAGTATTTGAAGGTGTCATGACACCAGAAGATAGGGCAACTGTTATGTGGCTGATAAACTCTGCTAACTAGGTTTCTAAGTCACATAAATTCTTAGAAATTCACTCCTTTTATGAAGATTAAATATTTCAAATCTCAGACTCCTCAAAATAAAACCCAAATGTCTAAGTATCTAAGTCTTCATTATTTTAAAATCCCTTGGTTCTCAAAACATTGTTTTGTAGGTGAAATGAGTACATTGAACCAGGTTAATTACTAGCATCCAGCCCACCCCTGTAATGCTGTCAGTACATTTAGAAAAGCGAGTAAAGAACCTGAGTAACATAAACATGTACACAAGGAAGAAATTCATACGGCACCTGCTGCATCAGAGACAACTGTCACAAAATGTTCCCTTGAATGCAAAGAATAATGTACAAACATGTTTGTCACAGCAGCATTCCAGATCAACCAATTTTCAGCATTTCAAGTCTAACTGTGCACGTCTGTGTTTGGTGAAGGCTGGTTTCCTAGCTCTGTGACTATACCTCTGCCGTGGGACAGAAGCAGGCCCAGGTGTTAGGCCCTTCCATGCCACTTAGAGTGCAGAATGTGTGCGGTGAACCAGGGGTCTAAAGGACCTGGTTAAAAATCTCTTGAGGTTGTCTGATGCTACCGAAGACCTCACCTGCAAAATGACTGGCCAAAAGTGAACTGAGCTGCAAAGTCATACACCAAGGCTTCACACTCTTTTAGTAAAGCAGCTGTGTTTTACTAAGTAAGGAAGAACCTTAAAAAGACCCCACAGCGTTGTGCTAAGCACTAAGCAGGTGACAAGCGTGCCATTAGACCACACAACACCCTCAGAGTCAAGTCTTCATTTCATACACAAGAAACACAGGTCACTTTTGGCACTGATGTCGTCGTGGGAAATGTGCGCTCTCCATTGCTCTGCTCGCTGTGTGCCAGTCACTGCTTTGGAGAAGAGTGTGTTTCTTTTTGTTCTTCACTGAACAAATAACTTCGGAGGATGAGGACTTATTCAGTGTTACCTATAACCTCTGTCATCAGGAACTACACCATGACTAAATAAAAAGTCACCACTAACATTTTTAATTACTCTTATTCATCCCTATCCAATTACTTAAGAGCTCCATTTCATCTTCTTCAGCTAACTACTGTATATTCTATGTGCCTTGGTGTGCTGTCTGCTGCTGTAACAGAATACCATAGACTGAGTGGAAATCACCAACATGTATTTGGTTCACAGTCCTGAGGCTGGGAAGTCTGTGAGTATGGCGCCATCTTCTCCCAAGGGCCTTCCTGCTCAGCAATAACATGGGAATAAGATGGCTATGCACACGAGAAAACCAAGAGGCCACTGGACAAACTCACTGTTCTCATCACTCCTATAGTAACCAGTCCATTTCCACAGTAACTGCAGTAATCCCTTCATGAGACCAGAGCTCTAATGGTCTCTGAAGACTCTTTTAAAAAACAAACAAAATTAAAATAATAAAAAGCACCACTCACTGAAATAAATCAAAGACTGCACATCCGTTAAAACTTATACCTTGGCAATAAAAACAGTTTTAGAGGGAACATTTAAAACTAGACTCAGACTTCTATCCTCCTAAAAACTTTTATCTTCCTCAACACAGCAGATACCTCCACTCTCTCCTGAGAGCTTCAGGACCAGCTCCTCACATGAGTGGATGACATGAAGCATCTCTCCAGCAGCAGTTGTGACCTCAGACAAGCATTCTACTTCCCCACACAGCACAGATACTCTCCCTCCAGATAGCAAGAGCAACCAAGAAACCTGTCCCATACACACCCACAGCTAGGAAGAACAACATTCAACCTTAAAGCTCCAGAATGGCCTTTCTCCGGGTGGCCCCTGGACACAGAGGAGTCTGGTCCCTCAGGCGTCTGGACAGTGTGACACTTCCAGCTCTGCTCTACCCTGAGCAGATCTCCACTCTCTTCGGTGGAAGCCTCAAGCCTTGAGTTGTCCCAGGCTTGTGTCCCCACAGGCCTAGGGTCTCAGATTCTCAATCCAACAACTCTACACTTTGTTAGGGTAGGTAGGTTCTCCACAGCAGTCTGGTCCCTGGCCCTCCTTTCTACTGGGTGCCACCCTCATGGGGACATCCTGCTCATCCCTGTGGAAGCTGCTCCTGTAGTTCTTAGGTTCTGAGGGCTTGCAGGCTTAATGCCACTTGTAAACAGCAAAGCTTCCCACATATATCTTTTGGAGCAGTAGGTCTTCTAGATCACATAGGACACTCCAATGTGAGCTGTCACGGGCCCACAGGCCTACCACACTGTAGAAGAACAGTGTCAGGATTCTTCCAATCTAAAACTCCTTTTTCTCCTCAACACTTCCTTACTCTGGTCCATGCCATCCTGCCTCACTGTAATTACAAGGAGCTGCAGCTGTAGGCAGTGGTGTCCTCTCACGGCTCATGGCAGCTAAGGTGGACATGCCACTGCCGAGCCTAACACTGCTGTCAGGAACAGTTAGGCACCACACAGCCTAGTCTTCTGTGTTCCACAAAGTCCCATCAGTGCAGACTTCTGGCCAGTTCTTCACAGCAGTACAACAAAGATGACCTCTATACTTAGCTTACCTTGTTTCTTGTTTTTGTCTAAGCCTTCAACAGAATGGCTTTTTCTGTCCATATTCTACCAATGTTCTAATCATAACCACTTAAGAACTCTGGCTTTCTTCTCACCCCCTCCCCCCATCAGAATCTCTCAGTGTTCCACACATAGC
>NW_022196905.1:99281193-99308799 GCF_008632895.1 Mastomys coucha
TTCTAAAGGTGTTTTCACATTTCCAGTAACAACAACCTTACTTCTTGGCAACAATTTAAATCTCTAAATAAACACACTCCTAATTCTGGAGCGTAGGAGTCCTCCGTTAACACCTGGTGAGGGCCTTTGTGTTAAAGTGCATCATGCTACAAGAACAAGTGAGCACATAAGAGGCAGAGAAAACTAAACAAAGTCATCCTTTCTACGAGACACTTCTTCAACAGGCTCCTCTACTAACAAAGGCCTGTGTGAGGGTCCAGCCTTGAGAGCCTAACCCTCTTACAGATTCCACATCTCAACACCTACAACAGTAACTAAACTTCAACCCAAATTCTACAGGCGAATCTCCAAATCTTCATTGTGCTGCGTTACAATAAAACATAATGGCCACATTAGATAAAGCCCAAATAGAATTATGCTATAGACCAGCTAGGAGGAAGAAATTATTTTTTTCTACGAAGTAAGCATGTTCAAGATGGGAAAGCAAAAGCAACTAGGAGTTTATTTGGAAAAAAAAAAAAAGCAGGAATTAAGTTATCAAAAGGAGGTAACCACCATTCTAGCACCATTAAAAAGATGGTGGTGAAGGCCAATGTAGCAGCTGATGAGGTAGGAAAGAGATACATGCCCAAAGGTGTCCTCAAGGGTGAGTCTGATGAACCAACTCAGTTCTCAGTGCTGCCAGTAAGCCTCCACGGCTCAAGCCTCAAGCAAATAAAAAAGACTGTTCAAAGAAGCATTGTTCACATAAGCATTTTTCTCAATTTCAACTTAGAAACAAACAAACAAACAACCCCCTAGGCTTTGGGAGGGTAATTATTTTTAAAGAAACATGTTAGCTGGCATAAGACAAGAATTAAGGGTAGGAGGGCTTTTATTTTAAAAATAACCTGTCTTTTCACTTAAGCTTTCTGACTTCGTGGAGTCCAGAAGATTAGCTTTATAGATGTGCAGTTGCATAGGGCTCCACATATATATTTAATGTTCTGCTGCTGAAGTCTTGAAACATTTCATAACTTTCAAAGGCTGCTACATAATCATTTTGCAGAGGACCATAAAATGTATTCAGTGCCATGTCTTGAGTACCTAGAACCATAAGGAGGAAATGAAGTGTATCATGGAGCGCCCATGCAAAAGGAGGCTACCAAGAACAACGCCTGCACTCCCTCCCTTTGACCAGCTCGGATTCTCTGCATAATTCCTCCACCACCACATTTCTCTTCTATTCAAAAACTAAACATAAAGGCTGTTAGTATAGTATCTTCTGTTTGTGTTGTCTTTCCAGACAGGGTTTCTCTGTGGAGCCCCCTTGCCTCTGCCTCCTGCCTGCTGGCACTGAAGGAAGGATGTGTGCCAGCACCACTTCCCCTTGATATTTTCACTCTGAGACTGGGGAGATTTTTCCTTAGCATACTAATTGCACACAACAATTTTAACACTTTATTTTCAATGACTATAAAATAGTAACTAACCCCAAATCAAAATAAACAATCGGGGGCAAGTGTACCTAAAAACATTTTAATATTTCACCTGGAAAGGATGATATGTAAATGACTTGGAAAGTAGCACTTTTATTTACACTTAAAGTCAATGTGGTAGAAGGGGGGAAAAAAGCACAATTTGTAGATGTACCCATTGTTTCAAAGTACAACTGTTTCAAAATATATCCAAATATATAAATGATAACTGGCATAAATGATAAAAATAGAACAACATATTATTTCTTTTTGTTAATAAGGAAACAAGTTAACATTTCCTCTCTAGGTTGAGTTGGGGTTATATGCTGTTTTATTCAACAGGATTGGCAAAGCAAATATTTGCCAAGGAAACTGACTACTTTTCTTAGACTAAGGCGCATACAAAATACAGAACAACAGAACAATAATAATGAATCTGAGTCATCTTTTAAAAAAGAATTACTTAAACATTTTAACCAAATTCTTGCCCTCTATAAGCTTCTATATTTCTAAGATATCATTTTAGGAACAATTAAACAAGTGTTCAGTAAGAAAGTCAAATCCACCTCCTATACAGTCACATTCAAGTTTAATAAGACAGATAAATCTTAATGCAGCACATTTTTGGTTTCAATGAATTTGATTTGGCTTTTAATCACTTTTAAGTCTTTACACATTCCAACAAAGTTCCAAAGTAAGAGCAGATACGGTATTTTCTTTTCAAAGAATTTTCTAGCTAAGGTCATGTGAATGTGTGTGTGCATGCATGGGCACTGAATATAACACTGAATAGAAAGAGTTAACATTATTCTTCAACCTCCTACATAAACCAAGAAAGAAAGGAAAGGAGGAAAGGAAAGAAAGAAAGGAAGGAAGGAAAGAAAGAAAGGAAGGGAGAAAAAAAGAAAGGAAAAGGAAAGGAAAGGAAAGAAGGGAATGAAGGAAGAAAAAGAAAGAGAAGGAAAGAAAGAAAGAAAGAAAGAGAGAGAGAGAGGGAAAGAGGGAGGGAGGGAGAAAATCCTACTCTTGGCCTTTTTAAGTGAGGAGTGAGGTCTCCAAAGAGCCTTTGTGCCTGCCTGACCTCACAAGAGACAGTCCAAGTCCATGTGTATGATACCTTTCTTAGGGTTTCTGTTGTTCTGGTCATAAGACACATGACCAAAAGAACTTGGTTGAAGAGGAAAAGGTTTATTTAATCTTCCAACTCTCAGGTCATCACTAAAGGAATTTGGGGCAGGAACTCAAGGCAGAAATCTGGAACCAGGAACTGAAGCAGAAGCCAGAGAGGAATGCTGCTTACTGGCTGGTTCCTCACAGTTTATTTAGCTTGCTTTCTTGTACCATCTAGAATCCAGACCTCCTACATCAGTCATTAGTACCATCTAGAACCCAGACCCTCCTACAGCAATCTTTGCCACCAACACGGTCCAATCTAGTAAGGGCATTTATTTTCTCAACTGAGGGTTCCATCTTCTCAAACAGCTGTAGTTTGCCTCAAGCTGACAAAAAGTACTAACCAGGGTAATACCCATAAAGTCAATGATAGCAAAACACTTACATTTAGTTCTAGCTAACAATGCATTTTGTAAGCGTACCTTAATCCAGATCATAAACAGCACAAGAATTCATGTTAGACGAGAAATCACAGCACATTAAAAAAATAACATTAAGAAGTAAACACTAGAAAATTAACAAGTAATAAAGCTAGAGACGACTGGAGCCAGGCAGGGGTGGGAATAACACAATCAAACAGAATTAAACTCTAATAGGAAACAAGCAAAAACAGGCATCATAAAACTGAATTTCATCTGTGGTGGTCTGGCGGTCACCTGTGTGAGGTGGCTATTTACAGATGCCCTGCCTACCCTCGAGCCACGGTCACTGCCACCAAACTAGCTGTCTACCCGCTGGCCCTATTTCACATTCCTATTGCCATTATTCTTAATGACTTATGAATTAAAATTACTCAATTTAAGTCTTAAGATGAATTTCTCCTTCTCCTAATCTTTTATTCAAAAAAAAAAAAGGGGGTTCCAAAGCATCATATAAGTCCTTTTAAGAAGGACTTAAAAGGGATTTTGAGCTTGGCATGTTGGTACATGCTGTTTTTAATCCTAGTACTCAGGAGGCAGAGGCACACAGATCTCCAGTTATAGCTGCCTGGTCTACAGAATGTGTTCTAGGAGTAGAACTGCACAGTAGAGAACAAAAACAAAAGGATTTTGCTTCATTACAAAGTTAGTTCCAACATTCAATTATCCTTTTGTCTTCTATTTGACTTACTTCATCATCTAACTTATTTAATTCCTTACCTCCTGCCTACCAGTATTCTTAATAAACATTTCATTTTCTCACAATATTGCCTCCTTTTTCAAGTATGATTCCTTTCCTCTCTAGACCCTAACTTTCTGTTCCAACCAGCTAACTTTGAGTTTCAAATCAAATGACACATGCTGGGATGGTGTGTAGCTCCTTTTTCATACATGTTTTTAGCATACCAAAAAAAAAAAAAAAAAAAAAAAAAAAAATCAACCCAACCAAACACACAACAACAGCAACAATAACAAACCAAAACCCCAATGGGTTAAAATTCCAGCATTTGGAAAGCCTATGACAACCCCTCCACAGTGCATGTGTGTCCCACCTACCTCGCAGAGCCGCCTGCCTTCCCTTCTTCCCTCTTCCTCTGCATCGGCACAGCAAGGAGTTCACACAGCTCACCCAAGCACTTGCCCGTCTGTCTTATTATCACGGTCATGTTTACATGTGTTTCTACTACATGTAAAATTCAACCCGCCTCTGTAGTACTCAGCACAATGCTCGGGCCACACAGGAGCTGTAGGAAGGCCTGCTAACCAGTGTGTACTCTACCAAACATCTTAGAAATCTAATTAACTAATCTTAGAAAATATACTCAACCAGAACAACTCACTATGCTGCCCAAGTCTGAATAAATGACACATTACTGCCACATAAACACAGATTATGTTCTTATTCCTTATAATGAGTGTGTTGTAGTGAGACAAGTTACAGCTAAGAAATGGACACTGTCTCATGGATAGCTTTTAAAAACAAGTTGGAATATACCATGTGGTCCTTTTTTTATGTGTATGTGAGTACATGCGCATGCTCATTTTCATGCAGGTATTTAACAAAAAGGGTAAAAGGAAAGAAGGGATTAAACAAGTACCCTTCACTCCTGGGTCTGCTCAGAAGGTAGGCTGGCCTAAGCAAGCACCAGAGCTGCTGAGATAGATGTCAGTTACCCGGCACATGCTGTGTGCTAACCTTAAACAGCTCCAATTTGGAGGGTTACCCTTGCTGATATCCTTTGCTTACTTAAACTCTGCTAGCAAATACCTCTTATTCATTTCAAAGCCAACCCAGTCAAGAATTACCAAGATACCTGGCTTTAAGTTTAAAAGCCGATCAACAGTTTCTGTTTATACTCCAAAGGACGCACAGCCTTCAGAGCATTGCACTGTGAATGTGCAAATCAGTGATGTATAATGAGGAGCTTCAACAATGTCCTGGAAGAAAGCTTGCCCACAGCAGTTCTAGAGCACAGGAGTGACTCTATCCTAAAGGCCTATGAGCCTACTCAGTACCTGGCTGAGGTCATTAGCACTTGTAGGAGTATTGTATCATTAGAAAACAAACAAACAAACAAACAAACAAACAAACAAACCCATTAGTAAGATCCAACTTACAATTACACTTTAAAAGTGGATGATTTGAAAAGTATTTGCTTTTTGACAAGCAGGCATACTGTACTAGTGGCACTGACTAAGGACTAATACTAATTTCTAAGCCCTTTTCTTACTTTTCTAATTATGGCAGACTGGTCACTTTGGATAACTAGTATGTACTGCTTGTTAAGTGTTATGGAAAATGTGTTCCGCAGATGGACAAATAAGATCCTTCCTCAACATACTTCTAGAATAAAAGCTATTTCCTCCATTAATTTTAAATAACTAGAAATGTCCACTTTACATTAGTATCTAACTTTAAAAGAAAATAGCTGGTAGATTAAAAAAAAAAATGAACAGGTTGAAAGAACTAATACAGAAATGACAGGCAGCACTACTGCCATGTGCTGCTGCAGCTGCCTCAAGGGTTAGGATTCTTCTAACCCATACCAGTCCTTAACAGAGAGAAACTTAGGGCAGAGTACTCGAATGTGCGGGGTAGCTTTTCAGTGTTGAGTAGACCAACCTACTGGGTCATACTACATACTACTTTTCTAATGAGAAAGAATAAATCAAAAGCACTAGAGTGCATCAGATGATAGATGAGCAGGACAGGCTGCAGGTATAAATGTGAACTTATACATGCAAGTTGAGATGTTAAAGAAACATCACATTACGAGTATCTGAATCATCACCAAATTGATATTTTAGGAAGTAGACTTTTCAGTCTAAGGCTAACTGGAAAGACCTAAGTTGGAAGGACTATTTCTATCTCTGGAATACCACTGGATTGCATAGAAGATGCCAGGAGCGGACGGCTTCTACAAAGGCTTAAAGTTAAAAGCTCATTCTACCACAAGTTACCACAGAACTATCATTCTTGAGAATGTCTAAGCGTGAGTTTGTGTTGTGTGCATGTGTGTGCATTTGCCTGTCCATGCACATGTGGAGCCAGAGGCTGAGGTTGGATGTCTCTCTAAGTTGTGTCTTCACCTTATTTACCTGTTTACTCTGAAATGTTCTCTCACTGAGCCTGAAGCCTGCAGTTTCAACTGCACAGGGTAGCCAGCATCTCTCTGCTTCCCACACTGGGGTTGCAAGTGAGTGTTGCTACGTTCAACTTATATACTTGGACATCGGGATCCAATCTTTGATCCTTGCATATGTAGAAAGCACTTTAAGCACTGAGCCACCTTCCCAGTGCCTATTGAAGCTTTTTCTTCAAGACTGGACCACACAAGTAAAAGTATTCATGAAGAAAAGCTGAACTAGGAAGAAACACACTAGAGTCTTAGAGGCTTCACTCCTACTGTTTCTCTTTTTCATTGTTCCAACTGATATACTTGTATGGAAGTATGGTTTGTTTATAAATGAATGATCCATCTATCTATCTATCTATCTATCTATCTATCTATCTATCTATCTATCTATCTATCTATCTAATCTATCTGTTTTTTAAAAAGTTAAGCCTGTTACTCATATGAACCAATGAATCCCTTATACTAATCTAGAGTCCTCTAGGGCCCTTGTGATACAGATACTGGGAAATAAATAGGCATGTGGAGTTTATAGATACTAATAGGAGTCTCTGGGAAACAAAAACATTAATAATGCTGAATAAAAATGTCTTTGGTTGGCATGAGAAAGCAGGACGTTAACCCTAAACTGGGACACATTATTTCAGAGTGTCTAAGGGAGGGAAGTGGTTATGCAGAGTGGCATTCTCTTCTCTTCGTGCCTACAACTAACACACACTTGATTTTCTAGCACTGATGACATGGTGGTTGGTACTTAAGTGCAATGTCTTTCTTCTATTTCCTTGGTGGCCTGCCTTTTCCCAGTTCCTTTTCCGCTCCTTTCTTTATGATAATGAAGGGTGCTGATTTGTCTTTGTTGTTTTCATGAAAGGTAATATCAATTACCAGTGCCTTAAAGTACTATTGTTTTCTGAAAAGTTTTAAGATGAGACAAAAGTATTTTCTACTGAAGCAACAGTCAAGTGGAGGATTGCTGAGTACTCAGTGAGCCGCTCTCAGAAGCCCTCCAAAGTCTACAGCAGGCCTCATCAGCTTCCTGGGCTCCTGCTGTCTCTAATTAGACTCACCACAATGTTCCCCACTTTAAGCCCACTTTCATTTTAGAATTATCCAACAGAAATCCAAGAATACATAATAGTAACTATGGGGGAAAGCCAGGGTCAGACAGTCTTGGTTTGAACTCTAGCTCTGCTATGCAGGAACTCTCTAAGTGCAGACAAATGACCAAAACTCGGAACACAACTTCCTTACACAATGAGAAGAGCACCTAGATCTACATCTCACAGCGCTGTCCCTAAGCACCATGCTTGTGAGCAGAGCATGGTGCTCACAGCGCTGATTTGCCAGTTCAGCAGCTTCTTTTATTGTCCCCTGTCTTTCCTATCTACAACTGCAACCTAATCAAATACAGGAAAAAAGAAACTTAAAACCTTAGTCAGAGCTCTATACCAGTAAACTAAAACTGCTTTTCTCCTTTTTATATAAATGGTGTCTTTCTCGTCTGTATCTCAATCCAAGAGACAGACAAAGTGAAGAAGCAGAAGAGCAAGCCCCGTATGAACAGTGTTTCTTTAGCAGCAAGGACACAGTAGGTGTAAGCACGAGGAAGAGCATAAAGACCAGGCCAACAGCCACTCAAGAGAGCACATAGTCACGACCTCAAAGGAGCAATTACAAAGTTATATTACAAAGAGGATTTTAATGGAAAAAAAAAAAAGATTTGTGCAGTTCTATTTAGAAAAACAAGTTTAAGATTCGCAAGAAATGGGATTTAGTAAAGTAGGCAGCCTGAAGAGTACAAATCAAAGAGCAGAGCATTTTGCAAGATATCAGAAGCATAAGCTGACAAATGTCCACAAAAGACATTATCTGCAAAGTTGGACTAGCTAAACAAAATAACTCAGAAATGTGTGCGTCAGCATGTATATTGAGGGCTAGGTTATTAATCCTAAATGTAGGTTAGGGCCATTAAAAGAAAACTCTGTACAGTGGTCAAATTAATATTAATTTAATAAGTCAATTTAATATTAATGTCCCCCTTTGAAGATTCAATTTATAGACTAATGGATTACTCTATCTATTTGAGGCTTTATTGTGATTTCCTTTTGTAATAAAGCGCCTTTTTCCAAAGCAGCATTACTGTAGTCTTTTTCATGCTTGTTAACCAAGGAGGTGCTTTTTCGAGAATCTACTCATAGAAAAGTAAATTCAAAAATCAAAAATAGTATACTTTTTAAAAGAGTGGAATATGGACTCGAAAGTTCACCTCAAATGGGCTATTTTCCTCAAATCAAATCAGTATGAGTCAAATGGAAATAATCACTTATTGAAATCCTATCTAATAGTTTACAAGTTGCTGAAATTTAATGTGTATTCAATTGGTGCTTACCAAAAGGAGCTATAGATATATCATCTAACTTATTGGCATCACTGTGGTGAGGCATTAAAAAAGAGAGAGAGAGTACTGTATCAGACAGATTCACTGCGGTATCTTTCAGACATACCTGTACCAGTCAAAAGTCCAGCACTCTTCCTTCGTGCACAAGCGCGTAAGTGGTTGGACAGGCTAACAGCACTTGTAAACGTCGTATTGCAATGCACACATGTAAGCTTCACAGGCATACCTAGCATTCAAAAGAAAACTATAATCCAGTTCTCACTTCAAAAATGGAAAAATTCTTAGCTTAGTGTATGTAGAAAAGTACCTCAATAAAGACAGCTTTTAATTGCTCACTCAGTTAGCTTAGCTTAAATTAAGGACAGGGAGTTAACTCTTGGTAGCTGCCAGTTAGTATTTAGAGCCAGCCTATGCTCCTTGGGAAAATGCAAGGGGAGTGGCCTAGACCGCCAAGCTCCTCTAGGTTGAACCTACAGTCACTTCCTTGCAGAGCTCTGTGTTACACAGATCTTTCTTAGACATACTGAAATCCAGTCTTGGGATTTGAATAGCACAGTTCTGTTGGGAAGGTTCAAAGTGTTTTACCAATAAAAAGAATTAAGAACTTTAGTTGAGAAAGTGGTAATTAAAGTGTTTTACCCACAAAACCGTAAAAGGCTCGTTTCTAAATGAGGCTTTGCAATGAAGGCTAGAGAGGAAGTGGTGACACCACGGAGCAGCTGCTAGACTCAGCGATTCATTCAGGGCATTTTACCTTCATTACTCTTTCATCAATAATGAAAGCTAATGATTTCAAGGGTTTTTTTTTTTTATTGCTAAAATCTTTGCGCTAAATAAATGATCAACAAGCCAATACCATTACAGGTAAGGAAACATGTAGAAAAATAAACTCAAAACTTTTCAGACAACCCTCACTCCCCCAAAACATTTCAATAGGTGTCTCAATAGCGTTATGATGGCCACAAGAAATACCGCATCGCAATCCACACAGCCAGCACGATGGCTCATTCTATGCTTCTTAAAAAGAAAAAAAGACCACTAGTAACTTCAACAGACCCTTTACAGGAAAGAGAGCACCCTACTCCCCAGGAGCCTAAATCAGAGGAAGTATTTTTTCAGACTACTAACATTCCCCCAAATCAAAATGGCAATACAAATACTGAGATACTTAGTGCTTGCCAAGAAGCAAACCAGAGTCACAGTCATTTCATTTTGTTATTAATACACTCACCAATTTCTATTTGGCTAAGAGCACAGTCAACATAGGCTCACGTACATAAATCCTCAACATTCTTAACCTCAAAACAATCAAACAAACAAACCCAAACACCCTTCTAGTGTTTGAGTATAAACCGGACCTAAGAATACCAAAATAGTTCTTTATCTGCCACATCATTTCCCAATACCTTCAAAACATCCCTTCAACAGAAAGCAACGGCACTAAAGCAAGCACCTGCCCTGCTGCAGTTATCACAACTGTGAACCCCAGAAGGCCAGGCAAACACCTGTAATCACTACAGCTCTAAAGTCACAATACAACGAGGCTTCAGGGAGGAGGCTCTTGTTTGGGTTAATAGTATCACACAGCAATACCATCCTTTGGTCTAAAGCTGTTCTGTACTGCCTTGCCTTGCCTAAGCAGAGGGACAGCAGCAGCTCAGTTCTGAATACATCATTGGCAGCAATGGCAGAAACACGTCAGAGGTCTTCCAAGAATACTGCTGTGTTGCTAAACATGAGCCTCCCATCCATACCACAGAGTCCTGAGCTTTACAGGTCAGGTGGCTTGGGGTAGGGGTAGGAGTGGGGGCGGGGGTGTGGTGTGGTGTGTGTTTTGCTTTTGTTCTCAACTTACATTCAGACCAAGAATGAGGCAGAGACTCAGTGCTCCTGGGCATCCTCTGATGAGCTACAGTAGAGCCAGTATGACCTGCCAGTACAGCCGTTTGAACAGGAAGATGGATGCTCCACCTCACAGAGCACAACTCAACTGTGTTGAAAGACTCACAAGCATCCTTACCTGAGTGCATAGTCAAGTCCATTTTTTGTGGCTGATAGATCAACGGACTGTCTTCATTTAATGGAAGAACGCACTTCTGAACAAATCTCTTTCTTGCTGTCTGGTTATGGATCTTGTGAGGAGAAATAGCACAATTCCTTTCTTCGCCTAGCCTTCTACTTTTAAGAAGTTCTATCAGTGTAAGAGATTGATTCTTTTTCCCACTGGGCAGTTCAGGCTTTGTTTCGTCACACTCACTTAAGAAATTCAGCCCTTCTTCCTCTGATGCAGACACTGAGAGAGCCTCTGTTTTTAGGCCATTGTGGTATTCATCAAGAGGTAAGACATTGTGAGATAGGAAGTCATCGCCTGAGGAGAGTTTCTGAGCTACAAACGGTCTGGGGATAATGCGGCGACTGTTGAGCGCCTTCAGGATCTTTTCATACTTCTCTTCATTTTGCATCATCTCATTCAGAACACAGATTGGAGATTTGTGAGCATCCCATTTAGTTTTCCCAAGTCTTTTCAGATGGCCTCTGACATGATTTGATAACCCAATCTTTGTGTCAAACCAACCACCACAGAGCTGACAAGTATGTTCGGAAGTAGTTTCAGACTTCTCTATAGCTAAAAAAAGATTTTTAAGAGTAGTATCAGACTCTTACAAATCACTGCAAATGAATAAACTCATAAATGGAAACTGTGTGATTCTAAAAAGGACCAAACTCAAAACACAATTTTCAACTTCTCTGAATCTGAACAGATTTATTAGGCCCCAACACTGTCCACAGTAAACTTACCTTTTCTCACACGTTTCACAGGCGTCCCTGTGCCAGTTCTTTTGAAATGCTGCATCTTGTCACTTGTAGCTATTTGTTCTGGTGATACAACATGACGGGCTTCATAGCTTAATCCTGCTCTGTGAAGATGTCCTCGGACGTGATTTGACAGGCCAACACCTGTTTCAAATGTTGCTGGGCAATAAGGACATGACTTCTTCTCAAGAGACAAATCAGTCCAATGAAAAACAGAACTATGCTTTGACAAAGGCGTGTCTGCGTTTTCCAAATGCTGAGGATCATGTATATCCTGTAAAAAGCTGTTAGTGCCGCCGTCTTCATAATATTCAAAGTAGAAGCCATCATTCTGATCATAACTCAGGGCAGCACTGTCTCCAGGCCCCTGGCCTTCCATCTTGCTTTTAAATAGAGGCAATATGTTTACATGTTCTTGACTAAGGTCACTGTAGGTTTCTTCTTCCATGGCCTGTGTAGTGTAATCACCTAACTCAACATTATCCCAGGAACTGTCATCTTCTGTTTCGTAACTATCTTTCTTATCAGAATGAAGCTTTTGTAAAACAACTACAGTCATTTTATGCAGAAAGTCAGGATAGCTATCCAAGTCCTCTCCACCAGAGCTTTCCTTCTTTGAAGCCTTACCTACTCTTTTTACAGCTACACGCTTGTGGTCTTTCTCATTTTCTGGCCTTTTGGTGTCTGGGTTATGAGGGTCTGAAATAAAATTATTATGAGAATTATTTGATGAAAATAGATGTAAAGAGTTTAATGAATTAGCCTCTTTTTTGAAAGGAGGTGGGTATGAGTCACCTGATTTTCTGATCGTCCGGTAGTTGTCATACTTGTGTCTATATAAATAACTGCTGTCGGCCTTGGCGGTAGGCTTTTCTCTGGGGGCCTGATGGAAATACTTTGGCTTTTGGTCAGTTCTGCTTTTAACCATAACATTCTTGTGAGGAGACTTGTTTTGACTGCATGCATTTATACCAGATTGGGCAATGCTTTTCCGGGCTTTTTGTATTCTATGTGGCCGCTTATGAAATTTTGAAAAATTACTTGACTGTGAGCTTGATCCAAGTGTTCGTTTAGCATCCTGTTTTAAAGCAGAGTTCTTTGGAAATGTACTTGACTGCTGTTTAGCTAATGACTTGGTGCTATCGACATCTACAGACTCCTCGAGGCTGTCACTTTTTCTTTTGTCCAATCCAAGAGGATTACCAAAGGAATCAACACACGACGAGGAATGCAAATACTCCATATGCTTCTTCAGAATACTTCTGGCTGAAGTAGTGAAGGGACACATCTTACAAAGGTATGTAGCAGGTTTTTTGGATGATCCTACAATGGAGTCTTTCACTGAAGTCTTTTTTTGTGTTTTTCTCTGGGTTACTTCTGAAGTGACAACAGGACATTTCACTGCTGCTCCATGGGCAATACCCCGATGGCATTCCAGCTCATTCTCTGTCACTGCCATGAAGTTACACTCCTCACAGCAGTAGTACCGTTTGTCTTTCTCGTGGGTTTTAGCATGTTGCACAAACGTCTTAGGGCAATTGGTACCAAACACACACTGAGGGCACTGTAGTCGAGCACTTCTGCCTTCATCTTGGAGCTCTTTCAATTCACGGATTTCTTCCATCAGCTTCTGCCGTCTTTCTTGGTGAATGATCATATGTTTCAGCAGTGAGTTACGATCTCGAAATGTCCGTCCACATTCTCTACAAGCATATGGCCTGGGGACATTAAGGTGGCGAAAGTGACTATTCCCATCTAAATGATACATCATATGCCTGTGGAGATGCTTTTTCTCCCTAAAATTCACATTGCACTTTGTACAGGGGTAGAATGATGGCTCTTCGGTACTCAAAGCAACAGGTGACTCAGGATCACTCTCTTCACATTTCTTTTTTAAGGTATTTGAAATTAAAGTGCGAGTATGAACAGGTGAATTATCTTCTCCACATTTATCTGAGTTATAAACTAGATGCTGAAAGGTGTCCACAGACTCCAAGTGTCCGTCAGCTGACTCAGGTTTAACTTTTGATAATGTGTAGTTCTCAGAGTCTATTGCTTGGATCTCCTCATTTTGCCCTAGAAAATCAACTTGTAGAATTTTTGATTTCCCAGGTGCACGGCCCGAGTCACTGAAGCAGTCCTCTGTGTAACGAGTGATCTTGCTCACATCCATTTTTCTCTTTCTCTTTTTTTCTAGACCTACTACTTTAGAATGAGCTGGGGGTTTACCCACTGTCTCTTCATTAGTCATAAGAAACTGAATGAACTCTTTTTGGGGATCCCAGTTTGTATCATTTTCTGACCTAAATTCGTCTGTACCTGAGGAAAGCACGGCTATCGTGCTGACACAGTCGTCTCTGACCACTGCGCTGTCGTCACCCTGACCCACCTCTGCTTGACTTAGTAAAGTGCTCTCTGACTTCATGCTACTCCCTACTGAATTCTGAACATCACAACCAACTAAAGCAGAGGTAGGTACTTTTTTAATGGAATGGGTTGGATTCTTATTCTTAGTATGTGCTACATCTGATAACAAAAATAGAACTTGGTGTTGACTTGCTTTTTGTGGTGTAGACAGCTGATGATCAGCTGCTGCCTTCAAAGTGGTGCAAGATTCTGTTGTTAGCTGATCCGCAGGCTGTCCAGTGGTTAATGAAACACTACCTTCATTCATATTGGAAGTCTTTGTTGAGGAGCGTGAGACTGGTCCATTAACAACAGCTCCTGTAGGCAAGGTATAGTTTTCCATAGGAGTGCGGGCAGGGATACACAAAGCAGACTGGCCTCCACTTAAGGTTTTTTCTGATTGATCCTCTGACAATTCTTCAGATAGAGTCAATGAACTGTTTTTCTGAAATGATGTCTGACAATCTTTTGGTTTATGAACTCCACTGTCTTTTTCAGAGATAAAATTGTTGTCATCTTGGAGTTCTTCTTTAGCACCAGTAACATCGGTGTTTATCTTCAAATCATCCATATTGTTGGCAAGATCATTTAACACATTTAGTCTAGAAAATAGAAAACAAAAATTTAGATTTGCATCAAAGAAATGTTATTGGAATGTATGGAAAATTGGAAGTATACGTTTTCCTTGGTTTAATTTTCTACTCTTTTACTCTTTCTATATTGAGATATTAATAGCTTTATAGGAATTAGAAAACACTTCAAAGAGTGAACCACTTTAAAAATATTTTCAAAGCAAATATTGCTATTTCTGCTTTCTAGAAATTAAGTATTATACATACACAAAATAACCTACGGAAATGCAGCATACACTTACATAAAATATAAATGAATGCATTATACACTTGAAAAAAAGTTTAAAATACCATGCATAGTTTTATAATAAAAAGAATTCTCTGGCGTGAATGCATTTTCCTAAGGACAGTTACTCACTATACAGTAGGAGAACTGGAATTATCAATGTTGTAAAGAAGAACTACTTTATCACCTGAAGCTCATTCCTGGAAGAAGGTAACAAAACACTTCAGGGTAAATAACATGGGTCAAATATAGTAATCAACATTACTGGCTTACTTATATATAAATAGTTACTTTTCCCTCTAAAATATTTAAAACTGTTTTGCTCAAGATAGTGTTCTGTCAAAATTCTACAAAACTGCCTTATTCATAAGGTTCTAGTCATTCTTTATCCAAGTTATTCTTAATTATAAGCTACTAATGTTAAAATTAGTAAAGTTTAAAATTTCATACTCTGAGATCCCAAATTCTAGGCATTTCCAAAAAGCAATTATACCATTTATAATCTAACAGTAGCGTAGAGGCCTAGAACTTTCTTATGAGATGCTATAAATAGTGTATTTCATACATAATGTAGATTTAACATGGCAAAGTGCTTTTGATCATATATTGAGCTGTTATAAGAAGACGAAAGAATCTTAAAAGAAAGGAGGCTCGTATGAGGAAAGAAGCCGTATGAGGCTGCCCCGAGAGGCAATGACTACTCGCTCTTCCACATGGCTCTTTGGAAAAGTGGACACACTGCACTACAACTGCTTGTCCTTAACTTTTTAAGGGCAGAGACACAACCTAGTCACCATCATGTTTCGCTGCGCAAGGCAGTGATTGTTAAATAAAGGAGTAAGTACTGAATACGTAAAAATGCACCTGCAAGCGGGGCAGTGGTGGCGCACGCCATTAATCCCAGCACTTGGGAGGCAGAGGCAGGCGGATTTCTGAGTTCGAGGCCAGCCTGGTCTACAGAGTGAGTTCCAGGACAGCCAGGGCTACACAGAGAAACCCTGTCTTGAAAAACAAAAAACCAAAACAAAACAAAAAATGCAACTGCAAAATAAAAAAAAAATAAATTAAAAAAAAAAAAGGAAAGCAGCTTTCTATCTGTGAGATCCAAACACAAGCCACTCACTCACATCAACAGGGCAGGTCTGGTCTCTGCTTTGCAGATAAAAATAGATCCTTCTCATTATCTTTGCAGGTTTTTTTTTTTTTTTTTAATTTGTATAGTGAACAGCAGAGCTCTAAAATTCAATTCAGAAATTAAGATATTTTAAATAATTTTCACTTAGAGTACAAATTTCATGTTTTGTAAAACATTAACTCTACCATAAAAAGAAAGGATTTGAATAACTGTCTCATTTCATAACTTACAGAAACACATTCTTTCAACAAAATGTTTAATAAATGCATCAAAGATTACAAACAAGTCATCATAAAGGCCTTTCCTTGGCATTATTTATACCAACAATCATTATTCCTTCTCTCACACATGTGAGAATTCTGCTTTGAAGCTGGCAAACTTCCACAGTAATAAAAATAGACTTCCAATAAGATCATATTCACGATATCACCCCAAAATGGTGCTAATGCAGCACCCAGCAGGGGTCTACATCACAAACAAAAGTTAAAAATGGGCAGCACATAAACATGTGTGAGGAAAGAGTGGGGTTGATGCTGTCCTGGTACCAAACCCTGGTATTTCAGGCCAAGTTCAGGAAAACAGTACTACCTCAGTACTAACAACCTCAGAATGCCGTGATGAATGACAGGTTTGTAACTAGCCTGAGAGACACTTTCTGTTTCTATTTATTATAATCACAGAGGTAGTCAAATATATGCTCAGTCAATTTGAAGCCTGTATTAGCTTTTCTCAACAGGAAGCAACGTTGCTAACGAAGTGGTAAATTCAGTGTTAATGAGTGGCTTCACTGTTACCACCTCAGAGGTAAAGCCTTCCATGTTCTGTGTTCTACCCATCTGTTCTGGTGTTAGAGGTTGAAGGATGAACAGACGCCTTCCATTTAAAGCAACTTCACTGGTGCCCCCTGAACAGCAGGGTGACAAACTAGGAGAATATCATGTTGATTTGAAGGCTGCATCCTTGTTACGAGAATGGCTTAATAAGATCTCCTAACTCCACATTCTGAAGACACCAAGCCATTTTGCTCAAAAACATATTAAAAGTACACGTATAAAACATATTTGGTCCACAAAACATATCTAGTAAACAAAGGAAACGAAATCACACTGCTGAAACATGAAATCAGGTCTTTGCCAGCCAGTTTTTCTTCATGTCCACATAATGAAATGTGACTTTAACTATCTACTAATTCATAATCTTCTCTACTTACGAGAAATTACAAGGCTTTCTTAGGCCACTGAAAACGGCAATTTATTTCATCAACTGGAAAACATGCTGTAAGAAATGGGAGTCTACAAGTTGGTGTTTACGAAGAGCTAACATTTTTCTGGGTTTAATTTTCCTAATACATTTTGACTATAAAATGTTTCAAGTATTTTATACAAATTTCAGGGCACGATGAAAAACAATGCATCATTACATTCTGAAGGATCTATATCATTATATTCTGGAAAAATCTATAATTTTCTTCTACTTCCTTGGATTAAAAGAGGACTGTGTTCATCCTCATAAAAAAACATCTGACTTATAAACTCATGTAACACTTTTTCAGGCAGTTTCCAACTACCTTCATATGGACAAGTACACACAGCTGAGGCACTGACACCAGTCTGTTGCTATAAAAAAAGAAACATATTTGTAGATAAGTATTATTCACTGAACTTAAGGACACTAACCAGGGCCTAGAGGGTTAGTTAAATAAGCTTTATTCCAGAGGACCCAGGTTCAATTCCCAGCACCCATATGGCAGCTTACAACTCTGTAACTCCAGTTCCAAGGGATCCAATGCCCTCACACAGAGAAATATGCAAGCAAAAACCAAAGAACAGAAAATAAAAATAAATCATTAAAAGTATATTTAAACAATAAATATAAAGGAAGCTAACAAATCTAAAACATACTATAATGATATAATGTTTAAAAGATTTCAAAGTTTAAGAGAACTTGAATTTGATTAATTCAAAGAACCACTTAAGATTCTTTAAAATACTGTTTAGATAGCACTACTAAAATCCTTCTATAATCATAGAATCACAGAATCTTCCTCTTAACTGAATTTAAAGATGTTCTTTAAAAAATGCATACTTTTTTAAAGCTGCAAATGGGGGTTTAAAATCTACATAAAGCGTACTTCAGCTTCTAGAAACATAATGAGTTCTGCAGCTATAGCTGCCTCTAGTCATACACAGTGAGCACCGCACAGCACAGAGGTCAGGTCTGTCTTCAAGATGACAGATCATCACTTACACGCCTCAAGCTAGTCTTATTGTCTCAGAAATCTCAAACATCAGTATTTTTGCAAACTATCAGCACTTGCTATAACACCCTCACTACACTGCATCTTGAGGTTACTACAGAAGAAATGAGGTGATAATTGCATATTAACATAATTATTCTGTAATCCCTCTGAGCAAGCTTCCTAGGTCACACAGCAATTCAGATTAGATACAACCTTCTTGTCATCAAATCTATGCTGTCCACTTTCTGTTCATGAATAATTCTTTTTTGATAAAAATTACCTTAATTTCATTCTTTTATGTACATTATTAATTGTATTTATTGCAAGTAGGTTAACATTTTGTGGGTACTTATTACATAATGCCAACCTTTGTTATATAGTATAATTTCACATAAAATGTAGTACAATTTTGCCCTTATTCTAAGTTAGTTCATTTGTAAGTTAGACACTAGTAACTGTATTACACAGCTATAAATAAATTATAATGTTGCCCACTAGCTGAGTTCTAGTCAGGTCTTCACAAACCCTATGTTCATTTACATTATCCTTAGAACACATGACAACTTCAGCTCTTGAGGTATAAGTTTGGGTCAAAGAGAGAAAACCACTCACAAACTGTCATCATTGACTTACCCCATCATACTACTGGGGTAAGTCAATCCAATAGACTACATTTAAATCACTTTAGTACCTAAGTCCAGATCCTACTAGAAGACAAAGGGTATTACCTAATCATATCAACTGGGTAGTATCTCAATGTGGATGGGGTAAACGACTCACAAAAATAGAGGCTAACACTAACTACCATGCCATAAAATAAGACAAAAAAAGCAAGTTAATATGCTTAGCTTTACAACCCACAGGGTATTTAATAATCTATAAACTATGAAAACTTGTATAGGAAGCAGAACATATTGTGAATATGTTCAGATTTTAAGGACAGAATTTCACCTTAAAATTCAGAGAAGCCAGGAACAGGAACCCTTGATACAGAAGATGGCTGTCTTATCTAACAACTCAAATGGCTCAGCAGTAGCTACCTGCCAGAAACACTGAACAACAGAACTAGAGGTTGAAGGTCAAGAAAGATGATTTGTAACTAAGGTCCTTTCTAATATGTACAATACATGTTAATTTAATTACATCACTAACCAGTAACTATTTGAAACTAAGAGGAGAATTTAACTACAGGACCTTAAACACTCTCTAATTTCAAGACTATTGGAAACAATCTTTTAATAACAACTGTAACACATTGCTATGATGACCCTCAGGCAATGAGAACAAGGTGCTAAGTGAGGAACACAGGAGAACCACAGAGCTGTCAGCCTCTGACCATGAACATTTTAAGAACCCTAAGGCCACATGGCGAACACATGTAGATAACTACAAAAATGCCAAAGTATGATGGGGGCAACAACATGAAACAAACAAATATTGTACACAGGAAAATTAGATATAGTCTTGCTTTCATTAAAAATAGCTCAAGGTGAGACTTCAAGGTGTGTCTCTATCTCTGTGCTGCTCACAGCACACATGTGCAGGTGACAGAACTCACAGGAGTCATACCCGTCCTTCCACCATGTGGGCCTAGGGACAGAAATCAGGTCTTTTAGCTGGTAGCAAGCACCTTTTACTCACTGAGCTACCTCACCAACTCCTTTCCTACACAGGTATCTTACTACTTCTTGGTCTTAGACTCAGAAATCAGAAACTCAGCAGCACTATATGTACTAGGAAATGCTCATCTGGTCTGCAAATCTGACCAAGAACTCATGGTTAGGGCAGATCCTAACTACTGTCGTTTTGCTAGATGAACATAGTATCAAACTGTCCTCTAAATACCCACAGATTAGAGCAGAGTTCAGACCCAACCAGAGAAGCTTCTGTGGATGATTAGCATGCACACTCAGCCAGCCAGAACACCTGCACCACACCCCAGTCCTGCCAAGAGCCAGGGAGAGAGGAAGAGCCTAAGAGCTAGGGGTCAGGAAGGACCGTCAGAGCAAAGCACTAACTTCCGGTCAGGACCGCTGTGCTCATCAACTCTGAGCAGCTGGCTGCCTGAGCACAGCCTGTACCAGACAGGCCGCTTGGGAGCTGAGGGACTCTTGATGGATAATGGCTTCCATGAGCACAGTCAAATTTTCTTTAAGCAGGTGGTCTCTGGTAGGTTGATACGGTAAAAACATGGCCTCACACTCTGGACAGCACAAGCCAAACTCAGTAAGGGTGGATCTAGGAGTTAGGAGGTCACTACAATCAAAATACATTACATACATGTATGAGCTCAAATAACTAATAAAAATATTTTATAAATGTAAAAATCCTAAGGTTTTGTAGAAATGTTCGCCTTTCAACCCATCTTCAATTCATATAAAATTTCAAAAAGCCCCTACATAGCAAAACTAGTATTAAAAAAGACAAGGCAAGTCATGCTGATTTCAACTTGCTGCAAAGCTACAGCAGTTAAGTGGCAGTGGTAGAGAGACAGGGCACAGACTGATGGCATCTATTTCAGAGTCCAGAATCAACCAATCCATCAGTCATCCATGGCAAACTAATTTTCACCAAGGTATTAAAAACACTGAACAAGAAAAGAACTGTCTTTTGAGCCAGGTCAGATATTAAAACAAACTGATCAACATTTTAAATACCTAGCACTCGGAGAAGAGGCAGGAAGATCTCTGTGAGTCTGAGGCCAGCCTGGGCTACACAGTAAGTTTTAGGTCAACAAAGGTATTCAGTGAGCCCATGACTCTAAAAACAAAAACAAAAACAAAAACAAAAACAAAAACAAAACAAAAAAAACAAGCAAACAAAACAAAGCAAAACAAAAAAGCAATCTGAAGGTAAGAGTCCAATTTGCAAAACTCTTACAAGATGGCATGATATATGAATTCTTTGTCATCAAAAGCACAGGTGGGGGAAAAACTAATATGGACTTTATCAAAATAAAGGATCTATGTAGGGCACAGTGGTGCTCACCTTTAATCCCCACGCTTAGGAGGCAGAGACAGACAGATCTGAGTTCAAGGCTAGCTTGGGCTACAGAGCGAGTTCCAGGACAGCTACACAGAGGAACCCTGTTTTGAATGAATGAATGAATGAATGACTAAATGAAAGAAAGGCCTGTTTATCAAAGGGCATTATTTAAATGTATTAGATAGATGTTAAATAGTCAAGATACATACACAGGTCAACAAGGAGGAAAACAAACAGACTTGATCAAATTGTCTGTTTAAAGAAGATCTACAAATAGCCAACAAGCCAATAAATAAATGTTTAATTTTATGGTCACTGAGGAAATAAAAATCAAAACCTCAAAAAGATAAATTCTTCATATCCATAAGATCCTTAGCTTTAACAAACAATACACGAGAAACAACCAGTATAGAGACCAATGTGAATCAGAGACTCTCACACACAGATGATGAGAAAGTAAAGTGCCCATCTGCAGAAAAAAAGTTAGGTGATTCTGAAAGGGCTAAATGGAAGCACGTGACCCAGCTGTTCAACATCTAGATAATAATCTCAGCAAAAATGAGAACTTGTGTTCAGAGAGATTTGTTTTCCAGTACTTGCAGTAAACCTGGAGCCCGTGCTCAACAGCGCCATATCCTCAGTCCTCATTTTTACTCTGTGAGTAGGACCCACAAAGCTGCCTACATAGGACCTCAGTTCACTGGGAAGTCCAGGTAGGCCTTTAACTTGCAATCCAAATTTCAGCTTCGAAAGTAGCTAATAGCAGTGAGTCTGACTTACAGGGAAAACTTACATTGAAATATGTATAGCTCGTATTTACAAAAGCCAAAAGATACAAGAGAATGCTATTCAACCACAAGTAAGTAGCCAATCATAAAAGGTCGTAAGAGACAGAAGTAACACACCAAGTAAAGATGGAAAGGAGAACTGGAAATGGTCATATAGGCTGTGTATTTTATGGAGTGACCAAATGACTCAGACCTATGCAAGCTGAGGATTTCCTCGGAATGCAAATATACTATACATCAAAAGAGCCATATACTAAAAATTGTTTATTGTCATGTGAATTATTTTAATTTTTAAAGACAACAATCATAGAATGTGGTACATTTTGTCAATATCTAATGATGCAGAAGAAAGTTTTGCTTCCTAGATCTCTTCAAAAGCACCCAGCCAAACCCCAAGTCACAAAAGGGGTTCTTTTTTTTTTAGATTTATTTATTATTATAAATAAGTACACTGTAGCTGTCTTCAGACGTACCAGAAGGGGGCATCAGATCTCATTACGGGTGGTTGTGAGCCACCATGTGGTTGCTGGGATTTGAACTCAGGACTTTCAGAAGAGCAATTAGTGCTCTTACCTACTGAGCCATCTCAACAGCCCACAAAATGGGTTCTTTATAATGTTAAATTAACAAGGTGTCCCATAGTGCATGGTCTTTTTTTTTTTTTCCTTTTTGTTTTTTTGAGACAGGGTTTCTCTGTGTAGCCCTGGCTGTCCTGGAAGTCACTCTGTAGACCAGGCTGGCCTTGAACTCAGAAATCCACCTGCCTCTGCCTCCCAAGTGCTGGGATTAAAGACGTGCAGGGTCTTTCTAGCTGGAGCAAAGGAAAAATGTTTTCAGTTGTTTTGCCAGGCCTTCCTTCCTGTCTGGAGAGCACTCAAGAGCAACAACAGAAGTCAGGAAGAAGGACTAGCATCCTATGCAAACAATGCCAGCAACAGTAGGAGCGGTGGGCGAGCAGAGAGCGCAGGAGTAAAGTGTCTCCTCAGCTCATGGGTCAAACAACAGCATTGCGAGGCAAGCAGGAATAGATAATTAAGCTGTGGGGAGTGCTGTCTTGGGACTGGTGATTCAGAGAGGGGGTCAGGGCTCTGCTCTCCCTACTGCCCATGTGATGCTTCCGCTGCACTTCAAGAAGACACTCAACAGGAGCAAGCCACCTCGGTTCTGGCCTTCCTAGTCTATGATGCCAAAGAGACAGCATAGATGAACACTGGTTCATCATAAATGAACCAATCTGGGTATTCTGTTAGAGCAGCACAAAATCTGGGTAAAGATAAATGAATGACTATGGAATTAAATGTGACTGTAATACAAAACTGAGTAAAAGAGGGGAGAGAATACAAGTGGTATTCAAGTATTCTAGATCTCTGCATTCTCTAAAAGATTAAAATGACTTAATTAAATTAAAATCTTACAGGCAAGAATGCAATTGTAATCCTCAAGGGTAAGTCTCAAAAGTGTGCTCTGAGAACCACTGGTGATCCCCAAGGCTCTGCACAGGAGTGCTCAAAATTAAAGCAATTTTCATACTAACACCTTCTTTGCCTTTTTTACTCTCCTTCTCTCCTAAGTGTATAATGGAATTTTCCAGAGGATGATATCACAACATATTTAAAAAAAAAAAAAGAAAGAAAGGCAGGATACAAAGGGTAAGAATACAAAGGTCTTCAATTAAGACATTTAAAATATTTCTTAAATGTAAATTTCTACTAAATTTCTCCTAGAAAGTATATTTTAGAAAACTGAATTACGCATGCAAACATGTTTTGAAATGCTATCTTAAGTGTTTATGTAGCTTCTGCTCACATTCAAATACAATAGCTATCATACTCCACTGCCTGGACCCTGTGTCCCTGGACTGGTCACACTGGGCGAGCAGGGTAAGGGCAGCTATGCCGCCAAGCATCTGCAAGGCATAAATCCCTCCTGATCCCTGGCCTGCTCCTTAGATAACTGAACTGAGGTAGAGAGACTGACAGAACCATTTAAACATCAGAGTTTTACAAAGGGTCAACAAATAATTTGAGACTCACTGACTTAAATAGAGATAACACTCATAAAAATTGAAAAACTTGAGACCATATCATGAAGATATGAATCTACTTCACAGGAACAAATACATTCAATTTTATAAAACCTGAAATGTAACAAACATTGATAGAAGTGCAAACAACAAAGAGAGCTTGTACCTCATGTATATAAAGATTTACATGTCACATAAACTAAGGCACCGTAGCACTAATACCAGAGTAAGCTGACCAAAGATAAAACGCAGAAAGAGAAACAAGTGCATGTGTGTATATACAATCATCTTATTTATGACAAAGTAATATATATCAACAGCAAGTCTTTTTAATACATATAAAATGTATAGTCACATGAAATGGTGACACAGTTTGTAAAGAGCCAGGGGTGAAGGAAGAATGGAGGACTGGAAACCCTCTGACTTTATCACAGAAGAGCAGCAGCATCTCTGCCTACTTTGCTCCTGTAGAAAGTTGCCCAGAGAATACCCAGCCCTGGCCTGGAGTCCAAAAATGCTGGACAAGAGCAGGGGCTGGGGGGTGGGGCTTTTGGCCCTGACCTGACCTGCTTTCCCAACAGCTTTGGCCTCCCCACTCCTCCTTGTGCACTTCACTGCTGTCACTGCAGACACTCTACTCTCTACCTTGTATTCTGTAGTCTCCAGGCCTGTCGCTATAGTACCCACCTGAATGTCAATAAACAGCAGCTGAAGCAAAAAAAAAAAAAAAAAAAAAAAAAAAAAAAAAAAAATCAATTCTAGCCAAATAGTAAAGATAGTAGGATAGTTCCCAACCATACTGCCAATGGCATTGGCTAGATGGCTGGTCTGTGTACTGTAGATGAGCATTTGGTAGACTGTATACTCCTGTTAGCATCCCTAACCCAATGTACAGGATGCTAAAGTACTCTATCCATTTGCTTGTGAAAGCATTGCCAAAACAGAGATGTGGGATCAAAGAGAAGAGAACTGCCTGCAGTTGAGGACCACTGTTGTACAGCATAAGAGACTGTAGATATTCACATCCTTAGAACAGGAAAGAAACAGAACACAACAAACACTGCCTAGAAGGCAAAATGAAGACCTACTGGACTACACACTAAAATGAAGGTCTCTGTTTCACAAGACAGCAAGACAGTGAAAGTCTGGCCTAAGTAAGTAGGCTTTAGGTATGTTTCTGTCGTAAGTGTAACTAGTAGTTTCTACCTAGAAGTAAGCAAGCTCATAAAAGGGGTGAGGATCCTAATGAGGAGAAAAGAGAAGATTAATTGTAACTAACACAAGCAAAGAGGCCTGGAGAAATGCCTCAGCAGTTAGTAGCAGACAGTGCTCTTGCCGAGGATCTGAATCTAGTCCCCAGCACCAACACAGGACAGCTCAACTGTTTCCTAAGTCCAGGAGATTAATCCCTCTTCTGACCACCCTGAGTACTTGTACTGTACCCAGAGTATATGTGTGTATATACTAGTGTATATACTAGAACTGAAGAGACAGAGTGCCCAGCACTGGTAAGGAACTGGACTATATGGTGAGCAGTATAGACAGCTGGTAGGACCATACACTGAAAAACAGTACTTGTATTACGTCCAATTCTAGCCTATATGCACCAATGATCCAACAAACACATTACACTCTGCAGCATGTTCAACAGTATAACTCAATCCAAAGTTCTGTAGTAAAAAAACAAACCACTAATTAAGAAGTAAAAGTGGACCACAGATATACCTGACAAAGTTCAGACTTCCCCAACATACTGTTGAGACAAAATACTATATAATTCTATTTACATGAAAGTCATGAGGCAACATTCCTCTGAAAGAAAGGCCTAGTGACTGGGAAGGTAAACGTGGGGTGGTCATGAGGTGATTACTATGTGACATCCAATGAGCTATGCCTAACACTTTGTGCACTGTATACACTGTGTACAATACTTTATTAGAGCTGTGCAAGTCTTTTGATGGGAGTGAAAGTGTAAAAAACACAATTTACTTCTCACACTTCAACTACATTCTGTACATGACAAATAAAAAATGCATAAAATATTTTAGAAATAATTGCTGGAGCCCTCAATATGCTGTAGGAAGACTTAAAATTAAAAATATTTAATTCTCTTTGTTTTTCAAATATGTATACCTTAATTATCTAAACATAACTGATTCTTAGCTTCATAAGAAAATATAAAACGCTCACCTTGAAAAGTACTGCTAATAAAGAAAACTTGAAAGAGCTTTCTAATAGACTAAGAAAGAGACTTAAGCCCAGATGACAGATAGCATCTGAAATAATGGGGGCTTCCTGGAAGCCCGCACTCTTCCCTACCCATTAAACTAAGCCTTGGCTTAGACTTTATATTTTATGGCATTTTTATAAACCCTACTGTAGGGTACCAGCAATTATCTAAATTATAAATCAGAATCAAACACAACTTTAAGTTTCTCATCTTAGCTTCTTCCCTGAATGTAATCATGTGTAGCAGAGTACAGTTAACCAAACAACAGTCTAACTCGTTTTTATTTTTAAGCCATGTAGTGCCACCAAGTGGCAACAGTTATTTTTTCTAAAAATACCTCAACTGAAAGTTAACTACAGTATTTTATCAAAATAGGGGAGGGAATCAATCTTACAATTCTAGTCGAAGTTGAAAAATCCAACTGTCTTTTATCTCTAAAGAAGCACATGGCACCATCTGAGAGTTATAAAGTTACAACTCTCCTGGAAGGCCAGTCCTAATTACTTTGACTACTTGCTATGCTCTAACCCACAATTCCATAACTTTACAGACTAACGACACACAGTAAAACAATGGGAAGCTTTCCTATCAACCTATTACCCTTGTTAAGTCTGGGGAAAGAATCAGGAGAAACAGGGTGAAGTAACTTCTGGCATTAGTAACCTAGGACTGCTACAACCAAGTCTTATAGACTGGGTGCTTAAAACAAACGAACAAACAAAAAAACCTAAGAACAAATGTATTGTGTCATAGATCTCAGCAAGGTGTGGAAAGGTTAAGAACCATCTCCTTGCCTCATAAACAACCATCCTTTCCCTCTGACTTCACATCCTGTAGCTCTGAGTCTTAGTACCCAAACTTTCTCACTTCAGAACCCACCAGCTACAATTTATCAGATCTGCTCTAATAATCTACTTTCTTTTTTTCTTAAACTTTTATTGCATTATAATAATAATCTACTTTCATTTGATTACATCTGTAAAGGCTATCTCTCAATCAGGCCATACTCTGGGGTATAGGAGACTTGGGGTTTAATGGGAGCCTTTAGAGAAACCCACAGTTCAATCCAACACACTACACCTTCTGCATTTGACTTTTTTATGTTTTCCTATTTAAAAGAACAAAAACTAATTTAAATCACAGAATGCTATTTTAAATTATTAAATTTTACTAAATTATTAATTGAATTGAAAATTTGTAGCATAAAAATCATATGAAATATCAAAGCAGTGACTGTCATAAAGCCCATGTTCAGTTTTCTGCTAGTAAACTTAGTACTGAATTTCAAACCACTTTACTCACTACTCACTTTATTTAGCCTTTCTGCTGTTCTCTAGCCATGCTTCAAGTATTCTGTCCTCAAGTTCTGCCTCCAAATACATGTATGGATCACCTTGTGCCTAGCTATCTCCAGCTTTTCCTAGAGGAACCTATATAAAATATAACAGCACTTTAGTAACTATCGTCTCTGCTAACACATGGTGCTCTAACACTGGACACATCATGTCCTCATATCTGATCACATATTACTCTCCTCTGACACTGGA
>NW_022196905.1:99308809-99339348 GCF_008632895.1 Mastomys coucha
GATCACATATTACTCTCCTCTGACACTGGACACATCATGTCCTCATATCTGATCACACGTTATTCTCCTCTGACACTGGACACACCATGTCCTCATATCTGATCACATGTTACTCTCCTCTGACACTGGACACACCATGTCCTCATATCTGATCACATGTTACTTTCCTCTGACTACAAAGCAAGCTTCTGGAGAACACGTTTTTCCTTCACAGATGGACAGATGCTCTAACACTTTAGGAATAGCAGAGACTATCCAGGCAATAAGCTGTCTCTACAAATTATCTAAGATTTGGAAGATGTGTCTTTGCACTTCCTACATATTCAGGTCTGATGGGGCTGAAGACTAATTATAGTCTCATAATTGAAGTTAAATTATCTAACATTAAGGAAAATATTCCAGATTTGAAGGGACGATTTTCAATTGGTAATACAAGCTAAAAATCAAACATTTGAAGTACAGAATTGGAAACTCTTTAGGTTATAGGACAGATGACAGAATACTTGCCAAATTGCCAAATATGATGGACTGGATGTTATAAATATATATCATACCTTACAATTTACATACTTGTTATAATTATGTTCAATATGTTCCATATATATCTAAGAGAAAATTCTGAGCCCTTTAAATTGGACAAAAAGGAGGAAATGTAGCTGCTTGCATTACAAATGCTAATTATGCCCCCCTCAAACTGTACCTACATGTGGCTTCTCGGAACCTGCCCCCTGTTGGTTGATTGTTTAAATAAAGATGCTAACAGCCAATAGCTAGAGAGGACAGACAGGTGGGATTTCAGGATTCCCAGGCTTGGGACCGGGAGAGGAGAGACAAGGAGAAGATCCACCATGCCAGAAGTGTGGAAGAGAGGAAAGATGTCATGTCTGAGAAGAGTTCAGGCCAGAGAGGCACAGCCACCATGTGAAGCAGCTGGGAGAGCAGAGCCCAGAGGGCAACCAAGGCAGAACAAAGAATTAGTAAATAATAACTCAGGATTAACTACATGGGGGTTAGGCAATGGTTCAGCTATTCTGCTGTTTAAGGCATATTAAAATATAAAGGCTGTGTGTATTTTCATTTGGGAACATAAAGCATTGGAGCGGGTAACGAACCTACCACCAAGATTTATTATTACTACAACAACTACCTTTCATGTGTGTTTAATGGAAAAGAAATACAAACAGCGCTTCAGACTTTAAATGGAACCCACTCGTAGTCCTCTCTTTGAGAGACCGCCCTCAGGTGTCTGCCTGACTTCTCAGTGCTGAGATGGCAGGCAGCCTCACCAAGCTCAGCCCTTCTCCAGCCATTCTCTACTTGGTAAGCACAATGGACCTATGTCCTTCAAATCCTTAACACAGCTGGCTCATCCACCTCTCAATGACAGCATCTGTCCTCTCCCATCGTCAATGATCAGACATTCCCAGTGTCCCTTCTAGTCACAGTCTGTGGACATGTACTTCGCTTGGCCTAGAGTCCTCTCCTCAGCTCTCATCCACACAAAGCCAGTTACCCTTAACTCATAATGTCCCTCAAATCAGCTCAAGGCTGCTTAGCACACAAGCTTTTGAGCTATTGAGCTCCTCTGTAGCATGTTCATGCATGTTCACGCATGTTCTTACAGCTATCTTTCAAACGTCTGCTTGATGGCTACTGAATACTCTCTTCTAACTTACCTATAAAATACAAGAAAAAGCTTCTCCATGGCTCAAAAGGACAGAAGCCACAGCCTCTGTTATAGTCACTGCATTGTGAGCCATCAGATAATGTGGGACAGCATAAATGCACACACAAAACAAAGGGAAGCTGACTGTAAAGGAATAGGCCTGTAACCTGATAGGAATTAATGTTTTCTTTATTCACGTCAGCTGATTTAGTCAAAAATGCTGAATGTTTTTGACAAGTGTCTAGCTACCAGTGTGCTCAAAGATCACACTCATCTGACACAGTTATGCAATCGACTCGAAACTCTATGGAAATATATGATGATCGTGCATATCTCCTATCAGGCATGTACTACGTACATACCCAAAGTTGGGACTTTACTCACAAGCTTCAAAATTCATATGTATGAAATGAATCCAATATGTGCTAAAAAACTTTGAAGGCTATGTATGTAATATAAGTTTCAGCAGTATAAAGACAAAAGACTGTATTGAGGGGAAAAAACAATTTACTCCAAGCCCCCAAACTAAAAATTCATTTACTGTCCTAATTTCTCTTTAGGTAAATGCTTTCTAATGTATATCAATTTAAGCAATGAGTCTCTCATTTTAATATAACTTCTGAGAAATGACTAGACTGTCACAGAGGTTCTAATGCTAGCCATTACTGTCGCCTGAGAAATAACTCAGGACTCTGTAGTACTCATGCTCTACCCACAGCCTGCTAAACAATGACTGTCTCTACTTTATGTCATTTTGACAAATACTGTAAGTCTTTATCTTTTCTTTAAGTCAGTGTCATTAGAATTAAAAAAGCTCTGAGTGAATGTGTAGGGTCAGAAATGTCTCTCAGTGGCCACAGGACATGCTTGGCACCCTGCATCCAATCCCATAGCAACTCCTCCATTACCACAGACAGTACAAAATAAAGCTGTCCTAGAGATCTCCTCAGATGGATGGCTCTTCTCACTCTGTGAGAATGACTCCCAGATATTGACAAGTAGATACCTTATTGAACATAATAAAACAAAAGCCACCAATCTAGTCACTGTGTTATATTGGTCATCTCGTTCCAAGGGTATGGCTAAACACATGTTCATTACAAAATAACAGCTACCCTCTTTGGCAGACACTCTGTAGTTAGCAGTATCTGATACGCCATCCTAAACAGTCACATACAACCATTCAGGTGCAGAAGAGAACATTTTGAATGTATCTGTTCTTGGAAATCACTGCCCATCACAAATCTACATGTTGATCTCCAATACCTCAAAAAGACAATCTAGAAAAGGTTTTGAGTGGCTGATGTTGAAATAAATTGATAGGCAGGCCCTAATCCAGTCTGATGTATCTCTTTAAAGGTAGACTAGCACACGAGAGGATATCAGAAAAGTCCCAAAAAACAAAACCAAGCAGCGGCTATCTACAAGTGAAGGTGACAGGCCTGGGGAAAAACTACACCTGCAAATACGATGGTCTCAGATTGCCTGTTTCTAGAAATGTGGAAAGGCAGATTTCTACTGCTGAGGGATGATCTATGGCAGCCCAGCTATACAAGCACACGAAAAAATGTTTTCAACCAAACTTTATATGAACATTCCACTGCGACATAACGCATTTGTGACTTCTCCCCTTGTATTTCTTTTGTTTTTCCAAGACAGGGTTTCTTGGTGAATCTTGGCTGTATATCAGGCTGGTCTTGAACTCAAAGATTCCCCTTGCCTCTGCCTTCTGGGTTCTGGGATTAAAGGCAAGCAACATCATGCTTCACCCAACACATTAGTGATTTCTATCTCTGAAAATACCAAACTAAAGTTACCTGTACCACATTAAATGCTGATATAAACATAGTACCTGCTAACTTATATGGAAAGTGGTGACCCCTGCTTACACATTATGTCTACAAACCCAAGAGCAATGAAACAGATCCTAGCTTAGACAGGCATCCATGTCAATTTCCTTAATTGTAAGAATAGCTTAACTTTTAAATATCTGATATAGAAATATGTGAATATCCATTTGACACGTTACAGAAAGAAAACTTAGACCTTAGACCCCATACTAAAGATTTTTTTCTGTGCCTGAGACAATTCTAGGTCAGTATTAAAAACCCTAGATGTGCTTCCGAAAGTTAACTTCCGCAAAAGATAGACTGTATAATCATTTCCTGCCCTAAAATTATATTCTATGCCACTAAAGCCTCAAGCAGCCCGCTCTAGCCTCAAACTCTTGACCCTCTAGCTTCCACCTCCCAGGTGCTGACATTACTAGTATATACCACGGTCTTAGTTAGGGTCTTACTGCTGTGAACAGACACCATGACCAAGGCAACTCTTATAAAGACAACATTTAATTGGGGCTGGTTTACGGTTTCAGAGGTTCAATCCATGATGATCATGGTGGGAGCATGGCAGCGTCCAGGCAGGCATGGTGCAGGAGGAGCTGAGAGTTCTACATCTTTATCTGAAGGCTACTAGGAGAAATGTGACTTCCAGGCAGCTAGGATGAGGGTCTTAAAGTCCATACCCAGAGTAACACACCTACTCCAACAAGGCCACACCTACTAATAGTGCCACTCCCTGGGCCAGGCATATTCAAACCATCACCAAAGAATGGTGTACCATTTGGTATGATGATACCCAGTTCCATTTTTATAATTAGCCAGGATCCCCTAGGTCAGCATTCTCAAGTATGTTTGTACTTAGAACCTTTTTTTTTAAGTACTGATACTCAGCCCTTCTCTAAAAATTTCCAATCTAAATCACTGGTTTTTTTGTTTTTTGTTTGTTTGTTTGTTTGTTTACTGGGACAGGGTCTCTTTGTATAGCCTTAGCTGTTCTAGAACTAGCTCTGTAGACCAGGCTGGCTTCCAATGCACAGAGATCTGCCTGCCTCTGCCTTGAGTGCTGGGATTTATATGTGTGCCACCACCTGGCCTAAATAATTCTCAATACAGCATGCATGTAATATAGTAATATAGCTGTATTACTTAGGGTTCTCTACAGAAACACAATTTATAAAGTGAGTATATATATGAATATATATGTCTGGAGATATATATGAATATATGTGAATAAAATTTATTACAGTGTCTTATAGTCTGTGATCCAGCCAGTCCAACAATGGCTGCCTATCAGTAGAAAGTCCAAGAATCCAGTGGTTGTTCAGTTCACAAAACTGAATGTCTCGGCTGGTCTTCAGTATGTCAAAATCCCAAAGAAGTGGGCTCTAATGCCAGTGAAGGAATGAACTTGAGAGGGAGTGGGGCGAGCAGACAGTGAGCAGGAGCTTCCTCCTTCCCTCCCCCTTATACAGGCTGCCAGCAGAAGGTGTGGCCCAGGTATGAGGTAGATCTTCCCATATCAAAAGTGGGGGTCTTCTCACTTCAAATAATTTGATCAAGAACAATCCCTCATGGGTTTACCCTGGTTTAGTTAATTCCACGTGTAGTTAATTTGACAAAAAATAATCATCACAGAAGTCAACATTGTATAAAGAAACCTACCGATTCAATGTTGTTCTCCCCATCAGAATCCCAATGACATTTATGTCAGAATATAAAAGCCCATCCTGAAATTCACATAAAAATCTCAATGGACAGGGTTCTGGAGAGACGGCGCAGTGATGGAGAGCACTGGCTGCTCTTCCAGAAGATCTGGATTCCATTATCAGCACGTACATGGCAGCTCACAACTGTAACTCCAGTTCCAGGAAAGCTGACACCTTCACAAAGACACACATGCACACAAAACACCAATGCACATAAAATAAATATAAATTACAAATTGTTTGGACAGCTAACAACTGAAACAACATTAAATGAATAAGATCAAACATACAAAAACTAAAAATAGGGCTGAGGATGTACATCAACTAGCAGAAGGATCAAAGCCCTGGTTCAATCACAAACGCTGCACAAACCAAGTATGGTGATGCCAGGTGAGAGGCAGACAGACCAATCACAAGGTCAATGTAAACCTCGCTACACAACAAATTCAAGACCACCCCAAGCCCAACTATAAAACTCTTCGAGGAAAAGAAAGGGAAAGCATCATGACATGGGTTTGGCAATAATTTCCTGGATATGATTCCGAAAGCAAGACTAATGTGAGTGGAGAGATTACATAAACTCTCACCTTTTCCTCAACAAAAGAAACAGTCCACAGTGAGGTGATCTTTGTGAAGTGAGTAAACATTTTCAAGTATACGGTATACGTAGTAATAGGTTTACACCCATAAAATAAAGAACTTCTACAACCTGGAAGCAACACTCACCCCAATAATCTAGGTTTTTTTAATGAGCAAGGAATCTGAATAGGCATTTCTCTAATACTGATATACAAACGCCAGCAAGCACATGAAGAGATGTTCAGCATCATTATCATCAATGAGATCCAGCCTGGCAGCGCAACACTACAAAGGCTACAACAGAAAACTCTCTTGAACCCAGGAATCTGAGGCCAGCTTGAAATTAAACAAGACTCCTTCTCAAATAAACGAAAGTACAATGAGGCACCACCTCGCCACCATCAGGACTGCTGCTACAAAAACGTAGCAAAAATTAACATCAACACACACGCACACAGAGAACATAAAGGATGAGCAGAGACACAGAAAAAGAACCATCTGTACAGTGTTGGAGGCAGCGTCCAGTGGTGCAGCTCCCCAGGACTCTGAAAGCAGACTATCCACGCAGAATATGTGCATTATTCACAGACTGTAGCTGAGGGCGACCTACATGTCCACTGGTGAACAAGCTTGATAAAGTGTAGTACATACACACAACAGCCTTAAAAAGGAGGTTGGCAGCCGGGCAGTGGTGGCGCACACCTTTAATCCCAGCACTTGGCAGGCAGAGGCAGGTGGATTTCTGAGTTCGAGGCCAGCCTGGTCTACAGAGTGAGGTGAATTCCAGGATAGCCAGGGCTATACAGAGAAACCCTGTCTCAAAAAAACAAAAAACAACAAAACAAAACAAAACAAAACAAAAAAAGAGGTTGGCAAAACATCACAATATGGAAAACCCAATAAGTCAGTTCTAAAAAGGAAATTATTTAAAGACTCTATTTAAATGATAATTAAAATCAGTAAAAGAAAAATTGCCAATTTATGTGAGTGGGAAACAACACCATATCTGTGTTTTCCAAAACAACCTGGGAGAAGGTGCATAAATATGTAGATGGAATTAACAATTTTAATTGTGCATAGTTTTTGTGGAATTTTTTTGCTTCTTTGTTTGTTTTCAAGACAGGGTCTTGCTATGTAAGTCTGGCTCTCTGCCTCTGTTTCCCAAATGCTGGGATTAAAGGCGAGTACCACCAAGCTCACAGTGATGGCTATTCCTGGTTGCCAATTTTACTACATTTGGAATAAGCCAGAAATGGAAGGCACACCTGTGATCCACATCTTGAGGCATAGTGGCCATGGGCTTAGGCCCAGGGCAAGGTAGTTCATACCTTCTATCCCAGGAGGCAGAGGCAAGCAGGGCTCTTAGTTCAAGGCCAGCTTGGAACAGAGCAAGTTCAAAATCCAGGCATGATGGTACACACCTCTACTCTGGGCCACACTGTCTGCTGGAGACGTACGTAAGGACACTGGAAGGAGGAAGGCCCACTCTTCTTTGCCTGCTTGCGCTTACTTGCCAGCACATCTGCTGGAACCTCCTTCTTCAGGATTCAGCTGAAACACTTAGGCTCCTGGGACTGAGCAACTCCTAGGTCCTTGGACTTTCCATTCACAGCTGCCCACTGTGGGGTTAGTTGGCCTGCAGACTGTAAGTCATTCCAATAAATTCCCTTAATATGCAGACATCCCCTAAGTTCTGTGACTCTAGAGAACCCTAATACACCCACCCCATTTTAAAAACTTTATTTCACATCTATTTTACTGCTGTAAGAGTGGTATAACAATTTTAATCTTGTTAATTGCAAAACAAAGAATGAATTATTTATAAATCTTTATAAAATATTAGTAACAATGGTACTGATAGAATCTGGTACTGAATAAATGTTAAATAAAATAACCCTGGATACTATGGTTTTGCTAAAACAGGCCAAAAAAAAAAAAAAGTCTAAAAGTTCAAGTGTTAAAAAAAAAAAGCCACAATAATTTCTGTCAAACACATAAAATGCAAATCTAATGACATGGTAGCACACTGCTGTTGGGGTAGGGAGTGGGGAATAGTGGAGTCTGGGACAATGGCTGTGGTTCCCATCTCCTGGGTACCCAGGTGCCACTGGCATATCACTAGAAATTGGGGCTGGGGGTCCCCATCTATGGGCCAAGTGAGTGCTCAGAGTACAGAGGGGCTGGAAAAGAGAAATCCTTCCAGAAGAGATTTAGGTACAGCTCTTTAGGATGTAGCAAGTTCTAAGCTAACCAGGGTTATAGAGTGAGATGCTGTCTCAGAAATATAAAATAAAAATGAAAATTAAAAAAAAAAAAAAAAACCTATCTAAAAGCTGAAGAGATGGCACAGGAATTAAGAGCCCTTGCTGGCTCTTGCAGAGGACAAAGCACCCACAGGATGGCTCGCAACCATACATAACTGTAGTGAGAATTTTGGTTTCTTTTAAAAACAGGCTATGCTATATGAGTATGTTTTTGTTTCAAACCCAGGTGTGGGATATGGATCTGCTTCAGACTGCCCACAGCAGCTGACTAGGATTGTCTCGTGCCCTGGCACGGGTGTGGTTATGCCAGCTAGAGTTTCCATCTGGAATTCTGGGGACTTGAGGGATATAAAAAGGCCAGGGTCCTGAGAGAGGTGGCAGCTGATGCTCCTCTGCTTCTGGTGATTCCTGCTGCTGCATTTGCAGGTTTGCTGCTCTTGCTAAACTCCTGGTTTGCTGGTTGGAGACATCCTGACAATAAAGAGTGGACTTGCCCTACGAATTCAAATGGCCTTAACCAGCAAATAGTAGTCTAAAGAGATGGACATCCCCCCTTCCCCTCTAACCTTCTTTCTCAGCCCCGTGTTTTGTGGGGTTGGAAGGGATTGGGGTAGAGAAGGGTAGTAGGTAAAAAAAAATCCAATAAAGTTGCCAAAAGTAGAGTTACACGCAATCTTGTTCCAGAGGATTCCATGTCCTCTTCTGGCCTCCATGGGCACTAGGCATACATGTGGTATGCAAACATAAATATGCAAAATAATCATATACATAAAATAAAATCCTTTAAGAAATAGTAAATCTAAGCTTATCCCAATCTTACATTTAATCAGAGAATGCAAACTATAAACCTCTGTGAAGCTACAGAAGGTGCTGCAGGAGGGGTCAATGTTTTGCACCTTTTCCTCTTGCCATGTGTCTTGTGGTCACTGTTCTGTTGCTGTAAACTCACCACGACCACGGCAGCCCTATGAAGGGAAGCACTTAACTAGGGCTTGCTCCATTTCAGAGTTCATTAGTCCATTACCATTACAGCAGGCAGCAGAAAGAGAGACACTAGGCCTGGCTTGGGCTTCTGAAACCGCAAAGTCCACTCTCAGTGACACACTTTGTCCAACAAGACCACACCTCTTAATCCATCTCCAGTAGTGCCACTCACTAGTGACTAAGTATTCAAATATATGAGCCTCTGGAGCCCATTCTTATTTAAACCACCATCCCATGGTTTTAAGTCATTTAGTTAGTCAGGAGCTTGATACATGTACCACAAATATTTTGAGAAAGTGGTTTTCTGGGAATTGGATACAAGGAATCTTACACTCTCATGTGGCACCCCGGCCTTCCAGGAACCAGAAGCAAGTCCCTGATACATGGGAAGGTCATTCTTTGACTTTCTCCTGTCTTCCCTAAACAACTTCTTGTGACAGGTACCTTAAGAAACAAAGTCTAGCCAGAGCTACAGGTTGTAAGCTCATTTCAAAAAAAAGGGGAGGAGGGCAGTGTCTGCACAGAAGTCTAACCAAAACAGAAGTAAATCTGTTTTCAACAATCTTCAGGTCAAATACTAATGAACATAAATGAGAATACGAGAGAGAAAGGCACTGATAACTCTCGGGTCTCTCTTAGAGCTCAATGCCACCTAGCACTTCAGCTCACCTGGCTCAGGCTGTTTCAAGCTTAATTTAATCAAAATTTAGTTCTTGTCTGTTCCAAACACTCATCACTCCCATGGTTCCAATCTATGAATGCAGTTCCACGGCCAAAGCTAGAAACATAAGGCACCCTAACTGCTGCCGTAGCTTCCCTAGCCCCGACCCGACTGTAAGGAAATACAAAAGCTGATCTATTTTGCTGTCAAAGTCTCTCAAATCCGACCACATGTTAAGAACTACACTTTAAGGTCAGTCTAGATAGATATCCAATTAAATGAAATCTTTATAAAATAACTTCTGACATTAAAATTTTAGTAAAAGCCTCCCTTTGCCCATAATTTCCCATCCAACCAGTGAAACAGTTCTTTTATCCAAGGCTGTTTTCAAACAGGAAAAATCTGAAATTGAGGTACCTCTAAACTCTCTAGACATGCAAATCAAGGAGTTAGAGATATGCAAATCAGTGTGACAAGACCACACACTTTATACCCAGAAGGAAACACAAGTTAATCAAGGTGATATAGTCAACAACAACAAAATCCACAAGAGGGGTCCATAGCTAACTCTGTGTTCAGCCTTTATTGCCAACGCTGCAATGAAGAAAGACACAAACTGATCCCAGTGGGGAAGAACCTCTTCTTGCTTTGGACTTGCCACAAGGCAGTCTAGTTTCAGGCATAAAATTTCTGAGCGACTGCTTTGATAGCCAACCCAACTAGCAAAGTTTCAAATATTAAAAGAAAAAACCTGCCAAAATACTTTAACTTTTTAAATAAGCCATTCATTAATAAATTATGTATGTATGGAAATATGATATATATGTATGTAACATGTAACATTTCCATCTTCAGGAACATGAGGGAGCTCTCTTCACCTCTACCTTAAGTGACCAACCTTCCTTCCCACTCTCTTTAATTACATTAGCAACACATCTTTTTAAATTTTCAACTTAAATAACCAGTAAAACAACCTGAGAATACTCTACTAGAAAATAATACTTCAATTTTTACAAGACAGATTAACACCTCTGCATGGAAATTATAATCAAAAATCAATGATATTCAAGTTAGCTTAAAAATCTAAAAGTAAGTTATTTACTTCAACTGAGTCAAAAGACTGCAAGCACATCCTCATTCTAAACTGTCTCTATGCTGTCCTCCCTGGCTCCTTCCCACGGCCAAACAACAGCTGAAATGCTGCCCAGCCCCATTATGGACACAATTCTGAAATCCTATTTGAGAAAGAACTGTTACTGACCTAAGCTGAACAATCATTCACTGGGCTATGTAAGATGAAAGCGACATGGTTGGTGTCTACCTTCAAAAGGATCAGGTCAGATGAGAGGACCACTGTGGTGGTTTGAATAAGAATGATCTCCACGGGCTCCTATTTTTGAATGCTTGGTCCACAGTTGGTGGGACTGTTTGGGAAGGATTGGTTATGGCTTTGCTGGAGGTGGGTGGGCTTTGAGCCTGCCCCATTCTCTGTTAGCTCTCTCTCAGTCTCAGTGTCTCAACACGTAAGCTCTCAGCACTGGCACAACATGCTTGTCTGCCTCCTGCCATGCTCCCCACCATGATGGTTATAGACTCACCCTCTGGAATTGTGTGCCCCAAGTTAAATGTTTACTTTCATATGTTGCCTTGATCATGGTGTCACTTCACAGCAAGAGAAACAATAACTCAGACAACTTACTGCATAGTAAGGAAAGACCTGGCTCCAGGTTTATGAGACAACACAAGAAATAATGAATGACCACTGCAGAAGAGAAGCTGTGACTACTGGAAAGGGTCCCGGCAGTGCCTCTAGCCCAAGCATGTGGGCACAGATAAGTAACCACACGCCACATCACAGATAGCTTACATTTTCTTCTGTTATTGATTGGGGGTAAGGGTACGGGGGAGGTAAAATGGAAAGGAATCTAGAAGGGGCTAGAAGGGATAAGAACTGGAACTGAAAACAAAGTTTTACAGAACACACAAGATAAATAATGGTATTCTGACAACATGAATGAAACCAAAATATCAAAATAAAACCTAAAAAAAAAAAAAAGAAGGCATGAACTATATAATTCGATGTACGGCTAAAACTAGGCTGGAGATGGCTCAGCAGTTAAGAGCACCAACTGTTCTTCCAGAGGTCCTGAGTTCAAATCTTAGCAACCACATGGTGGCTCACAACCATCTATAATGAGATCTGACACCCTCTTCTGGAGTGTCTGAAGACACCTACAGTGTACTTACATATAATAAATAAATAAATCTTTAAAAAAAAAACAGCTAAAACTAAACCAGGCTAATGAAATTTAACAATGCTATTAGATTTAAGTTTCCTTAAAGTTAAGATAATGAAATTTTCTATATATATATGAGTGGATCAATGTAAATTACAATAGTCATTCAATTCTGTACTTTAAAGTTCACACATCACTAAAAGTTAATTATAATATGACAAAAAAGGCCCACATCCAGTGCTGCCTAATCCCAAATAAGCGAGATGTATGTCCTTGCAGACATGTACCCTGAGGGGAAGTTTCTTACAGGCACTGCATATTTAATAAGCTACTAAGACACCAGCAAGACTTAAAGCACAGAGTAAGCCTCACCTCGATTCAAAACACTCAGCAGCTTCACCATGCGTTGTTTTTTGTTATTCTATATTCTAAGGCCGTGTTTATTGACTGATGTATTTTTATCATTTGAAAAGCTTTACTCTGGGCGGTGGTGGCGCACACCTTTAATCCCATCCCAGCACTTGGGAGGCAGAGGCAGATTTCTGAGTTCAAGGCCAGCCTGGTCTACAGAGTGAGTTCCAGGACAGCCTAGGCTACACAGAGAAACCCTGCCTCAGGAAAAAAAAAAAATCAAAAGCTTTACATTTCTAAAAAGTATTTTTTCACATATCAGACACAAAACATCAGCAAAATTACATTTTTAAAAGTCAACAGTCCTTAGAAGGCCAGTGAGAATGTTACATGAGGAAAGTCATGACAGAGCGAGCTGGGGAGAAAGTCGGTAGAGGGAATGCTTGCTGTGCACATGTGCACGTATGAAGACCCAGTGTCGGATCCCAGCACACACACAGCATAAACACATGGTGCCCTACAGGAATTCCAGTGCTCAGAAGGCGGAGATGGCTGACCCTTTGGTGAGTTGGCTAGCTAGTTGAGGTGCAGAGAGAGCTTTTCCTCCCTAAATAAAATGCAGAGTAACTAAGGAAGACACCTCACCTCAAACTCTGGCCCCCAGACACACATCCAATATGACGAAACACGTCAGTTCTCAACATTACAGTAACAAAAAGTCACGGCTTAAATTTTTTGTTAAGGAAATAAAGTAAATCAACAGAAGGGTACTATATTCTCTCCACTGCAGAAAAACAAAAATCGAAAAAAGAAAAAAAAAGTCAACACATCCTGTACTACCTTGTGGGAGATCACTAGCACTGGCTACAGCAACACTGACACATTTTCTGACAGGCTACAATGCTAGCGCCCTATAAGCATCAGGAGACCTCAGTACTAAAGAAAGATCACTAAGACTGCGTCACTGCTCTGCGCCTGTTTATTCCTATTAAATCAACTGAACCAAGGTGGTCAAAGAATTAAGAGCAAATTGCAAAATTTTATTGAAATTCTTTAATTCTAAACTTGTAGGCACATTTTTAAGTTATAAAAACTCTTTTTTTACTATTCCTACTTTGATATGTAACATTTAATAAAGTATTCTACTTACCTAAATTTTGGCTTATTAACATCCTGATGCAAGAATAATCTCATCCAAAATTAAATCAAGCCTGAAACAATACATGTAAAAAACAATCACTTAGTTTTCTTTGATTCATTTCATATAGGAAAAAAAAAAACCTGTATCTATAACACACTATTTTAAATTTAAAACTATCACTTTTTTTCATAAAATATCTAAAAGTGCTCAACAATTAACATGACTAATTTAATGCTCAATAAAATGTTAAGCACCCTTTCAAGGGGAGCAATAATCTATCCTAGCAAGAAACTGACAAGTTTAGGGGGCAGGAGAAGCAGCTCAGGAATGCCAGGCACTTGCTGCTCATACAGAGGACCAAGGTTCGGGTCCCAGCACCCATAGGGCAGCAACAACTATCTGTAACTCCGGGACCTCTGATGCCCTCCTTTGACCTCTGTGGGCACTGCACACACATGGTACACTTACATACATGCAAAAAAGGACACTTGTACACACAAAATATTTTTAAAAGAAACATAACTTGTAGTTCTTAAAAATGTTTATACTAATGACTTTCATTAATTTTAATACTATTGATTATATTTAATGTATTATTAGATTATTTATTAAATATTAAATATGCACATAAATATTTAGATATTATTTATATTACATTTAATAGTACTGTTATTATTATTTTTAATAATAAAATAGCAATGGTAATACTGGTCTTCAGACTATGGGCAATTAGTTCTGACCCTACATGGATATTGAAGTCTGCAGACTGTCAGAGTCCTTATATACAAATGACATAGGCTTTACGTAGAACCTATGTATACTCTTTCTCTTCCATGTACTTTTACACTGTTGCTTCAGTACTTCTAAAAATGAATACAATGTGAATGCTATGGACATGATGTTGCATTTAGAGCCTGATGGTAAGAAAGACAAGTCTGTATGTACTAGGTACAAACTCTGTACGTACTTGGTACAAACACAACTCCCCACCCAACCCCTGCAAATATTTTTAATACAGGGTTTATTAAATCTATGGATGCAGAGTCCAGGTATGAGGAAAGGTGAGTGTTTATGAATAAAACATAAGTCATTCCAGTGTTCATCTAATATTGTGTCCACACCAAAATAAAGGATACATTAATAAAGTAATAATTTTGATAGCAGCTAACAGCAACTAAGCATAAAAGTATACAATGCACCATTAGAAACTGAATCAACAGTCTTCCTCAATTTAATATTGACACTTTACTCTTAATAATCCACTGTAAGTGGATTTACCAAAAACTTGTCTCGACCAATTCTGAAAACTGAGTTTTGTCTTACCCAAAATTCTCTAATCTCCTCCTGCTACCTAAAGGCAGCCTGTTACTGTAATATGCAGTTTCAGTTGTCAGCCTAGACTACTGCAGCAGTTCCATTCTAAGACTTACTAGCCTCCCATTCTGTCCTTCCCAGAGCTGAATAGTCATTTTACAGTGGTCATCCTAAACACAGACATCACTTTCTCAACTGTCCACGCACCTACCATTCTAGACATTTCCAGTTTCTACGACAGACCAAAACTCTCAGCCATCAAGCTTTTTCACAAATTGATCTAAAATTCTCGGGTATCACCTACCTTCTACTATCTTTAACTTTGCAAATGCCTGTCCTGACAGTAATCCTAACAGACTAGATTTTAATTCCATCAATTCTATCAAATAGGGTTATATCAGTTGTTTCATTGAATTGTGAAACCTGTGTAATTCTAAAATAGTGACTACTTTGTTTGTGCATTTCCTGACCTACAGTGTAAACAACTTGGAAACATAAGCTCTCTTATTTCAGTTTAGTACCTCAACTAGCTGGTATACTTTTGGGGTTTTTGGTTTGGTTTGGTTTAATACAGTTTTTTGAGACAGGGGTCTCTTTAAGTAGCTCTGGCTGTCTTGAAACTCACTCTGTAGACAAGGCTGGCCTCAAATTCAGAGATCCACCTGTCTCTGCTTCCCACAGGCTGAGGTTAAAGGTATGCATGCACCAGCATACCCAATTGGCACAGTTTTAAAACCGTAGTAATGCAAACTGATTAAGAGATTCACATTTTCTGCCAGGTGGTAGTGGTGCACACCTTTAATCCCAGCACTTGGGGGGCAGAGGTAGGTGGATTTCTGAGTTCGAGAACAGCCTGGTCTTCAGAGTGAGTTCCAGGACAGCCAGGGCTATACAGAGAAACCCTGCCTCAAAAAAAACAAAAAAAGAGAGAAAAAAAAAAGAGAGATTCACATTTTTGAATTCTAACATGTATTTGAAATAAAATAATCAAGTAAAACTCAGGGTAATAAATTCAGTTCATATTTTCAAGAAATAAGGGAAAGTTCACTTCTATTTCTGGCTATATCAACACTAACAAATAACTACATTAGCTCACAATAACAGCTGATAATAAACAGCCCAGAGGTATCTTCTATTGAATCAGTCTATTCATTAGGACCAGGAATTAGTTATTAAGGATTTCTATCTCTACAGAAAGTGTGAACCAGAAATCCTAAACTCATGTTAGTATTTTGTAGGAGAGCCTGGAGAGACCAACAAATATAGTCTGGGCACAGATGATGGCAGTGTGTTAGAGAAGAGCTCCCAAGTGTGCAGAGAAAGAGCTCCTGGAGGTTACTGTATAGTCTGCTCTGTAACCGTCCTTTCTACTTCTTAGGGTCTACACCAAGACCTGCAGGTTTGCCTTTCTGAGAAGTGGTGTATTTCCTGAGTGATGCTGTTCTGGGGACTACACTGAGGGACAACAGACAGTTCCTTGAGCTGTCTGGATGAGAACACTCTCCTGCCCAGTGCCAGGGCTATTCTACTTGCCTGCAACTGCACAGATGACATGTCACAAACCAAGCACAACGCTATCCAAGGTCCACTGTAAATGTCTGTGTGACAGGCTAAAGCACACGTGTCTTCATAAGACACCAGCCTCATCTCCTCAAGCTCGGCATGCTGTCTCCCAGAGGCAAAGTCTTTGCTGTTAAGACTGGAAGTGGTTTGGAATGTTACACAAACAAGTTAGTAGACCCTGACAAAGATGGGAGGAGTCCTTTGGCCTGACAACACACACAGTTAAGGTGTTCCTACCTGCCTTGTGTCAGCCCATAGTAAGTTTTTACTTACTGTTGTGACCTGAGAATGTCGATTTGAAGATTGGGAAGCAGAGATTGCAACACATCTACAGACCCAGATGCCCAAACTCATGGAAATGATTGCTTTTATTTTTTAAAGAGAGATTTATTAATTTCATGTCTATGAATACACTGCTGCTATCTTCAGACACACCAGAAGGAGGCATCAGATCCCATTACAGATGGTTGTGAGCCACCATGTGGTTGCTGGGAATTGAACTCAGGACCTCTGGAAGAGCAGTCAATGCTCTTAACCACTGAGCCATCTCTCCAGCCTCCATGGGAATGATTTCTACATAGAAATCATTGGTGTACTGTGTAAGCAATGCATTTGGTTATAGGGAGAGGAGGCTGATAGGAGTATCCTGGATTATCTGTTGTGTCCTGCGTGAAAGTACACTTAACTGTGAGGAGGCTGGAGGGAAACAAGGAAGGGAATAACGTGGCCTTGACGACTGGGAAGTATGACTACAAGCCCGAGCACCACCAGCAGCCTCATGAAGAAGCAAGTGATGAGTACGACTTCAGCCCTCTTCTCTCTGCATCACTAGGCTAAGAACAATCAGTCACCACACCTCTCCCCTTCCCTACCCTTGGCCCCTGACCACCCCCCCCCCCAACATCAGCACAGGATCTACAACTTCACACATACAGCAAATGCTCAGAGCTATTTTGTTGATTATCCCCATGCCCACCCCAGGCTTTTCATTTCATAACTCAGCCAGGCCTTGAACTTGCCATCTTGCCCCAGCCTCCTGAAAAGCTGTACTGACTCCTAGCCTCCACAAGTGGCCATCCATTCGTTCCTTCAAATGCCCTACATGGAAGACCTGACCCCAGACTACATGTGGAGGAAGAGTGCTTCAGGAGGCAAATAATGAGCCAGGGCCCAAGAATGAATCCATAATCTAGTACTGGGAGTGACAGCACGAGAACAAACACCAGTTGTGCACACGAGGAAAGGCTCCTTGCAAACGCCTCAGGAGAGAAACCTGTACACTCACCATCACCTTCCGGCCTCCATCACCACTAGGCATTTTATCCCAGCAGGCCAAGTAGACTAATAAACATAAAAGGATACTTATGGTTATAAAAGATTGTAAATCTGCCTAACTATACAGTAAAAATTATTAAAACATTAAATTTTGCTAAGTAAATGTGCCACAAGAGAAAACAAACCCACAGTACAAATGAAGTAACTCCTGCTGTTCTTTCACTTGTCTGTTCAAAATTAGGAAAGAAAAACAAACTTTTCAAATGTATGTTCACCCAAAATCACACCGGTACACTTTAGAAAAATTTATGTTTTAAAACTTATTTTTAGCTAACAAATAATAATTATTACTATATATTTGTTATATAAAGGAGTGGTGGTGCACACTTTTGATCCCAGCATATGGAAGACAGGCAGGTGGGTCTGGAGTTTGAGGCCAGCCTGGTTTATAGAGCGAATTCTGAGACTGCCAAAGCTACATAGAAAAACCCTGTTTAGGGAAAATTTCCTGAACAGAACACCAATAGCTTCTGCTCTAAGATCAAGAATTGACAAATGGGACCTCATAAAATTTCAAAGCTTCTGTAAGGCAAAAGACACTGTCAATAGGACAAAACGGCAACCAACAGATTGGGAAAAGATCTTTACCAACCCTATATCTGATAGAGGGCTAATATCCAGTATATACAAAGAACTCAAGAAGTTAGACACCAGAGAACCAAATAACCCTATTAAAAAATGGGGTACAGAGTTAAACAAAGAATTCTCGTGGCTGAGAAGCACCTAAAGAAATGTTCAACATCCTTAGTCATCAGGGAAATGCAAATCAAAACAACTCTGAGATTCCACCTCACACCAGTCAGAATGGCTAGGATAAAAAACTCAGGTGACAGCAGATGCTGGCAAGGTTATAGAGAAAGAGGAACACTCCTTCATTGCTGGTGGGACTGCAAGCTGGTACAACCACTCTGGAAATCAGTTTGGCGGTTCCTCTGGAAATTGGACATAGAATTATTACCTGAGGATCCAGCTATATCAATCCTGGGCATATACCCAGAAGATGCTCCAGCATATAACAAGGACACATGCTCCACCATGTTCATAGCAGCCTTATTTATAATAGCCAAAAGCTGGAAAGAACCCAGATGTCCCTCAACAGAGGAATGGATACAGAAAATGTAGTATATTTACACAATGGAGTACTACTCAGCTATTAAAAACAATGAAGTTATGAAATTCTTGGGGAAATGGATGGATCTGGAGAATATCATCCTGAGTGAGGTAACCCAATCACAAAAGAACATCCATGGTATGCACTCACTGATAAGTGGATATTAGCCCAGAAGCTCAGAATACCCAAGATACAATCCATAAACCACAAGAAACTCAAGAAGAAGGAAGACCAAAGTGAGGATACTTCAGTCCTTCTTAGGAGGAGGAACAGAATACCCATGGAAGAGTTGCAGAGACAAACTATGGAGCAGAGACTGAAGGAAAGACAATCCAGAGACTGCTCCACCTGGGAATCCTTCCCATATTCAATCACCAAACCCAGACACTATTGTGGACGCCAGCAAGTGCTGGCTGACAGGAGCCTAATACAGCTGTCTCGAGAGGCTATGACAGTACCCGACTAATTCAGAAGTAGAGGCTCACACCATCCATTGGAGGAACAACAATATGAACTAACTAGTACCCTCAGAACTCCGAGGGACTAAACCACCAACCAAAGAGCACACATGGTGGGACTCATGGCTCCAGCTGCATATGTAGCAGAAGATGGCATAGCTGGTCATCAATGAGAGAAGAGGCCCTTGGTCCTGTGAAGGCTCTATGCCCCAGTGTAGGGGAATGCCAGGGCCAGGAAGTGGGAGAGGAAGTTGGTGAGCTTGGGGATGGGGTGGGGGGGGGATAGAGTTGTTGTTTTTTTTAGATAGGAAACCAGGAAAGGGAGAACATTTGAAATATAAATAAAGAAAATATCTATGTTTTAAAAAGTAAATTTAAAAAAAGGAAAAAAAAAAGAAAAAAACCCTGTTTCAAAAACAAAACAAAACAAAACAAACAAACAAAAAAAATCACACACATTACTAAGGGGCAAATGTCATGTTTTGACCTGGGTTTACACTGTCAGATAACTTAAGGTTTAATGGTGAATCATTTCCCTCTACTCTTAGAAACTCTGAAATACACAAGGCGTTATCAGTCCCCATTCTGTGTAATACATTATATCTCTTATTCTATCCAAATTTTGTGTTCTTTGATCAATACTTAATGCTTTCCCGAACATATCTATTTCTGCCTAAGGAAAACCTTTATTCTACTCCGAGTTCAACTTCCTGCTGCTCCTTATGCATGTGAGGTCATGTGCTGCATGCTGTCTTTTCATTGGCTCCTTTCCCTTAGCATAAGGTCCCCCATCATGTTCATCTGCTTAGTCTGAGCTAAAAGCTGAACAGCAGTCCACCCTGTACGTACACATCCTTCTTTACTCATATATGTGATGAAGGACAGCTGGCCTTCATCCACATATCTAACTATCATAATTACTACTACAGCTGCTTGGGAGCACAGACAGCTCTGTGCAAGCATATTTCAGTTTCTGTGGGAATACAGACAGACACAAGTAGGGCTGCTGGACAGCACTGACCAGTCTGTTTGTGTTCCTGCTCTCCAAAAAGGCTCTACTAAATGACATTCCTCTGCAGTCCACTAGTGTCCTCTTTTCTCTGCACCCTTACCAAAACCAGCACCAGTTACCTTCAACTTTTCCTGTTGTTTTCAAAGGAGCACCTTCAAGGTCATACCTAACTGGAAATAGAAGAAAGAGGAATATTTCTACATAAGCAGTAGGGAGGAAAGAAAAAAGCACCAGAGGGCAGCACAGCCACTGTACCTCAGCAGGGCTCAGGAGAGGACTTGAAACTGTCAAATACGTCTTCCTAACAACGCACATTATAGTCTAATCATGAGAAAAACAAATTCCAACAGAGATCTTCTAATGTAGCTAACCAATACAATTCAAAGTGTTAAAGTCATTCAAAACATCGTAAAGAATCTACAGAAAAATGAGCACCAAATGTTAGGTGCTATACTGAACAGAAAAGGAATAATAGGTAAGAAAGGTCTCTAGTTAGTAGTATGTGACAAGATCGGTTCAGTAATGATAACAAAAGTGCCATAATGGTATCTGCTGTGAAAAGGGAAATGTGCTCAACAGACAAATACATTTTAGAAAACAACATATTTCAGAAAAGTAATCAGATGTTCAGATACACACAAACTACCAAACAAGTGTCAAGAGTTTAAGACTATAAAAGCATCTATCTGACTTTAATACAATGAGACTAAAGCCAATAGCAGGAGGGAAGCAGAGAATTTAGACATCAGTGGAAAGTTAGCATCTTGTTCTCACAGTAAAGCTATGAAAGGTTACCTCTGAGACAAGCCCTGGATAAATATGTAGCCCAGGCTACCTCAAGTCCTAGAACTCACAGGCATTTGCTGTACCACTGACCTAAAACCTCACTCTTAATCAATCGATGCATCTAAATAGACATCACTAGGGATTTAGAAACTATGCCAAGGAACTAGAAAAAGAACTAAGCTAAAACAAATTAGAAAGAAGGACAGGAAAAAAACTAACACACTGATAAATGAAAAAAACCTGCAAAACTAAAAACCGAGAAGACTCTTCTAGAAACAGAAACGAAAGAGGACACTGCGAAAAAGCCGATGTTGTGAACAACAGTGGCCAACAACAGATCGAACACCGACAAGTGAATGTATACTCAAAGAGACAACTACTAGGAATAAGAAATAGCAGTTAACAGAATTTGTTGCCTTTCCAGCAGACCCAAGTTTAGCTCCTGGTACCCAGTTTGTGTGACTCACAACCAGTAACTCCAGCTCCAGGGGATACAATGCCCTCTTCTAGACTCTGTAGGCCCCAATACTCAAGTGCTCACACCCACACAGAGACACAGTATATATGCATACTCAAAAATAAATCATATATATACATATATATATATACACACACACACACACACACACACACACACACACACACTAAAACTTAAGTCACAAGAGAAGTAAAATCACTGAATAATCCATAACTATTAAAAGGATTAGATGCTATCATGGTTTGCATCTGAAATGCCCCCCAAATGCTTGTGCTTTGAAGATCTGGTCCCCAGCTAGTGATACTATTTTTAAAGGCTGTGGAACCTTCATGATGTGGAGTCTAACAGTCAGATGTAGGTCAGCTGGGGTGAGCCTTTGAAAGCTTACAGGTTCCTGTCACAAACTGCACTGGCATAACCTGAGCCGCCAGACTGACAAGCTCTAAGATCCTGAGCCATCACAAACCTCATCTCCCCTAAAGTTGGTCTTGTCAAGCGCTTTAGTCCAGACTCATGAGTAACAAGATGCAGAAACTAAACATTTTCAACTAAGGGGCTAGAGAGAAGGCTCAGTGATTCAAAGCACTTGGTACTCTTGCAGAGGACCCCAGGTTCAATTCCCAGCACATACACACAGTGGCTTATAACTATCTAGCTCCAATTCTAGGGATTCTGACACCCTCATCTAGTCTCTGTGATGCACACATAAACATTCAAGCAAAACATTGATTTTCTAAAACTCCTTTTTAGAAAATTTCCAATTAAAAAAAGCCCAGTAACAGACAGCCTCTAGAGAATTCTACCAGAATTTAAAGAGTTAACATAAAAGGTTAGCATTATCTTGAAACCAAATCAAGACAAAGGCACAAGAACAAAACTAATCTAGTATCTTTCAAGAAGGATGCAAATGACTTGAGCAAAATACTGTCAAAACAATCCACCAGCACAGAAACCAAGTCTGCGCCACCACTAAGTGAGTCATCTCCCTAGGCCACAAGGGCAGCTCAACACAAGATCAATCAACGTTGTCAACAGTAAGGGGGGGGAGGAGACAGCTTTCTCAGCTGATACCTAAAACCCACCCAACCAAACTCAGCACTACTTTATTATAAAACTAAATGTGGTAACCACTTCAAGCTAATAAAAACTATACAATTAAAGGGTATCCAACCTTTTAACACCATAGCGTGATACTGTCATCTACAAACATGTTTGGCAACACTCACAGCTTTCCTAGACACTGATGTGCAGACCACAGACTGCAAGGATTACATGTGTGAAAAGCCCACAAGTGTCATACAAGAGTCAAAGACTGAACATGTTTCCTTTAAGATCAGGAACAAACAAAACTTCCTATTCTTACCATCCAACCCAGCACCAGAAATTCATATGTATCAATTAGGTAAGTAATAAAATGCATCCAATTCAGAAAAAGGAAAATTTTTCTTTGTCAAATGATGATATGATACTACATGAAGAATAAAGAGTACTAAATAAAATCCTGTTGCTACTAAGAAATTGAGCAATATAGTAGAATGCAAAGTCAACACATTAAAAACACCCATTACTTATATATACAACAATGATCAATAAAAAAAGCTGAAAAAGCAACTTCATCTATAATAGCACCAAAAATATTAGGAATTAATCAAGAAATTATACTATGAAAATCATAACAATGATATTAAAGACATGAATAAATACATAAAGTTAATCTAGCAAAATCATCAAACGCAATCTATAATCAATGCAATCCCTGTCAAAATCTTATGACAGTTTTATAGTAACAGAAAGAGTCCAAAGAGCCAATCCAATATTGAATAAAAGCAATGCAGTTGGAGACTTGACTCTTCCTGATTTAAAACATAGTAAAAAAAAAAAAAAAAATCAGTATTATCAACAGACTAGTATAATGACTTAAAGACAAACCTATGAATCAAAACAACCCAGAAAGAAACCCAACATAAGGCTAAACGGTTTTTCATAAGAATACCAAGAATACATAGTGGGGGAAAACATCTCTTCAAAAATGATTTTGAGCCAGGCAGTGGTGGCACACACCTTTAATCCCAGCACTTGGGAGATCGAGGCAGGCAGATTTCTGAGTTCAAGGCCAGCATGGCTACACAGAGAAACCATGTCTCAAAGAAAAAAAAAGTTATCATTCATAATCTGAAATTTGCCAACATTTCGACAACTGGAGAGGCTGTAATTCAATACATAAACAAAATCTTCCAAAATCTCATAACATACTTTATTAAACATACTATTTTAAATGGACAACATAAAATTCCTATAAAATTGCAATAAAAATTAACGTACTTTAATAGGTTGAATCAAAACAGAATTCAGGAGCTGAAGAGATAGCTTATCCATTAAGACTCGACTGGCTACCCTAGAAACTCCTTTAGCTGGAACTGACCTCCCCTTTTGAGGCCCAGCTTTCAAGGTACTAGAAGGCACCATTCGAGCTTCCAACAAAAAGAGCTAACAGCTAAGTCACACACAGCTAAGATGCTTCTGAACTGTACCAACAGCAGCAGGGTGCAATCACTATGGGAGCAGCAGAGGCTTTCAAACCTTAGCAGGTACCAGCAACAAGACACATTCAACAAGAAGGAACATGCCTGGAAACCTAGCTAATTGCTCAGTGCTGGTGAACTCAGTTAATGGAGCAGAACCTTCAATCACTATTAAACCAGCACAATCACTGACTAGTTTCTAAACGTTTGTCCTTAAACTCACAGATAAGTGTGGCCCTTATCCCTCATCAAGGAAACTTGTTTGCATCAGGCAGAGACCACTACAGAAACTACAACCAATCAAAATGTAGAGCTGTGGAGTCTAGTCCCAGTGGACACATCTACAAAACATCCTGCACCTAAGGCTTAGGGAACATTTCAGAAGAGGGGGCAGAAATATTTTAAGGGCCAGAGGATCAGGGAGTTTACTGTGAGAGTGTCTCCTAATAATGACAGAAGCTGCACCCACAAGTCTCACCAACAAGACTGCCAGAACATGAGCTGACCCAGGATGGTATCGATGGACACAGCACAGCAGATGGAGAAAACCCATGGGGCCTCAACTCTACAAAAAGAACTCTAGGCAACAGAGGCAAGCTGGGAGTGAGAGTCTTCCCTAGAGAAGAGCATACCAACGGGTTAGCCAGTTCCAATGGTCAGCTCCAAAGAGTCACATAAAATATTATATGGACCAGATAGAACATATTTAGGAATATATAACAACTAGAGGCAAAAGGAAGTCATGAATTAGAAGAGCAGAAAAGGGAATACAAGAAGGTCTGACCAAGGGAGAAATCTAAATGCAAACTCAAAAGTAAGATTTAAAAAAACAAAAAAAAAAAAAGACTATCTACTCTTCCAGAGGACCTGGGTTCTGTTTCCACCACCTACAGTCACACCCACCTATAACTCCAGTCTCAGTGACCCAACACCCTCTTCTGGCCTCTATGGGTACTGTATGTACATGGTACAGAGTTCAGAGTTACAGGCCAGCCAAGCACCCATACTCTACACATATAAAGAGAATAAAATCACAAGTGTATTCTGTTCTCACATAATCACCCACCAGGAGGTAGTCTTTTCTCTAACCACAATGGTTCTTGAGCTGACCCTGTAAGGAATGGTAGCAGAGCATGTCAAAGGCATACAGACTTCAGCAAAAGGTCACAGGGCATAGACCACTAGTTTTTTAGAATCCTGCCGCCACCATTCAAACACTCTACTCAGCTAAAGTCTGACAAGATGTCTCACTGCCTCACCCATGGTAGAGCAGCTATAGCTAAGGCCAGAGGCACTGCTGGCTGACCCATCCACTCACGCGAATAGCACATTAACTCAATTTTCTCAGCCACCAAGGTCCTTTATAGTAACACCTCACCTAAACTTCTTCACATTAACATGGCCTATGGACATGGATAACATGCAAATTGTAACTTTCCTATTTAAAACAAGCACACACCTTTAATCCCAGCACCAGGAGACAGAAGCAGGCGGATGGATCTCTGTGAGTTTGAGGCCAGCCTAGTCTACAGAGTGAGTTCCAAGATAGCCAAGGCTGCACAGAGAAACTGTGTCTCAAAAAAACCAAAACATAAGAACATAAACTGCCAAAACTGACTCAAGATATAAGAACTCTAAACAGACCTACCAGGAAGGGGTCCAGCTGATGTCTCTGAGGTCAACATCTATGCCAGATATCTGAAGAATTAGCATCACTCTTCAAAGTCTCAAAAAGCTAGAATATTCCTGAACTCTGCTAGGACAATATAAGTCACACACCAAAAAAAATATATATATATATATATTCTAATACCCCTTACAAATGTAAGCCATAAAATTTTACTCTACAAATACCCCTAATCCAAAAATTTGAAATCTAAAGCTCCTAAATCCAAAACTTTAGGGGCATCTGATGGTCTATTGGTATTTTCCACTTAAATATTCAGAACAAAAAAAAAAAAGACCTCTGAAATCTTCAACAGTTCTGGTTCCAGGGGCTGGAAAGGGCTCAACCAGGGTTTTGTTTTTCCCAAAACCACGAAGAACTGTTTCTCCTCCCGCCCCAATCTGAACTGGCTCCTCTTCCAACAAGTTCTTGGTTCTCCCTCCGCCACCACTGCAGGAATTCTATGCACTCAACTCTAGAATGGGATCGCTCCTCTGAGTTAACGCCATCATTTCCCATTTAACATGTGCCTTTCAGTAGCCTCCTCAGGCATACTGCACCTCAACTAAAAATTCCAACCAGATTTTGGCTTTATACCTGCTCCCACACTTGACAAGTTAACATAGTGCAAAAGGAGCCATAGAGTACCTTTCCTGCAGTCTTGAGAGCATCCCCACTACCAACTAGTTTCCAATGCTGACTTGTAATCCTTTTCTTGAGTAAGGGGAAGCACTTCCTTATTTCTGCTTGTCTGAAACTTCAGCATGGACATGTTTTCAAACACTGCTAAACATTCTGTAAGGCATCTGTGCTTTCCTGGGGAATGAATCCAAGTGATAGGCAAGTGCTCTATCACTGAGCTATAGCCCAGCATGACCCCACCCCTCACCCCCACTATTTTTGTTTTGTTTTTGAGACATTGTCTTGCTATATCACGCAGGTTGAACCACAACTAGTTCCATATAGCACACAGTTCTCAAATTGCAATCCTGCTTCAGGTACAAATGTCCCATGGACAGGCTCTAGTGAATCCCACTGCTATGTAAAACTCAACTCTTGCTCAGTCTCTTAGTTTCTCCATCCATTTCTCCTAGGCTATAATTTGTTTTTCCCATGTTGAACCTCCAAAGTGTTCTAATTTTACCGTCTCTGCTGTGTACCCATTTTTACCTTTTGTGGGAGACTTGACTTTACCATTCAATCTTCTATTAAGATTCTGAACTCCCAACTCTTATGTGTGTAGTGTTCTCAACTTCCATCCTGCTACTCCATAGTCTACATTTCTATGACTCTTCCTTAATTTGTAAACTTTTTTTTTGTTTTGTTTTTCGAGACAGTTTCTCTGTATAGCTCTGGCTGTCCTGGAACTCACTCTATAGACCAGGCTGGCCTTGGACTCAGAAATCCACCTGCCTCTGCCTCCCAAGTGCTGGGATTAAAGGCGTGCGCCACCACCGCCCGGCGAATCTGTAAACATTTTATCGTGTTCTTGCAGTGTTTCTGTATCTACTTCCTTCTCTACCATTTTTGGCCTTTTCTCAAATATTTGATGATCCTCAGTTCTAAGAGTAAACACTTTTGAAAGCTTCTCAGAAGCTGTCTGTATGGGTTGTACCACTACAGTGCAGTCAAGCTGAACCAGTACCTGGGTCTTCTATTATCAACTGACATTTGTTTTTTTATCACATCAGTGTGCTATAAAAGGATGAATTTTCCAATTTTGCATCGGGATAGGATCCCAACAGCCACAGCTGAGAGGAGAAAACAGGCTGGTGTTGATTACTAGTACAGCCTGTAACTATCTGGTCTATCCTCGAGTTCCGCTACGATAGCCTTACCCTGAGTTGTGCCTAGTTATTCTTATCTACACAGATCTTCCAGTTCAGACTAAGAAAAGAAATTTGAAGGGAAAAGATCCATGAGTGTTGCCTGTTTCACAGACTTACTAGTCCCTGTACCCACCAACTCACGACCACCTGGAGGCCCCTTCCACTGAGCATTAGGAGGTTTCTCTACAAGGGTAGTCACCCCTTGCTACCAGGGTGTACTTTAGTGATCATTCTTTTAATCCCGTATTATAATTCTAGTGGGATGCTGATACTAAACGGCTCTTTAACCTACCATGTTCAAATAAAGGATGATACTGTTTTCACTTTCGAGTAAGGAACAGTAGTTACTCTAGTTACTATCACTTAACTTTAAGTTTTACTACACTCAAGTAAAATAACAGTCTATAGAATTTCTCTTCTCTAAAATTAAAACCCTCTTTGAGGCTTTATACAACCTTCTTTAAAAGATTTCTATGCAGGAGCAACAAGTGCTCACAATTCACAAGTCATCTCTCCAGCCCCAATATAAAACTTTCTAAAACATTTTTTAATAAAACCAAATTACAGGAATGAGAAAATATGTACTCTCCTGGGAACATTAGGAATATTTTATTAAATAAAACATTTATATTCAAATAAGTCCAGTCTTTAGTTATGGTTTATAAAATTCTAAAAGTAAATTAAAATTCAACCCTGAGGTTATCAACTTGAGAAATACTATTGTTTATGTCTCAAAGCAATTTTTAATCACAAATTTAAGCCTAATACTGTGTTTAATACACTGAATAGTTAATTAAATTCCTCTTTCACTCAATTGGTTTAGCACAGAGGTATCATCTGCTTGCTTTAGTGTTTTAGTAGTGTTTTCACCTTTTTTTGTTTTCATTAGTTATCACTTGTTAAAGCACACCAAGGCCAGGCAAAGTGGCACAAGCCTTTAACTCCAGCTCAGGAGGCAGGTGGATCACTGAGTTTGCAGCCAGGCCAGCTTAGTTTACAGAGTGAGATCCTGTCTTAAACAAAGGGAAGGGAAGGGGAGGGGAGACAGGAGAAGGAAGAGGAAGAGGGGTAAGTAGGGGAAGGAAGGGGAGGGGAAGGAAAGGAAAAAGAAAAACAAAACAAACAAAACCCAGCAAATTTGTAATGAATAAGAAGTAGAAATCAATTCTGTCTCAGGTAATTACATTTGAAAAGAAAACCACTGAATTAGGCTTAGAGAAAGAGATAACCAGGAGGCAGCCAGAAAAGCAATTCCCCCAGCAAAGGGAGTCTACCCAGAGTTCCTTTATAACAGCATAGCCAGCCTAAGGCATTTACCAGATCACACAGGACTTCTGAAATTGCCTCTAGGTCCTCCACCTCTCCTATGCAAAGTGCTTCCAAAGATGCAGGTTCAGAGTGTCTGACAGTCACGTAATATCAGAGTGTGTCTGCTCCTGCAGGTACCCATTTTGTCATTACTACTCAACTTACAAGCACCCACAGCCACAGCAAGCATGCCAGTGGTTCCGCTGCTCACACAGCTCAGAAGCCAGTGGGAGGAGTGGGACCTGAGGAAAGCTGTGCCTCCTGTGTCCATACACTATCAAAGAGCGGTTTTCTGCTGCCTCTCCTTGCTCGTCCAATCTATATAAACTCCCAGGTTGAAAAATGTAAATGAAACCTCTAGTTCCCACTTGACAGCCCGGAAATGTCTTTCCTTTAGCTGATTTGGGGGACAAAAGGTAATTCAGACAGAGTCAAATTTAACTATTTTCCCATGTTTCTAAAAGCTACTATTAGGTTTCAGTAAGCTAATACTATTATGGCTAAAATATAAGTTTATTTCAAAACTAACAGTTACTAACTTAAAACTGTAAGACTCTATTTACTCCAATATTTTTGAACTCTTTTAAAAAGCAGAATATTTAAATGTTATTATGGCTGTAACTTTCATGTTTTTCCTAATTCTACTCCAAGAATAATCTTCTACACATACACTTCTAGACATTATAAAGCATAATATACATTCAATCAAGGAGCTTTTAGAAATTCTAGTAAAGATAAGTTATCTGAACTATAAAAACGTGTACCAGTCACGGAACTTAATATGTAAGGACTTCCTGCTAGTGCGGGGCACAGGCACAGCTCAGAGGCGGAGCACCTGGCCAAATGTGAGGCCTAACTTCTTCCCACCTCTAGTGCAGGGGAAAGTGTCTCTAGTGCTAAGTTTTCAAAATAGGTACCTATTTAATAACAGAAACTGATGGTCCAGATCATTAACTTTAACTATTGCCTGGTTTTCTATCAGCTCTTATATCAATTGTCTTACACTGTGACTAATGTGCTATTTTAATTAAAATTCAGCATCACATTCCATTGAACTCAAATATTTCATCCAAAATTCAATCATTACAGTATAACTTTCTTGGGTTTTGATGTGGGTTTTGTTTTTGGAGAAAGGTCTGTGTGACCCTGACTGTCCTGGAGCTCACTATGTAGACCAGGCCAGTCTCAAGTGTTTTTGCACCAAACTTTTAACAAAAACTCAAGTCCCTGAGTCTTTTATGGAAAGACCTATGTATTTTAAAATTTATAACTCGGGGCTAAAAAGATGGCTCAGTGGTTAAAAACACTCACTGCTCTTCCAAAGGTCCCAAGTCTGATTCCCAGCACCTGCATGGCAGCTCACAACTGCCTGATGCTGTCTTCTGGTGTGCCGATGTACATGCAGAAAAGCACCCATATCTATATAAATGCATAAATAAGTTTTAAAAATTTATAACTCAAATGTAAACTTTATCACCAACTAAATGGTTGAATACAGAAAATAGTAACACTGTTCCACTTTGTGAATAGTACATGTTCCTGTGAGGCCATGCGTTCATGTCTGTTCCTTTATTCACAGGTGTGCCTGCCTGTGAGATGTGCTGAAGCTGTAAATTCAGCTATACTTACACTGGCCTGGGAAGTAGCTCCACAGACCCAGCTGCCTCCTCAACCGCCACCCCACCACCACCACCACCCACACCCACCCACACCCACCCCCCCACCTC
>NW_022196905.1:99339468-99348429 GCF_008632895.1 Mastomys coucha
CCCCCCCTTTTTTTTCTCTCTCTCTCTCCCTCCCTCCCTCACACACATACAAATACACACACACCTCTCCCCCCTCCTTCCTCTCCTACCCCACAAGAACTCGAAACTACAAATGCACAAATCTGTACTCGGCTTTTATCAAATTCAAGCCCTCACACTTCTCTAGCACCAAGTGGCTTAGTTTTTATTTAGTTCTGTACTACATGATTAGGAGCCTCAGTATTTCATACTATCAAATTTTTTTAATCCATCTTCTGCTGGATGTGGTGACACAGAGCTTTAAACCCAGCATTTGGGAAGCAGAGGCAAGGATAAATCTGTGTGTGTGAAGTTGACTTCATCTACCTGGTGAATTTGAGGCAGTATTTTGAAAACTGGTCTCAAAAACCAAAAACATACATACCCACCCCCCCCATCCTCCCTCTTAGTGTCTCCGTTGCTCTGCCAGGCCCTTCAACTTTACTCACCTCCCCAAGCATATTCTCATAGAATTCTGGTCAATTAATGATCAGTAAAACCTTTTCAAATCTCCAAGGAAAATTTCAGATCCTTCCAGTTCATGCTACAATGTATCAAGTTTATTTGTGTTACCTTTGTTTTAAAATTAATTCTAGTAAAGAAAAATGACTACATCCCCTAATTCCCACCACTGATTTTCTCTGAACTGCCATTTCTCCCTGCTAAGTCCCAGCATCTATTCCTAGCACTTCTTCAAAATGAAGGTACAACATTATTTTACAGAGCAGCTTTACTAAACAACCCACACACATTGGTGCCCAGCAGCTCTGCAGAGCGCCCCCAGCAGACACTGCACAAGCACTCTCTATGTGCAGTGCAGGGCAGCTGCCGCATGGCTGTGTTTTCTGGTTTTGGTTTTTTTAGTTACTTCAGGTCTTTGACAAGTCGTTCCTCGAAGAATTTATTGGATTTCTGGATTTCCATGGAGAAAATTACTTTCTAGTCTGGACTTCTGCCCCGCCTCTATTTTTTTAAAGTATAAGCACAGATTGCCAATTCCGCTTGATGTAAAAAAAATTTTTAAATATAATAAATAACATAAAAAACTTATTCTATCACTCCAGGTTCAAATACATGTGGTAGGCAGATTTCCCCTGTAAACCGTATCACTTTTACTGATACTGTAATTTTCAACTCTGTAATGTTTACAGATGTGTTCTGCATTTAATCTCCCTGGCTCCTATTTAGATTTCTGTTGCATCTCCTGCTTGCTTGTCAAGGTAGGCTGCTCAGGCTCAGGCACAATTCAAAATGTGACATACTGACCTTCAACTAGAAAATGCAACAAAACATAATACTGCAGTAAAAACTATATTTGCAATAAAAAGTTTCAAACAGTTAAAAAAAAAAATAAGGGTATGAAAAGTGGGGCATGCCGTAATACAAACAATGTTTCTGAAAACAAAATCAAATTTCTCAAAAACAAACTCACAAATGGTTATCCGACAGCAGAGTAACATAAAACATGTTCTTCAGGTTTTCTACACACAAACGCTTCAATTACATCGGAATTACTTTGTGAATTCCTAAATCCAGTACAAAAAGACCCCCACTTTTATAAAATCTTAATATTTTGAAGTCAAAGCATGTACTTTAATATCTGGTCTACCCAAGTCTACATTAGCCCTAGTCTCCTACCCTAATAAAAAACATACAGTTATACCCTAATAAAAGATAGTTAGCCATCGCTTCAAGACAACTATGCAAATTCTCAAGAGCGCCAATATATTAAATACAATTATTCCAAAAAAATTCTTCACATGGAATACAAATTTTTATTCATTAGCTTGAACACATTCATAATCTAAATATTATTAATAAAATCTTTATGGCAATTTCTACAGAATATACAAAATATATCCATTCTTCAAAACTACATATAATAAAATGTAAAGTTGTATAAGATGTTTATTTTCTTTACCAGAGACCTTTACAACTCTAAGTCCTCTAGATTTCAGGGAAAAAGATATTCTCTCCAAAGCACCAGTTTAAAATATTACACCACTATAAGGCTCCTACTGCTTAACATTAATGAGTAACAGTTATGTAATTACTGCTTCCAACTGAAGAGAAAATTCAAGCACTGTAAGCAAACATCATGATAAGCAATTACATGTTTCCATTTCTTTCTTCTTTCTGTGGAGATGAGGGGTGGGGAGGATGGTTGAGACGGGCTCACGTGGCCCAAGATGGTCTCATTAACCTTGCAGCCAGAAAATAACCTTCAACTCCCAAACCTATACGCTAGGCTAGCAGGCCAGCATCGTCCTGACCAGCATCCCATCACAATGTTCAGTTGGTAAAGCCTCCTTTCTAGGCTTTAACTATTTATACCCATATGCAACAGCCTAGAAGGTTAGGCTCCAGTTATTCACAGGTTAACAACAAATGCCAGAATCCTTTTCCTTAAGAGGTGGATACTTTAACTGTAAAACAATTTATTACTACCTCCACAATTACAGTAGGAACTTGTCAAATACCTTATTAAGCTCCCTGAAAAACCTTACAGTTAATCTAGAACTGACTATTAAAAAGGCTCCAGGAGGCATCCACTAAGGGGACAATCCACATACTTCTTGTCTATATGCATAAATAATACTATAATGAAAAGATAGCTGTTATCTGTTGGGGCAATTCAAATCTCTAAATTCTAAATAAACTTTCAGGTCTTAACACTAACCACTAAATGATTACTTCCAGTAAAAACTGAGATATTCCTCTCCAATCTTGGCATAAACCACAATGGGGGTAAAAAGCTATCATACCAAGTGTCACCTGACTTACGTCTAAAGTCACACAACAGCAAGCAAGGACATAGACTCATTAACTCTTCCCACTCTTCCAAAGAAAACCAGGTATGCCATCAATAAGTTCAGAAACAAAGCCAACCTAGGTGATAAAAGTCAGAATGCTGGCTCCGTCTGACAAGGAATTACAAGGCAACACAGAACACCTTTTTCGGTGCAGAAACGTTATGTTTTGAAATACAGAGAACAGGTTAGCCTTGAACCCACAGAGATCTACCTGCCTCTATGAGAGTGCTAGAATTAGAAAAAAAATTTAAAGATTGTGTTTGTGTATTTGTGTGTGTGTGTGTGTGTGTGTGTGTGTGTGTGTGTGTGTGCACGTACCGCAAGTACAGTACCCACAGAGTCCTCTGGAACCTGAGTTAGGCAGTTGTGAATCTCCTGATATGGGTGCTGGGAACTGAACCCAGATCCTCTGGAAGAACAGCAAGTGCTCTTAGCCACTGAGCCATCTCCCCAGCCCCTGCAAAAAATGTTCATTTTTATGATCTAGATTTTAGGAAAAAAGCTACCTGTGTATATTCTTTGGTATTTAATAGACTTGGGTTAAGCTTTGCCTAGATAAAGCATTTAAAAACAAATCACTGTAAATCACTAAAATCTATTCTTTATTTTTCAATCTTCTTAATCACCATCATACAACATTATCCCCCTACATGGGAAATCTTGAAAGAGCCACAAGCCTTTGGTATTTTTTCAGCATTTTACTTGTTCTACATTGGCATTAATTCTCCTAAATTCCAGCCCAATATACATAAAGTACTAAAAGATTATATACATGCACGCTCCACTATATAATTATTAGCCTGTGTCTCTATACCTTACATATCCTAACCCAGAGTTCCATCTATTAGTTGGGTTCAATGCACACCTGCTTTAATTTCCATCCACATTTTTAAGTAATACTCTTCTCAGGCATTCCTTTTTCTCAACCATCATTTAATTAAATTCCAACTTTACACTTCTCCAGACCCTAGAAAGGACTTTTTATACCCACTGTGCAATTCAGTAACTGTATGTGTCTAGTCTAAATAGAAATATGTGGGGGCTGGCGAGATGGCTCAGAGAGTAAGAGCGCTGACTGCTCTTCCGAAGGTCCTGAATTCAAATCCCAGCAACCACATGGTGGCTCACAACCACCTGTAATGAGATCTGACGTCCTCTTCTGGTGCATCTGAAGTGAGCTACAGTGTACTTTGTATAATAATAAATAAATCTTTGGGCCGGAATCAGCGGGGCTGGAGCGAGCAGGGTTGACCAGAGGTCCTAAAATTCAATCCCCAACAACCACATGAAGGCTCACAACTATCTGTACAGCTACAATGTACTTAAATACATGAAATAAATAAATCTTTAAAAAAAATATATGTGCTTTATGTCTGTAGTAGCATGTGATTTTAAAAATTTGATATGGATAGCAAATATAAATATTTCAATTACATAAATATATTAGAATAGCATTTTAGATATACTGGATTGAAATATATTTACATTTTGACCAATTTCTTCCGTCAGCATGGCTACAATTTAAATTCTTATAACTCACGTCTACTGTGCAGTACTGACCTGTACTGTTAATATACCTACAGAGTAACAATTGGGTATACTGTTCACTTGTATGTACACATTTTCAGAGTCATGTGGAGACCAGCAGTTGGAGTGTCTCCTCAACTGCTCTACCCTTTGCTCTTTGAAAACAGGTCTTGGGCCAGAGCAAGCAGGGCCAACAGAGGTCCTGAGTTCAATTCCCAGCAGCCACACACGATAGCTCACGGCCATCTGTACAACTATAGTGTACTCATACACATAAAATAATTAAATCTTTAAAAAAAAAAAAAAAAGAAAACAAGGTCTCTCACTAACCAAGAGCTTACAGACTTGGCTAGACTGGCTGCTTGCAAGCCCTGAGAATTAACCTGTCTACACCACCCCAGCCATGGAATTATGGGTACGCACTGTCATACCTTTTCTTTTTCAAATTGACAGAAATTGCCTACATACATACACACACATATATACATACCCACATATATAATGTATATATGTACACACACATGAAATATATACATTGTAGAACAGCTAAACTAAATTTAAGATATATAATACCTCACATATTTATTACAGTAAGAGCATCTAAAATGTACAACTTCCAGAATAAAATATTAACCACAATTGTAATACCTCACATATTATCTTTGAACATATATATTTTTTCCTCCAAATGAGAAGGTAAAAGTAAATATAGCTACTGTTTGTAAAACAAATGCCTTAGAAATAAAATAATCTAATGTCCATCTGATTTTTAAAATTACTATTTGTTATTTTGTTTTGTTTTTGAGAAGGGTCCACTGTATAACCCAGGATAGCCTAGAACTTAACTACGTAACAAAACACTTCACCGTGCTGTTCTCTCACCTTGGCTTGCTAAGCTCTGGAGCCAGGTGTGTGTCTACTTGCCTATTTCTAACATTAATTTAGTGACTTTTAACAAAGGTTATGGCATTTTAGAGTATAAAGATACAAGAGAAACTAACTTCAGATGGCTACATTCAGTATGCCATGTACACTTTTCCTATATCTAATTTTGAATTAAATGTCCTCCACAGAGCATGACAGCATGATTAAACTTGTAGCAATCCTAGTTCACTGAGATTTTGTTACAATTAATTTTGTGCATCTTCGTCACTCAGCAAAGAAAAAGCAGCTTCAATTTTGGCCAATCTCATCACACCAATGTCCAGCTACTGAGACAGAGAGCCTTTATTCAGTGGTCATAATTAACCATAATGGCAAACAAGATACTACTTAAAATAGTAAGCAGAAAATGCTTCTTATACTGCTAAGTTTTAGAACCAGGAGACAAGTACTACACAAAAGGGTAAGGGATGGACAGACACACACAAGCTGAGAAGATAAAAGTGTCTCATGTATAGGATCAAATTCAAATCTGGCGATCTGTTAACTATAATGCTTTAGCTCTGAGTTACTTCCTTAGACGTAAAATGGAGATATATACCTCGTTAGCATCACAGAAACACATAAGAAGACAAATTTCACTTTATATGAATGTGATTACTATATGATGGTGCTAGGATCAGAGGCAACTTTTCAGGTCGGGAGTGACGATGTAAGACTTGGTCCTAGCACACAGAAGGCAGCAGGAAGGTCAAGGTCGCTCGCCCTCAGCTATATGATGAAGTAGGGTCCAGCATGGACGACATGAGACCCTGTCTGGAAAAAGATTATTTGAGACTTTCCCTTATTCTTTAAATTGCCGAAAACAACTTTTAAACATAAATAAAACATATTTCATGTTTACATATCTCCTTGTGTAAAATAAAATTTTTGCTAGCTTGTACAATTTTGTTTAGCTTAAGAATTTGTGTCTGTAATGGGGAAAGAGAAAAATAATTAAAGAGGGGAAAAGAACATCATTTTAAATATGGAGGAGCACAAGGGAAAAAAAGGAAATGGGCAAAGAAACGCTCTATTCAGAGAAATTAAAAATCTCACTCAAGCCTCCCCAATGGAAAGATCCCATTTCCAGCCTCACCTGTTTTTGTGTTTGTTTCTAGGTGATGGCATTGTATATATGTTTTCTTTTTTTTGAGACAGGGTCTCTCCTGAACCTGAAACTCAAGATCCATAGTTTCTGGGAATATATCTTTACTGGCTATTATTGGGGTTGACTCACAGGCACACGCCAATGCTGGCTTTGGCCTCAGCTGGCTTTTACATGGGTACTGAAAACCTCATTTCAGGGTCCCCATGCTTGCACAGCAGGGACCAACTGAGCCATCTCCCTAGGACCCTCCTCACTCTTACCTAGGGTGTGTGTGTGCACAGCTGTGTTTATGTGTTACATTGAAACACACATAACTAACTTACCCTCTTCTTTCCTCTACAGCCACATGACCAAAATGTTAAAGGACAGTTATAAAGTTCAGAATGTTGTAAACAAGGGCACTGACACGAAAAAGCAGTCACTCCCAAGTCTCTCTGCTCATTCACTTTCAGTAAGTGGAGTATCATGAATTTTAACCTGGTTACAGGTTTTACTCTATGATCAGAGGAGGTACACTTTTATGCCTGCTCTAAGATTCTTTTAACATTTTCATTTTTGTAAATATAGCCTAAAAATGGGACTTTTACAAAAGCCAACAATTCTAACACTACCACAGTAAGAACTGAGTTCCTGTAGGAATGAGCAACAACAGTTCCTACTGTTGATTAGGAAAGCTAACTACGTGACTTCTAGAAGAGATGGTGATGCTGCTGCATCTCCTCTGTGCTCACAGTGCCAGCCTCACCTGAAGGTTCACATTTCTAAACTTTCCTCTCTTCCTGCCTCAGCTGATTCTGTACGCATGCTTACATACACACTTTGTATCTGTCAGTATTAGCAAATGCAATCAGCTCCAACTCCAGCAAGGTTTTCCTCTAAACCTTCAAAAACCATTTACAAATAAATTGGGAACCACCCTCCCTCTCCAATTAATGTTGGTCTGATACTAAACAAAAACCATGTGTATGTGTGTTGGCAAATAAACACCACGAAGGAAGGTTAAAAGATTGAAGTAACTGAGCAAGGAGTGGTACTGTACACCTTAGGTCCCTGCACCCGTGTTTCACACCTTTAACCCCAGGCAGAGGCAAGAAGATCTCTCTGTGAGTTCTAGGTCAGCCTGATTTACACACAGCATTACAGGACAGCCAGAGCTATGTGGAGAGACCAAAAAAAAAAATCTTAAATTCAATAATCGATAGAATATACGTAAGCGCATTTGGTAAATGGTACTTTAATCCCAAGACTCGCGTCACCCACTTAGGTTTTTTTTTAAGGCTGTACATTAAGTGCATAGTGTACATGCTGAAAAAGGCACACTACATAAAATCTATCTAGACCACACTCATCAACTTCAATTCTACACAATCTATATTAACAGAACTAAGTTTCATAGAATAGTTACTTATTAAACTACAGACCCAAGAATCCTCAACAGATAGAAGAGTCTGTAAAAGATAGGCAATTTCTCAAGACAAGCTAGTCTAATCTAGCCTCCTTCTCCAACCTCAACAAAGTCACTCTTTTTCCTCTTGAAATCTCAGCATTTCTTCTAAAAGAGCAACAGTAATATCACAGGATATATCACAGTTATATCACTCAACTGGAAGGGGTTTCGAGGGGTTGGGGAGGGGGGGAGACCAAGAAGATAGGACTATAGGGACCATGGGTCTTTATAACCCAGGTAGGCCTCAAATTCACAATCCTGCCTTAGCTAAACCAGTGAGAGAATTACTAGTGTGGGCTTCCAAGCCTGGTAAGTCTCTAATCTCAAGAGATCTTCAATTTTAAAACACAAATGCTACAAAACCCCATCATCACCTAAGAGTTCCAGGTTAAGTTCAAACAGGAAACCCACAGGTCAACTATGGAGGGCTGAGAAAACCAAAGAACAGAGACATCGAGGCCTTCAGACACAAGACTCCATTCCCTGATAAAAGACTCAACTAAATGTGGTGTCCCACCCTCCAGATCTCATGAGGTTCTTGTTTGTGCAAGAGAAGAGAGATACGCTAGCCAACCAGCAGGGTGAGCTATCGCTAGAATCAGTCATTTTCAAAACCTCCAAAATTCAGACATAAATGGTAGCACTAAAAGCAGCTACCTCTTTCTAGTTAAGCCTAGTCACAAACAGCACCTTTAGGACTATACCTCATAAACTGTCCAATGTTTACACATACAAAATACATCTATAACAGATAAATGCAGAAAAACAAAGACCTCATGAATATCCAAATTACAAAACCCACCATTCACTCCGTTGTTTGATTTACAAAGCCACTAATTTTAAATCTTTTTAATATTCTAACAGGACTGCAAAGCACTCAGAATGCTCTATAAACTCCGACTGGACAACTTGACAAGGCAACTTTTACATTTACTACACATCAAGTCTCTCCTGTGTGGCTTTGGCATGACAGACCTTCCACCATTTTGTATCTCTCAAGCTTTTTTTCTGCTACCCAAACTCTCCTAGATCTTGAACAAACTAAAAAACCTGGAAGGCAGGCTGGAGAGATGGCTCAGCAGTTAAGAGCACTGACTGCTCTTCCAGAGGTCCTGAGTTCAATT
>NW_022196905.1:99348517-99349027 GCF_008632895.1 Mastomys coucha
ATGGGATCCAATGCCCTCTTCTGGTGTGTCTGAAGACAGCTACAGTGTACTCATATAAATAAAATAAAATTTTAAAAACAAAACAAAAACCTGGAAGGCAATTAAGTCATGCAGGTGACATTCACTTTATAATTACAAAAACCTCAAAGTAACCCTAATTAGCACAAGACTAAGTATAATGAAATATACACAGGGTTGAAAATTGTGAACTAGCCTTTCAACCTCTCAGAAAAAAAGAGAAAAAAAGCACTTTAAATGACCCATACAAGCCTCACACCAATCAGCACTGTGAACTTCACCATGCATGATCTCACCACTTGTTGCATTTCCTAAGACTTGTACTAGCAGTAGCTGGTCTTAAGAAGTCACTTAAATAGGAGTGTGAGAGGCATGTTTGTTTATCCAACAAAAAGACATTACGTGTGGGCAGTGGTGGCGCACGCTTTAATCCCAGCACTTGGGAGGCAGAGGCAGGCGGATTTATGAGTTTGAGGCCAGCCTGGTCTACAG
>NW_022196905.1:99349237-99361034 GCF_008632895.1 Mastomys coucha
AAAAAAAAAAAAAAAACATTACAAAGTGAGAGGTACTAGCATGGCCTTCAACACCTTCAACACTGGTTCACATTCCTTGGCCTTTCCTAGCAGTAACAGCATTATCTCCAACTTGCCAAGATTAGTTATCAAGCACAGCACGTTCTTTGTTTTTAATTTTTACATTTCTGGGTCATTCCATTGTTAGAAAGTTCTCAAAATCTATACATAAGCGGACTGTCTCAAAATTACATAACATTAAATGTATTATCTCAGAAGGTCTCACTAATGACGCTCTAACTAATGCTCAAAATTACATGGCATTAAATGTACTGTCTCAGAAGGGCTCACTAATGATGCTTTAACTAATGGGTATACACAGTAATGCCCCTTGTTTTTAAAACCACTACCAGGTGCTAACAAAACTAGGACTAGGGTAGGAGTTAGAGACCATCTTCCATCACACCATTTACTTACTCAATACACGGTGTAGGCAATGAGTAAGATCCAGGAACACACTTGATTGTTAGCCTATCTCCTGCCTCCTAATACAAAACTGTTCTGTATTTGAAAGAAAGCTAAGAAAGGGAAAATACATACGTGGAAAGAAACAAGGAAAAATAAAGTTTTAAGTAATGTTAAAAAGTTCAAAGATCTAAAGGTGTTTTAATATTCCTTCATGTAATTCTATTAATGGCACCACAAGGCACCAGCTCTTATGGAATTCACACACTTCAGTATTAGTTACTTGCAATACAATGCATGATGCAAACATAGTATAAAGTATTTTAAACTTTTACAGCCATATTTTCAACAGCAACATACAAACAACTGCATTAGTTAGTGAGGCACTCACCAACCTAAAGGTCTACACTGAGTTGTAATGTCAGGATAGAATCTTACCAACCTACTTGAGATAAGGTACAGCTGTATTGCTGACACCCAGTTCCCTAGATACTTACACATGGCCCTGAAGCAGGTTTTCTTGAGCTGGGGAACTTTGGTTGTTTAGGTTCTGAAATACTTTCCTTCGTGGGGCCAAAATTAACTAAAACTACAGCACGATTAAGACAAATGCAACACAAGGCAGTCAACTTGGCATCAATTGGGACTGGCCACACAGGTGACGGTGTTTGGGTGCTTCTGTGGAAATTAACTTGTGCTCAGAGCAGGACCATCATTTCAGAGCCACGAGCCCTGGGGATCCCCTCGTTGAGTTTATCACATAAAATTTGAAATCTAATATGAAAGTTTATAACAACTACATTTAAGTCAGTATTACTTAAACAGTTGAAGAAAACTTTTCCACTAAGGTCGCTAAACCATGGATGGATCCCAACACGAGAGTCGTCTGTGGAGGTCTCGCAACAAGAAACCACCTAAGTTTCCAATCACGGGGAAGGGTCTGGGACAACTCATCTTCATGTTCTCGGGAGGAGTGGATGGAGCACACCTGCTTTCCTCTGGCAGAGATTAAGCTCCCAGGGACACAAAGGCCAGGGAATCAGACCTGGAGAGGCAAAAAGCTTTAGCTGGATACCCACCAAGCCCCTTGACCACCCAAACACTTCGAGTGATTTTTTTTTCCTTTTACCTTTTTTTACTTTTATTTTTTTATGTTTTTTTTACCTCTTGGAGTTACTTCCCAGGCACTTAGCAGCACAAGATGTTGCAGACCAGTGGGGAGAAGGGGAAAGCTATGTGCTCTGATCCCAAAGTCAGGGGAGGGGTGTGGACAGTTAGCGCCAGGGCCGGAGCTCCAGGCCGGGACGGAGTAGCCGCACACGGGGCGCTGGCTGACTGCTCTCGGACCGCCCCGTTACTCGGGCGTTACAATGGCGACCGCGGGGCTCCCCGGACCTCCGGATCTCGGCCCCCTTCCCCCTACCGCTCACTGGCTGCTCTGCTACATGTGACTAAACAAAACCCCCAAGTCCGGAGCCCGGCTCAGCCCCTTTGTGTCCGCCACCGGATCCGCCGCCGCCGCAGCGGAAAGGCGCCCCCCCCCCGCCCGCCTCCGAGTCCCGCCCCGCGGCGGCCGCCGCCGCTCACCTAAGGTTCCGCGGCCCCCCGCGGCCGCCGCCTCCCGGACCCCGCGGCCAGGGCTCCTTGTGCAGCAGCAACTCCGCCTCCTCGGCAGCAGCCGCCATCTTAGCCTGTGCGGCAAAACGCGTCCTTTCCGAGGGTTGGGAGCCAGCCTAGGGCGTAGCTCCCCGGGCCCGAGCGCCGCAGGCCGGGTCCCCCCACAACTTCTTCCGCCACCCTCAGTCCCGCCACCGCCTCGGCCCGGACGTCCGAAACGCAGCCGGGGCCTGGGCTAATCCGACCAAATAAGACCCCCGAAACTCACAGTTTGGTGCCGTGTGCGTCAAACCGGGGCGACGTTGGAAGCGCGCGGCGTCCCCGCGTCACACGCCGCTCTGTACGCTACTCAGATCCAACGGCCCCCTCCGTTCCCCGCTTCTCGCCTCCGGCCTGGGTTCCCACGGCGCAGGCGCGCGGCTTTCCCGCCTCTGCCTGGCCGCGGGCCGCCGGGGGAGGCCAGCGAGGCGCGCCCGTGCGCTCGGGCCGCAGGAGCTCTCGTGCCAGTCAGACCCACGGGGGGCGGCAGAAACACTGCACCGCGGCTCTCCCGTGCCAAAACCGAACAAGGTCACCTCCCCCAGCGGTGACCTAACCACTCCGGAGGAGGTTCCCGCCCCAAAGTAGGCACGCTCCAAATATGGTGGCGACCAAACTCTGCAAGACCCAAGTACCAGGAATCCCTAGGCCCTTTAAGGTGGATTAGGCCCATCTCTGGGGTCTGCAATCGCTCCTTTGCCAAAATCCCGTTCCTTTTTCCTGCTGTTGAAAGAACCAGCAACATATATCAGGCCTACCTTGGAGTACTGGCACAGACAGGTTTTCTGATGTTAAACAGTAGTGGCCAAAGCATCAGGTGTAGAAACTCAGTTACCCAGTCAAGAGACCCAGAAAGAAGCCCCGGATTTGGGTTCCTTGGACTGCGAGAGCAGATTCTGCACTGAGGAACGTGCCTTGATTGTCCAAATTGGAGTCAGGCAAAGAGACGTCTGAAATGCTGGTTAACTCTTCAGGTAATCAATAGATTCCCCAGGGGGTCTTCTAAATCTCCCTTTTAACAAGCATTCAGCCATAGGCTTCTGAGGAAGTAGCGCACTAATTAGAGGTATTCGCTTTGCTTTTGAACTGAGCCAACAAGTTCCTAACCTGTTGAAGGCGAACTAAATGTTCTAGAATACTCTAATGGGCCTGCCTTACTAAATTCTTTGGTTTCGCTGAACTTTCTTCTCGTGGAAAAACTTTAAAAAGTTTTTATTAAGCCGGGCGGTGGTGGCGCACGCCTTTAATCCCAGCACTTGGGAGGCAGAGGCAGGCGGATTTATGAGTTCGAGGCCAGCCTGGTCTACAGAGTGAGTTCCAGGACAGCCAGAGCTATACAGAGCTATACAGAGCTATACCCTGTCTCAAAAAAAAAGAAAGAAAAAAAAGTTTTTATTAGTTAAGCAGTATTCTTGAACTCCAAGCCTTTGAGATATTATTAACATTCACAGGAATACACCATAATTGCATTTATTTGTCAAGAATGAGAGTATCTTTCCTGAAAAGTGGTACCTTTCAGCAGCAAATGTATCCCAAAGAACAGATAAATTACTATCCACTCTAATTATTTCACTTGCTGATAACTGCTGACAACTAGAGTTGTTGCTGTGTGTGCATCAGGCGTGCTTGTCACCTGTTCAAGTTCATTACAACCTAAAGTGGCAAAAAGAGATTAGACTGTTTTCTCACAACTGCAGGACTGGGGCTGTCTCAGAACGCAAGCTTTCCTTCATATAGACGAGTAGATACACAACGAACAAATGTGTGTCCGTTCTCAGCCGACTGCTCGGGAGAGTGTGTCCGTTCTCAGCCGACGGCTTGGGAGTGTGTGTCCGTTCTCAGCAGACTGCTCGGGAGACATGCACTCTAGAGACTTATTTGTATCTCTTGAGTATGGTTTTGCTTGAATGTGTGGCTGTACACCACTTGCTTCATGCCTGGTACCACAGAGTCCAAATGAGCCTCTGGAAGGCCCTGAAACTGGAGCTGCAGATGACAGGCCACCATGTGGAAGGTAGGACCTGAGCCTGAGTCCTCAATAGGCACATCAAGTACTCTTAGCCATGTCTCTAGCCCCACGAGGTCTGTTAATCTGCAGAACTCAAAGGCCAATCACCTGGAAAGAAGCCTTTTACCCAGGAGTCTTCAGGGCACACTGCAGGTATATAAAATATATTGATGTACAGTTTCCATAGTTCTAACAAAAGAATCAACTTTCAACCTACAATCAAGTAGGGAGTGGGGAAGTAAAAAAAAAAAAACATAAAGCTTTTAAAATTATAAACACAATCTCTCCTGAGAGCCAGGCATGGTGGTAAGTACCTTTATTCCCCAGCATGGTGCAGGCTCTAATTGGAGACTAGCCTAGTCTATAAAGAGACTTCCCGAATAGATAGAGCTACACAAAGAAATCCTGTTGAGAAAAAATAATAATAGTAAATGAATAAATAACTTCATAAAACAGTAGAAAATAGTATGCAAATACTTACTATAAAATATACCTAAAATTTAATATGAACTAGGGATGGCCCAGGAGGCAAAGAACACTGTTCAATGTGAAGACTAGATGGCGTTCAGATTCCAGAACTCTTGTAGAAGCTGGAAGGACGTGGCATCAGGTCTGTAACTGTAGCTGGTAAGACTCAGAGACAGTGATCCCTGGAGCAAGCTGGCTAGCCAGGCTCACTAGATCTTTAAGCTCTAGGTTCAACAAGAAACACTGCTGAATACATGAAATAGAAAGCAGTCAGAGATGTCACACCAACCTTGGGACTCCACAGGCATGAGCAATCAAGTAGACATCATACCACCCTTGGGACTCCAAGCATGCATGTATGTAGGTACACCCTCCACATACATTTAGTCACTCACCCAAACACATTTACTGCCCTCTTTTGCATCTCAAAAGCAGATGCTAAGAGAGGAAACCATGGGCCAGGGGACCTTACACATAGAACGTTGAAGCAATGCTCAGAGAAGCACCTGTTTGTTTTGTGTCGTTCAGAATACCACCAGGAAACAGTTTAAGAGAGGAAAGGGCTGTTCTTAGCTTGCAATTTTAGTCCATGGTTAACTGGCTCCACTGCTGGATCAGAGAATGGCAGAAACGCGGTACAAAGTCACCAGTCACTGTCAGAAAAACTAGCCATCACATCAGATCCAGAAAGCAGAATGAATGAAAAAAATGGGGTCAGAGTTGAGATCTATTCTTCCAAGGGACACTCAGTGACCTAATTCACCCAACGAGACCGCATCAGTATCAATAATGCCTTCAATTTGTGAATTATCAATAACTACTACTAATGTTAACCATGATCCAATCATGGCCCAAAGGCCTATTGGCTGGGGACCAAACCTCTACTGCATGAGCCGTCAGGGAGAATTTGGGCATTTAAACCCTAACAAAACACAAGAAAACAAATGAAAGGACAGAAAAAAAAAACAAAAACAAAAACAGATGAAGCAAGAGAGTAACATCGCAGTAGAACAGCTTGATGTCAGGACAGCTGGTCGCAAATTTCAATAGTATAACAGCAGTAAGCTTGTTCAGACTGTACTCCTCTGCAGTAAGATGGAAAGGAAGAGGAGGCCACAGAGCAGTTATTCAGGGCCTAATATATGTATCAGACACTGGCAGAAAACACTTCTCAGTTTCTGTAGTCAGCAATCCGGGCATGTGGCCCCACTCACTGAAAGACAGATTCAAGAATGTAGTTTATTCTAGTTCACTGAGGTAAATGGGAAAAGTATAGTTCCTAAGTAAATGTAGCAAAAGGATCGTGAAAGATAGGAGTGTCCAGAGTATTTGTAAGGTCAAGGGGGTAAGGTCTACAACATGAATGACTCATTCCAGTGCAATGGTTCTCGTAATCAATAAAAGGCAGAGAGGGAGAGGGAGAGGGAGAGGGAGAGGGAGAGAGAGAGAGAGAGAGAGAGAGAGACTATCAATTATAGAAAGTTGATGTGGTGGTTTTAATAAGAGAGGCCCCCATAGGCTCATATATTCAAATGCTTGGTCATCAGGAAGTGTCACTGCCTGAGAGGGATTGGTAGGTGTGGCCTTGTTGAAGTAGGTATGGCCTTGTTAGAGGAAGTGTGTCACTGGGTGTGGGCTTTGGGGTTTCCAAAACCTAAACCAGTCACAGTATCGCTCTCTTCCTGCTGTCTATGGATGGGCCTAGATGTAGATCTCTCAGTTACTTCTCTAGCACCGTGTCTATCGGCACACTGCCATGCTTTTCGCCATGATGGTAATAAACTAAAACTTGGAAACTGTAAGCAAGGCCCAGTTAAGTGCATTGTTTTGAAAGAGCTGAGGTGGCCATGGTGTCCCTTTACAGCAATGGAACACCAGCTAAGACAGCTGATAAACAGCCAGAGGTTCTCTACATCTAAGCAGCCAGGCTTCTCCTGGTTAAGAGCCACCCCTAGAATACTTTCACCAAAATTCCACACACATAGAACTTGACACATGACTTTGGTTTTTTTTTTCCAGTCTAAGATTCCAAATATTCTAAATTTTCTTGACATCTGTCAAGGGGGGGGAGGTATCTGTAATTTCAGCTATCCCATTTGCTTTACTCAGAAAAAGTGTAAAATAGTATGCCAGTAAATTGGATCACATGAACTGATTTTCCTTGTAATCAAAAACAGGGAGATACCATTGAACAAATATATTCTTTTAACTACACAACAATAACCCCAGTTTGGGTAGTTTAAATATAGATGAGATGAAATTACTTTCAAAGGAACATAAACTCTCCAATTTTTTTTTTTTCGTTTTTTCGAGACAGGGTTTCTCTGTATAGCCCTGGCTGTCCTGGAACTCACTCTGTAGACCAGGCTGGCCTTGCGAACTCAGAAATCCACCTGCCTCTGCCTCCCAAGTGCTGGGATTAAAGGCGTGTACCACCACCGCCCACCTTCTAATTATTTTTATAAGTGTTTATTTGTTTATTTATTTTTGGACACAGGGCCTTATAATTCGAGAATGGACTCGAGGTCCCTTTGTTGTAGTCAAAGATGACCTTAACTTCAGATCCTCCTACCCCAACCTCCTAAGTGCTAGGATCATATCATTTATCAACATCTGTTTATACAGAGCTGAGACTTGAACCCAGGGCTTTGTGCATAGTAGGCAAATACTCAAACAGCTGAGGTACATTTTTAATTAAAATTCTATAACTATGTTGAAAAGAAAGGAAAGAGTGGTAGTTGTGACCTTTTGTCTTAGTTAGTGTTACTACTGCTGTGATGACACGCCATGACCAAAACAGCTTGGGAAGGAAAGGGTTTATTCAGCTTACACTTCCACACTGCTGTTCATCACCAAAGGAAGTCAGGACAGGAACTCACCCAGGGCAGGAACCTGGAGGCAGGAGCTGATGCAGAAGCCATGGAGGAATGCTGCTTACTGGCTTGCTCCCCATGGCTTGCTCAACATGCTTTCTTATAAAAACTAGGATCACGTGCCTAGGGGTGGCTCCTCCCACAATGGGCTGCTCTGCCCCCATCAATCACTAATTAGGAAAGTGCCTTACAGCTTGATCTTACTGCTGCATTTTTCCAATTGAGACGCCCTCCCTGAGAATGACTTTATCCATGTGTAAAGTTGAACCAAAACCAGCCAGCACAACTGACCCCTTGTCAACATGACACACAAACATATCACTGTTAAGCTGCAATCTTTCCTTTCTTGTTCGCTCCCTAGAAATCACACATTAGGACTTGAGAGATGATTCAGTGGTTAAGAGCACTGACTGCTCTTCCAGAGGTCCTGAGTTCAATTCCCAGCAACCACGTGGTAGCTCACACCCATCTGTAATGGGATCCGATGCCCTCTTCTGGTGTGTCTGAAGACAGCTACAATGTACTCATTCATACACATAAAATAAATAAATAATTCTTTTTTTAAAAAAATCACACATTAATAAATCACAATATAAAACATCTGACAAAGAAAATGTTCCACAGCCTTTAAAAATTCTAACATTTGAAAATTTAAACATTTAAAAATCAGTCTCTTTTAAAATCCAAAATCTCTAACCATATAATCTCTTTCAGCTATGGGCTCCTATAAAATAAAAATATGCTAAATACTTTTCTTACTTCAAGAGAGAGGAACCAGGCACAGTCACAATACAATGAAAGCAAAACCAAACTCCAACTGTGTAAATAACTCAATGGCCAATGTCTAGGACCCACTCACGATCCTCTGAAGGTTCCTCTGAAGGGCACTGTTCTCTTCTCTGTCCCCGTCTTCTGCAGCACAAGAGGGAAGAACCAGGCACAGTCACAACACAATGAAAGCAAACCCAAACTCCAACTGTGTAAATAACTCAAAGGCCAAAGTCTAGGACCCACTCAACATCTTCTGGGATCCTCTAAAGGGCACAGATCACTCCTCTGTCCCCACCCTCTGCAGCACACACAGCTTCTCTTCAAGGCCCCAGCTGGCTCCACTCCACTGTGGCTGCTGTTCTTGGTGGTCATCCCATGGCACTGGCATCTCCACAATGCTGGGATCTCTGCTGCAACTGGACTGCACTTTCACCAATAGCTTCTCCTGGAGTCTCTTCAGGGATGCTAGCCCTGCCACACACTGCCTAGCCACAGCTGCTCTCCATGACCCCTTCATGCTTTCAAAATCAGTATTACCTGGGTAACTCTTACTCCACCAAGTATAGCTGCCAACACAAGGTACAACCTTGACTATTTCTGGAACACAGCTTCTGAGTGCTGACCCTGAGGAAACATTGCAGAAGTGATGCTTCTCTTCTCTTAATCACCACCAATTTCACAACTCCAGCTGAACAGCATCCGTTGATCCAGTAACTCAAAGGTTGTGCTTTATTGGTTTTGGTCTCTTGGTAATCATAACTTATTCTTCAGCCCCAGCTGACCAGAACCAGACAGATTCTCAACTCAGAATAGCAAATGGCCCTGGTAGCACCTCTAAACTTCCCTTTGAAATTTCACAAGCCAGGCCTCCGTCATCTGCACTGATCACAGCTGTCTTTCCCTCCAAGTTCCTACAGAACATACCACTAAGCTCTTAACACTCAATGGCTTTTGTAGCCTAAAATTCCAAAGTCCTTTCACAATCCTCCCAAAAACATGGGAGGTCTGTCAATCAACACCCTATTTCTGGTATCAAAATCTGTATTATTCCGGGTTCTTGAGAGTAACAGAACTTATAGAATATATATAAATACACATATTTATTTATAGAATATATATTTACACATATATTTGCATATATATTTATTAGAATGATTTACAGGTTGTGGTCCAGCTAATCTAACAGTGACTGCCTATGAATGGAAGGTCCAAGAATCCAGTAGTTGTTCAGTTCATGAGGCTAGACATCTCAACTGGTCTTCAGTAGATTCTGGAATTCCAAAGAAGTAGGCTCTAATGCCAGTAAAGGGACAGAGTTGGCAGTGAGAACAAGCAGATAAAGAGCAAAAGCATCCTTCTTCCACATCCTTTATACAGGCTTTCAGCAAGAAGGTGTGGACCAGATTAGAGATGGGTATTCATGCCTCAAAAGATCTGGATTCAAGGTGTGTGTTCCCTCCTCAAAGGTCCAGGAGTAAACCATCACACTTCAAATGATTTAATTAAGCAAGAGTCCCTCAGGTGTGCCCAGCCATTCTGGGGTTTTAGTTAATTCCAGATGTGGTCAAGTCGACAACCAACCAAAAATAGTCACCATGTGTATGAAAAATAGTTTTAGGAAATGAAGCCAGAAATACAAAAGTAGTTATAACCTGCTATTGTGATATTAACTTTTTTACACCCATTTCTCTCTTTATGTGTATCAGTTGTCTTCCTGATTGCCTAATCAATTCATCTCAAATGAAGATTCTTTATGGCATGGTCCCCATAACAGCTGATGAACTGACTCTGTTCCAGCCTGTTCTGTCTTCTAATATTGTGATAATATTCTAATATTCTAATCTGTGAATCTGTACATATCTCAGCACCACAACACTATAGGGAAGAATAGGTCAGAGCCATATGCTTACAACACCATATGCATTCTAAAGGTAATGGAGATCAGCTTGCTAGATATAATTCGTGTCTTGCTGATGCTACAATTTGGATCTAGAATGTTTTCCAAAGTCCCATGTGTTGAAGGCGTTAGTCCAACTTAGTGTTATTGAGAGCTAGCTGGTCCAATTGATAAGAATAAACCCAGTGAGGACCCCTCCAATCATTAGCCTTCTGCCCCTCAAAGTCATGGTAGGACTGTAGATTTTCCTCCTCTCTTCTTGGTTTCCCAACTATCTAGTGAGATCCTTATCTCACTACATTCACCACAGGCCCCCCAGAGCAATACAACCAACCCATGAAACCATGAGCAAAAATAAATGGTTTCCTTTCCTTTTTTAAGTTGATCAACTCTCCTATGTTACTTTGCAGTATCGGCAAGCTGACAAACACATCTGTTGAGAATGCCCAGAGCCAGTTTCCTTCGGCATCTTACTCCTTCCAGCTGAGAGTCAGTTCAATCAGAATGTATCAAGTTTGAATAGTTAAATTCCTTCAAGTAGTAATGCATAAAACACATGCTAAATGGTATGAATTTATGGAAAATTCTTTTGATAGCAATCATGATGAAATACTTGATCGCACTGATCAAATATCTTCTGCCTGTAGAGAAGGGTCTTATACCAGGAATACCCAGGGTATTGATCAGGGTTCTCTATAGGAATAAAACAGGTAGATGTGCTGATATGATACTGTGCATAACTTTAAACCCAGCTCTCAGGAGGCAGAGTCAGGTGGATCTCTGAGTCTGAGGCCAGCTTGGTCTACAGAGTATGCAGCACATGCATGCCTGGTGCCTGTGAGGCCCAGAGGAAGGTTTGTGATGTTATGGATAATTGTGAGCAGTCATGTGGGTGCTACAAACCAAACCAGGGACCTCTGCAAGAACAAGGGCTCTTAACTGTTGAGCGAGACCATTAGCTTCACAATTTCTGAAACTCCGATGACAAATCGTGCTCTGCCATGAGCTTAATCCATTAATCTGCTCTCAAAAGGAAAATAACTTATTTCCCTTAAAGATTTATAATAATATATAATTGATATAGCATAAAGTACAAAAATGAGTCATGGTTCATGCATGTTAAAATTCTATAGTTTGCCGGGCAGTGGTGGCGCGCACTCCTTTAATCCCAGCACTTGGGAGGCAGAGAAAGGCAGATTTCTGAGTTCGAGGCCAGCCTGGTCTACAGGGTGAGTTCCAGGACAGCCAGGGCTACACAGAGAAACCCTGTCTCGAAAAACCAAAAATAAATAAATAAATAAATAAATAATTCTATAGTTTATCAATTTTGCAATACTTGTTCAATGTTGTGACATATTTACCAGTTACCTTAAAAATAGTTCAAAATTAGCATTGTTTTCCTTTCCAAAGAGTTCAGAAAAAAAAATGGCACATCTTTCAAGCATCAATATCTTAGAATCAATCAAATAGAAAACGTTATGATCTCTGTGTGGCTTCAGAAAGACCACACCAGGCCAAACAGTTCTACAAGAAGTTTATTGAGAGAGAGAAGGGCAAGGTGCATATTTTATATATCAAAGCAAACCTGGCCTCCAGACTCTCCCAGCATCCCTCAGTCCCTACCTGGCATATCCTTTCCCTCAACCCCAAACTTTGCAGCCCAGTCCCTATATAATCAGG
>NW_022196905.1:99361044-99376414 GCF_008632895.1 Mastomys coucha
CTCTCTCTCCCCCTCTCTCTTTCTTCTCCCTCCCTCCTCTCTCCCTCATCTTCTCTTGTCTCTTTGCGGATGCCCTTTCTTTCTTTCTCTCCCCTCCCTGTCTCTCCCCTGGTGACTTCCCTAGCCTCCATTCTTGGAGCCAATGAACTCTCCAGAGAGCCGCTTCTCAAACCCTGCCTCTAACATATTCTAATGATTATATTCTAATCTGGTTTGGATTGGCTTGTTTCACTGGGGGTGGGGTGGGGTGGGAAAGAACTAACCTAATAATCAGTTTACTTGATTCTTTCAACTTTATTTTTACCTTCTTGTATATAAATGTTTGTTTGCACATATGTCTGTCTGTCACATACATGCCTGGTGCCTGTGAAGGTCAGAAGAGGGTGTTGGAACTCTTCTGGAATTAGAGATTACTGTGAGCCACTCCATGGGTGCTGGGAACTAAACCTGGGTCCTCTGTAAAAGCAAGCAGTAAGTGATCTTGCTGATGAGTCACCTCTTCAATCCCCTCCCTCCTGTCGCCCTGGAGTTCTGACTATAGGTAAGCACCACCACACTGACAACAGAGCTGAAGATCCCACCCACTGAGCTACAACCTCAGTCCCAGGACAGTTTATTTTTGCCCTAAGAGATAAGTCTTCCACACGACAAATTCATAAAGCGAGACTCATTAATTAAGAACCTTTCCCAAAGTTTTACAATGTAGCCTCAAGCTGAGGAATTCTGACACAACAGGTCGTTTCTCTTTAGGCATTTTATCTTCAAGACTCTTTATAAATATCCATAAAGACAAGTGATGAGACCTATGCAAAGTAAGGCCAAGGATAATTAGACTAGGAAGTCCAAGTAAGCCAGTCAGGGACTTCATCGGGACACTCTGGAGTCATAAGGGGATCAGAAACACAGAGCATGACCTCAGAGAAGGGAGAAACGAGGTAAGGCCCACACAGGGCACTGGGCCAAGGAGACAAACCACTGACCTGTACCAGCTGCCTAGGATAAGTTCTGATCAGAGACCAATGCATGCCCCAACAAATCCCTGAGGTGACGGTAAGGTCACCACTGTCTTCAGGGAAGACAGGGCTAACAGAGCCATACTCTTCTCGCTTTGTCTGGTTTAAAAACACTTCTGCATGGCAGTAGTGGCACATGCCTTTAATCCCAGCATTTGGTAGGCAGAGGCAGGCGGATTTCTGAGTTCGAGGCCAGCCTGGTCTACAGAGTGAGTTCTAGGACAGCTAGGGCTATGCAGAGAAATCTTGTCTTGAAAAACTGAAAAAAAAAACCAACCCCCCCCCCAAAAAAACAAAACAAAACAAAAAAACCTCCTTAGCTCCTCTCAGGTATCTTTCTGTCGCTGTCTGCTGGCAGTGCTACCAGAGTGATTACTGGTGATTCATCACAGGTATGGTAAGTAGGTGAAACGTGCTGAGACAGCTGTCTGCTTCCAAATCATGGGCTTTGTACCATCTGGATTGCTAGGGAAAGCAGCATGACTGCAACTGAGGTAAGCACACACACACACACAGGATGTGCTGGGAGCACTCTAATTTCTTGATGTGCTCAGTACTTCCAGCTACCTACCCATCCATCCATCCATCCATCCATCCATCCATCCATCCATCTAGCTAGCTATCATTTATCTATCATCTATGTATTATCTATTATCTGTGTTTAATCTGTCTGTTGATCAGTCTATCTATCATCTATGTATCATCTATCTGTCTGTCAATCTATCATCTATCTATCATCTGTATTTCATCTGTATGTTAGTCAGTCTGTCTGTCTGTCAATCATCTACCCATCTCTCTATCTATCTGTTGGTTAGTCTGTCTGTCTATTGCCTATTGTCTGTTTATGTGTCTATGTTTCTGTTTGTCTACCATCTCTCTCTCTTTCTCTACTCAGGATATCATGTAAATGTTTTTTCAGAGGTACATCCTACCCTTTAATTTTGTGTTTAAATGACATGTGAAAAAACGACATGTGGCCGGGCGGGTGGTGGCGCACGCCTTTAATCAGAGAAACCCTGACTTGAAAAACCAAAAAAAAAAAAAAGAAGAAGAAGAAAAAAGAAAAAACAACATGAAATGACATGTTTAAATGACATGTAGAAAACTTAATACTATACATATTAATAGAGTGTCATGTGATGTTTTGACATATGAATGCACCACAGAATGCTTATATCAAATGCTTAGTCATTTCAGGAGTGATGAGATGGCTTAGCAATTAAAAGTGCTTGCTTCTCAATCATGAGGACCAGAGTTCAGATACCAGCACCCTTGTGTCAAGCTGGGCATCTGACACATGACTTTAATAGGAGTTCCTATGACTCCAGAAGAATTGCCGGCACTTGCTAGCTTAGCTGAGAAAAACGTGAACTCCAGGTTTAGGAAGAGACTCTGACTGAGTGGAGAGTGATTGACAGGGATGCTTGACATCCACTTCTAGTCTCTGTGGGCATAAGCACACATGTGTACACATACTGTCACACAGAGAGCTATACAACACTGTCACTAGGTAAATTCTGTATTTATCTCCTTATGCATTTATCATTTCTTACAGGTTTTTGACATACACATCACATTAGTACCTACAATCATTTTACTGTGCACAGCAGAGCTTCTGATTCCTAAGTTGGTGTCTCTATATCAACCTTCTGCCATGGCTTCCCTCAGCACTCCATCTCAGATAATCACCTTGACAGCACTCTCTCCTAATGTCTGCAACATTTGTATTTGCCATGTTAGTTAGACTGTACAACGCTTGCCTTTCTGAGCCTGACTGCAATAGGAGAATACAGATGTTTCTTCAATATTTTGATTTTTCTCTTTGTTGTAGTCCAGACCTGAGAGGTCGTGGAAACATTAGGAGATGGGGCTTTTCAAAAGAAGCAGATTATTATTATTATTATTATTATTATTATTATTATTATTATGCATTGAGAGCTGTCTTGGAACCCCAGGGTGGGGAGTTGCTGTCTTTGCATCATGAGCTAAGTCTCCTTCTGCCTCTGACATGTGATGTCCACAACTGAGCCAAGCCACTGTGGGCTAAGAACTCTGAAGCCATCAACCAAAATAAGTCTTCCTTCCTTTCTCCTCTTTGTAAGGCTCTGCTGTTTTGTTTGTTTATGAGCAGTTTATTAAATACAGTACAAAAGGGTGGAGGGAAGGGCCTGGGCGCCAGCTCAGACGCTGCCTGCAGCCAGTCTTTTCTCTCTCCTCTCTCTCTCTCTCTCTCTCTCTCTCTCTCTCTCTCTCTCTCTCTCTCTCTCTCTCTCTCCCCCCCCCTCCTTTTGAGACAGGGTTTCTCTGTGTAGCTCTGGCTGTCCTGGAATTCACTCTGTAGACCAGGCTGGCCTCGAACTCAGAAATCCACCTGCCTCTGCCTCCCAAGTGCTGGGATTAAAGGCGTGTGCCACCACTGCCCGGCCAGTCCTTTCTCTTTTAAAGATGACTTTCTTCAGCCTTTGTCACAGCAATAGGAACCTAACGAAATTGCCTTTGGAGACATAACCAACATACACTGAGTTTTTTCTGTGTCTCCATACAAATATTAGGGCGTTTTGCTAGTTCTTGTGAAAGCTTGGTGTCTTAGTGGGAGTCACATAGTCAGTGTTGAAATTGCTGGTCATTGGGGCTGGTGAGATGGCTCAGTGGGTAAGAGCACTGACTGCTCTTCCAAAGGTCCTGAGTTCGGATCCCAGTAACCACATGGTGGCTCACAACCACCCGTAATGAGATCTGACACCCTCTTCTGGTGCTGTCTGAGACAGCTACAGTGAATTACGCCAGAGAGAGCAGGGCTCGGAGCGAGTGGGGCTGGCAGAGGTCCTGAGTTCAGTTCCCAGCAGCCACACATATGATTGCTCACGGCCATCTGTACAGCTACAGTGTACTCATACACATAAAGTAAATAAAGTAGATCTTTTAAAAAAATGTTAAAAAGAAATTGCTGGTCATCAGCCCTCTCAAGAGTACAGTCTACTGTGCCTGCTTTCTGTTGTTCTTCATTTCTGCTTTGTTTTGTTTTACTTTGTTTTAAGATAGGGAGTCACTATATAACCCTGGCTGGCGTGGAAATTACAGAGCTTCCTCTTCCTCTCCCTCCTGAGTCCTGAGATAAAAGTTGTGTGCTGCCATGCGCAACTTCTATTGATTTGTGTGTCTGTGTCTTTCTCTCTCTCTCTCTCTCTCTCTCTCTCTCTCTCTCTCTCTCTCTCTCTCTCTCTCTCTCTTCCTTCCTTCCTTGCTTCCTTCCTTCCTTTCTTTAAGACAAGGGTTCTCTGTGTAGCCCTGGCTGTCCTAGAACTCATTCTGTAGACCAGGCTGGCTTTGAACTCACAGAGATCCTCCTGCTTCTACCTCCTGAGTGCTGAGATTAAAGGCTGTACTGCCGTGCCTAGCCTACATAGTCTACATATTTTAACTTCAGGCACTTAAAACCCCTGTCAGTCTCTTAAGACACAACAGAAACAGCTCCTGCAGAATAGCCACCCTGCAGGCCATGTGCAGTGGCCGCAGTGAGCCACAGGCCCTTCGCTGTGCCAAAGCCAGAGCCGGGCCCTTAGTCCAAGTGCTTCTTTTCATACACTATTCTACAAATGTTTGCATATGAAGCATTAAGGCCCACCATTTCAACTAAACATCCCTCCCCGAGAGAGGCTTTCCCTCTGCCTCACACTCCGAGAGAGGCTTTACTTCCGCCTCACACTCACACTGCATTCTGTGCTTCTTGTTGCATTCGCTCACCTCGTGTGACATTCAATCCCACAAGACTTGAAAAAAAGGGGGGGACTCCAGGAATTCAATTCCAGAAAGTATGAAGTCATTCTATCGTGAGATTAACGACGTGGCTGGAGTAAGCCTGCATAGCTGCAGAGTGAATTCTAAATACTACACTTATATCCATAGACAAAAGCAGCTCCCAGCCCCAGTCAGCAAAGCCTCTTCTAACAGTCACAGTGGCAAATTCGGAGACGCATGGCTTCCCAGAATACAGAAACCGAGTGATGGATGTGGACCCCAAAGGCTCAGGGAACATGTTGGGAGAAAGAGCTGGAAGTATGGAAGGGCCAGGGGAGACGCTGAAGGGTTTGCAATACTACTGTCTAGATTTCAAACAAGTACTAAAATCATTAACTCACATCAACTGTAGTCATCTACCTGCATCAACACAAGACAGTCGGGGGTGGGGTGCTACACAGAGCCTTTTACAACTGAACTATTAGCAATCAATAGATTCTAGGAGTGGAAGAATCAATTTTTAGTTGTGTGTTCTCTGGGGCACACTAGGCTGCAACAGATGGCTCTAAAGTCCCCGATTACACAAATGGGCCTGGTTAATCTTCAGGGAGGAGTGTCACAGAATGAAACAAACCAACATGAATGTGCTAGAGAGTTGGGCAGGAAGAGGGTCAATATGTGGTCAGTACGTAGGATGTACATATGTGAAATTGTTATATATAATTATATAAACATATATATAAATATTGAGAGTGGGTTTACAAATTAAAGTGAAGCTTAAGTTAAAGGGAAAAAGCTTCTTTGAGGATAGAGTTTCGTGTTCCTCAGACTGAGCCTCGAACTCCCGAGCCAGCAGCTTGGTTTATGTGGTTCTGAGGGTTGAATCCAAGGATCTGTGCATGCTACACAAGCACTCTACCAACTGAGCTACATCCCTAACCTTTGGTTAAAGATGGCTGCTAGGACTGGAGAAATGGGTCAGTGGTTAGGAGCTCATACCGCTCTTGCAGAGGATCAGAGTTCAATTCTCAGTACCTGTGTCAGGTGACTCACAACCATTTGTAACTCCATTATCCAGGGATCCAACCCCTTCCTCTGGTTTCTGTACCCACTGCACATGCATGTACAAATGCACACTCAGACAAACATATATGCAAATAACTTTTTAAATGCTAATTTTTTTCACTCACAGTTTGGATCACAGATTGTTCGGAAGCCTGCATATCACATAATTCATTATTATTATCAAGTGGAAGTGACAGGTTAACGTATCCCTTTATCTTCTCAAAAGAGGGATGTCAGAGGCTGAAACTATAGCTTAATGGTACTCGGCTCCTGAAGTTCCTGGGTTCAATCCCAGCAATCCCAGCAATAGACAGCGACAGAGAACAAATACAAGCGTGTTTGGAGCATCGTAGGAAATCCTACACTAGATGACTCTGGGTGGGAATCTAGTGTCTTATGGTCACTGTACTGGCTGGTTTTGTGTCGACTTAACACAGGCTAGAGTTATCACAGAGAAGGGAGCTTCAGTTGGGGAAGTGCCTCCATGAGATCCAGCTGTGGGACATTTTCTCAATTAGTGATCAAGGGAGTAGGGCCCCTTGTGGGTGGTGCCATCCTGGGCTGGTAGTCCTGGGTTCTATAAGAGAGCAGGCTGAACAAGCCAGGGGAAGCAAGCCAGTAAAAAACATCTCTCCATGGCCTCTGCATCAGCTCCTGCTTCCTGACCTGCTTGAGTTCCAGTCCCGACTTCCTCTGGTGATCAACAGCAGTGTGGAAGTAAGCCAAATAAACCCTTTCCTCCCCAACTTGCTTCTTGGTTGGTCATGATGTTTGTGCAGGAATAGAAACCCTGACTAAGACAGTCGCGTAGTTGACTGTCAATTTGCTGTCTACAAAGGTATAGCAGAAGTGAATTAGAAGCCATCACCTAAGGACAAAGGTGTATGTTCATTCATATTCTACAGGCCTGTCCTCCTAGGGCAGCCTCCATCTTATGAGTTTAGCTGTGCCTGCTTGCCAGTGATCACCTCAGCCTGACTTGCTTACTGTGAGCTCTTACAAGCAGGGCCAGCGTAATTCTGCCCCAATTGCAGAGTGGCCTGGGTTTTAGGGAAGGGCTAGAGTGAATAGTATGCAGGGAAGAGTAGAGGGAACTCTCTCTCTCTGCACCTAGGAGAGGAAGCCACTGAGCAGAAGCCACCATGCTGGGTGCTAACCTCCTGGTGTAGCTACTTAGATAAGCACATACTCCTCCCACAATCTCTCACCCAGAGAGCTTCTCACTGGCTCCCCAAAGGGGAACTGTTTGTCAACCCTATAAGAAACTGAGGTGCATATTTTACATACCAAAGCAGACGCTGCTTCAAGGGTCTATATTAAATTAAATATAATTTAATCTGGTTTAAATTGGCTCATGTCACTGGTAACCTATCTGGATCTTTGGCAGAATCAAACAGTGTTTTGTTGTTAGGATCTTATTGGTGGGAGATAGTCAGTGCTTAGTGCCTCTCTTCCTACCACACCCCTACTCTGGGAGAAAATTCTTGGAACAATATTCTTTCCTCTTCAGTTAGCCAAAAAAAGAAAAAAAGGAAAAAAAGAAAGAAAAAAGAAAAAGAAAAGAATGAAGGAAGGAAAAAGAGAAAATGCTCAAACACATAAAAACACATAAGGGATGGTTCTTTTGGTAAGGAAGAAACTAAGGCATAGCCCTATGGGTTGGGAAGATAAATTGATGCGTTTCGCAGCCGCTTTGGAAATGAGCAGCGGTGGCCAATCTAGCTAATATGAGAAGAATGTTGGAAGGAACTTAGAAAAGCAACATAGTTTTCGAATTGCTTAGGAGTGAAGAGGTCTTGTGACAGCTCTGCCCCAAGCTTTGACTAAGGAACAGCACAGAAGGAGGAGATAAAGCCCTGGTTCGCAACCTTCCTAAGGCTACTACCCTTTGATACAGTTCCTCTGGCCTTAAAGTTATTTCATTGCTACTCCAGAACTTCCACTCCTGTTATGAATCTTAACAGAAATATCTGTGTTTTCTGATAGGCTTAGGCCACCCATGACTCTCCTTAGATTCCTTAGACTCTCAAAGGGGTCTCCACCCACAGGTTGACACTGAAATAATCTCAGTCTTTCTAGGTGGTAACAGTGACTGCTGCTTGTTAGTAAAAGTAACCATGTATCAGATAGCTGTTGAAGCAGGCAGACCTGTGCACATATTCTCCATTTTGTCATGAAAAGTCATCCACTCAAAACTTCCAGGCTGCTCACCAGTCAGAACTAAGTGGGTTTGTTGTTTGTTTGTTTGTTTGTTTGTTTGTTTGTTCTTTCCGAGACATGGTTTCTCTGTATATCCCTGGCTGTCCTGGAACTCACTCTGTAGACCAGGATGGCCAAGAACTCAGAAATCAGCCTGCCTCTGCCTCCCAAGTGCTGGGATTAAAGGCTTGTGCCACCACTGCCTGGCCAGAACTAAGTGTTAAGTGTAAACTCTAACTAAAGTTACTCAGCTTGCAGGTAGATGTTGTTAGCATTCTGTCTAAGCTCAACCCCACAGTTACCTGGCAACAGCCAGGTAGGCCTGACCCACTATAAAAGGGGCTGCTTGCCCTCCTCCCTCTCTTCCCTCTTGCCCTCTTGGGCTCTTCCCTTCCCTCTCCCTCCCCCATTCACTTCCCCCTCTCTCCACATAGCCATGGCCAGCCTCTACTTCTGAGACACCCCCATAGAACATAACCTCTTTATCTTTTTATAAACACATCAGATGTACCAGGAAAAATTGATGAAATACTAACAGAAAATAAACAAGGACCCGTGAAACAAAGCTTTAAAAGTGGAGAAAGTTGTTCTGGGACTCATGCTTTCCTCCAGCTGGTTGGAACTTTTTTTAAGAGATGAGACCCAGGTCAGGCAGTGGTGGCTCATGCCTTTAATCCCAGCACTTGGGGGATAGAGACAGGTGGATTTCTGAGTTCTTGGCCAGCCTGGTCTACAGAGTGAGCTCCAGGACAGCCAAGGCAACACAGAGAAACCCTGTCTCAAGATGAGACCAGGACTGGGGCTGTTGCTCAGTGTCAGAGAGCCTGCCTTGCATGCATGAGGCCCTGGACTCAACTGTAGCACAGAAGGAATGGAGAGAGGGTTGGGGGAGGGAAGGAAGGGAGGAGAGATCAAGGAGGGGAGTCTCAAGCTCTACTAGGCCTCTTGATAGCCTGCCTGCTGGGGCTACAGCCTTGTGCAACTACACCCAGCTGGGTGGGACCTTACCTACTAAGACAGGAAGTATTTGCCATGTTCTAAGCATGCTCTCAGTGGGTTTCTGATTAGATACTAGAACACGAACTTACGCAAATGGCTAAATTCCTCAAGACATTTGTAACCACCACCCTGGTGGCACCATGGCTTCCTCTCTCATCACAGGAGGGAGGGTTGATGTCTTGAAAGACTGGTCTGCCGGGTATTTCAGGCTCACCTTCGTAAAAACAGAGTTTTTCTGCTGAGTTTTTTGTATGGCTCTGATAAGCAAAGGTTAGGCATTTACTTTCCTCCAAGCAGCCTGAGCATAGCTCTTAGGCAGAACCACACCATCCCTGATGGAGCCTACAGGCCACCCTGCTGATGGTGAAACATCACACTAGGTCTGCTGAGCCACTATGAGCACTTGGAATTAAGGGAGCCAGAATCTGCAGGGGCAGGCAGGCTGAGGGGAGGGGATGAAGGGGAGAGTGGGGAAGACAGCTCAGAAGGGTCAGGCTCAGAATAAAGCATTCTTGGAATGAAAGCAGGCTGCTCTTCCCATGCTATAATTTGAGATAAATTGGGAAAGCTGCCAATTTTAAAAAAAGTCTCCAGAGATATCTGGAAAAGTGTGAGTGCTTCCTTCCTTGGGGAGGCGTGGCAGCTGAAAGCCTGGGTTTGGGGACCAGGAAGGCCTGCCCCCTGGCAGTCACCTCCCTGCAGTTCATTGTGTCTTTGGAAGACTGACTGCTTTATTGGCTTCAGTTGCATTGTCTATGGGATTAATTACACCCTTAAGTTTCTGTTTTTGTTTTAAAGGTTTATATCAGAGGCTGAAGCAATGGCTCAGTAGCTCCTTCCAAAAGACCCAGGTTCAACCCCCCAGCACCCACATGGTGGCTCACAGCCATCTGTAACCCCTGTTCCAGTAGATCCAGTGCCCTCTTTGGACCTCCTTGGGAAGTATACCCACAATGTACACGAAGGCAGAACACCCATACACATAAAGTAAAAACAAGGAAATCAGAAGGAGGAGGAGGAAGAGGAGAAGACAATGACGTTGAACTACATCTATTGGGGACTAGGGAGTTAGCTTAATGCACAAAGTGTTTGCTACTTGGGCATAAGGATCTGAGTTTGAGCCTCGGCACTCACAGAAAAGCCTGTGGCAGCAGCCCACATGGGGAACCGCAGCACTGGGGAGTAGAGACAGCAGTCTCCAGGGCTCACTAGCCAGCCAGTCTGGCCCAAGCAATCAGCTCTAGGTTAAGTGATGAGTGAGACCTTGCCTCAAAAAATAAAGTGTCTCACTGAGAGGGATGGTTCAGCAGGTCAGAGCACTTGCCACTGAGCCTAATGAGCTCAGTTCAAGCCCAGTGACTGCACAGTGGAACACAGAGAGAACCCTTGAAGGTTATCCTCTGCACCCCATGTGTCCACTGCATGTGCATATGTATGTATGCATGCATGTATGTATATATGTATGCATGCATGCATACATGGATGGACGGATGTGTGTGCATATATATGTATGTATGTGTGTGTGTGTGTGTGTGTGTGTGTGTGTGTACATACATACACACACATATATATAAGGTGGACTGGCTAAAGAACAGGCTGCTCTTCCAGTGGACCCAGGTTCAGTTCCTAGCACCCATATGGCTGCTTACAACTGTCTATAACTCCAATTCCAGGGGATCTAGTGTTCCCTGAACTCTTGCATGGCACCACCCTGTCCTGCTTTCCTGTCCTCTGCAGTAAGTCCTTCTTCCCCATCAGTATATATAAGTTGGGATCCCTCAGGACCAGCGAGCACTTTCCTTCCTCCATGAGTTCTCCTTTAAGGGCTCATCCAATGTCTTTTTTCAAGACAAGGGCCATTTACATAATTCCAAAACTTTTGTCTACTTGGCAGATCTCCTGTATGAGTTATTTCTGTTTTCAGTTGACTCAAATTTCCAGTTGTTTAGGGAGCTGACTTCCCTTTGATTGTCCTATACCTCAAAATTAAGATCTTTAAACTCCACTTTTCTCCTTGTCAAGCCCCTTCTGGCGCCCACAGACTCAATAAAGCCACCACGATCTACCCCAGTGCTGGATATGTCCTGATTCCACCCCCACCCCAACTCCCCCAGTGATCTCATTTTATCTGTCACCTGGATTGTCCCTTGTACCACTTCAGTATGGATAACTAAAGTCCGTTCCTTTCTCTATCCTTGCTGCTAGCACCAGAGTCCACCAAGACCACTGCGATGCCATCCTACATTCAAACCTCCCCTCTCAGCAACCAGAAGATGTCAATCTCACCATGCTGATTGATAGCTTTTTTAAAAAAAATCCTTCAAAGCGTGCCAGAAGTGTGTTAATGGTGGAGGGTTTGTCCAACCTGAGTGAAGCCTTCTGAGTGATTTCCAATGAAGAAAACAAACAAACCCTTCAGAGGCTCCATCCATCATTGCCCTTCAGATAAATCCCCAGCTCTTTATGGAGCTGAGTACCTCATTTTCATGCTCTGTTCCATGGGGCACACGTATGACCTGGTGCTCACCTTCCAGGTTGCCTGTATGTTTGTTGTTCCTTCTGTGGAGAATGCTCACAACTTAACCTAACTACTTCTCATCTAGACTCTCCCTTAAAAGCCATTGCCTCTGTGAAACCTTCAGCACTCCTCAGTCCAGTACTGACCCTCTACATGTCTCTGGCATACCAATGTAACAGGCAGTTATCAGGAACCTGCAGCCAGCTATGATGTCTAGAGACAGGGATCTATCTTAGTTAGGGGCAGAGGACAAATGCTTCCACTCACGTAGCTCAGAGCTTAATAGCAGAGACAGAAATCATCAAACGATCAACACATAAAAATGCACTTTAGGGTTGATGAACTTGTGGGTAAAGGCTCCAGCTGACAGCCTGACGGCCTAAGGGTCTAGTCCTGGGATTCAGTGGAAGGAGAAAACAAGATTCTTGCAAGTGGCCCTCTGATGTCTGCATGTGCACACACGCATAAATGAGTACATTTTTTACTTTTAAATAGAAGTGTGTGATGCTTTGAAGGGCTTGAATAGCACAGGCAAAGATGAGTAGCCTAAACCTACAGACTGATCTGGAATTAACACTAAGAGCTGCAAGCAGAGGCAGGCCTGGTCTACAAACGGAGTTCTAGGACAGCCCACGGCTGTTACATAGAGAAATCCTATCTCAAAAACCAAAACCAAACCAAACTTTGGTGAAAGGGGGTGGAGAAGGGTGGAAGAAAAAAGAAACTACAAAGTAGCCAGCATGCAGCTCCCACGATCTTAGTTTCTTCTCATTTCTTTTTTTTTTTTTTTTCAGTTTTTCGAGACAAGGTTTCTCTGTGTAGCCTTGGCTGTCCTGGAACTCACTCTGTAGACCAGGCTGGCCTCGAACTCAGAGATTCACCTGCTTCTGCCTCCCAAGTGCTGGGATTAAAGGCATGCGCCACCACCGCCTGGCTTCATTTAGATGGGCTAGCTTGAACCCACATGTTCAATCCTGGGCAAGTTGAATTTGAGATAATGTAAAGATCTGTTGTGGAAATGCCAAGTGGGCAGTCGTGTGCACAGGTCTGCAGCTCTAGGGATGGAGGCAGAAACTTGGGAGCTGTCAGCCCATAGATTGTACCCACAGTCATGTCTGATTGCACTAGGGAGGGGCTATGGGGAGAGGAAGGGAGCTAGGTCTGACCTTCAACAAGCTACGTTATTCATCAGGAGGGTGGTCTGTGAATGAAGGCCAATCTGCTGAGGGAGAAGTAGTTCTAGAGGTCAAAGGGGAGGGGTTTAGAAGATGAACAGCAGAAGAAAGGCCGAGCTGAAGAGGTGGGGAAATAAAGTGTGTTGTGTGGAGCGTGGGGAGCACCGAGCCAGTGTCAAGACGCCAAGACTAATGAAAATGAATTCAAATAAGATCTAAAAGCTTGTAACTACTCAATAATTTGTCATTGTTTATTTATCACAATAATGCCCCTTTTCCCCTCCAGAAAAGACTGTGTAACATGTTCCTTCTAGGTCACACTGACCCCCAACCACATCAGCACAATCTCTTAAACAAAGTAGAGACTCTGCTTTATTTATTTGTTCAGACCGATCTCCCGGATTCCAGGCTGGCTTCCAATTCACTAGGCAGTCAAGGACCGTCTTGAACTCCTGATCTTCCTGAGAGCTGAGGTTATAGGCACAGGTGGCCATGCCTGCTTTACACAATGCGGGGGTCATAGCTCGGCCATGAGCATGAGACTGGCCTACATCCCAGCTGAGACTCATTTTTCGTGATTCCTTCTCTAACTGAACTGTAAAGAGATAGAGAAAAAGAAGCCTGGCCGCACTTTTTGGGTTAGTACTAATTATAGACTCACAGATAAGAGAGTGGTGGTGAGGGGAGTTGGTGTTATTTACTGGAGCAGCCTTATCCATTCTTCCAGCTAGAACTCTTGTTTGGTGGTATAGCTTAAAATCTGATTTCATGGGCTTCTTATCAAACAATTTAAAATATTCTCCAGCCCCCTAAAACATATCTGGCTTTTAAAAATGTTACCATCCCAACTCTGTTAAAATATGCACTAAAGCAAATGTGTGAGGGAATGGGAAAGCACTCAGCACGAGGAAGGCCCCCTTTTACCTAATTTCTAAGTGTTTAGTTATTCTATTTGATTTAAAGGAGTTTATAGATTTGAGGGATATTAAACTTTTGTTGATTGTATATCATAGATACTTTCTCACAGCATTTATCTTTTTAATTGTGTTTATTTAAAAACAGCTTTATGGAAGTGTAATTTACATAGCATAAAACTACCAAGGTAAGTGTACATTTAATGAGAGTAGTGCATTTACTTCTGTATTGTTTGGGGGGTTGCTTCGAGACAGTTCTCATGTGTTGTAGGCTGCTCTAACTCCCTTTGTAGCCAGTGATAGTCTTGAGTTCCTGATCTTCCTGCCTCTTCCCCACAAGAACTGAGATCACAGGCATGTGCCACTGTACCCGGAAACATGCGGTTTGCAGACTTTGGCACAGTCAAGTTTCAGAACACTTTTCTCATGTTCCCTTGTGTCTACTTGCCCTGATCTCTTCTACCCTGCACCCAAGGCATGTGTGCTCCATCTTCTACGGGCCTTGCCCTTCTAAACTCCAGGCCAACAGCATCCTTCAAGCTGAGCCTCTCGCAGAGCATGGGGTTTGTGCAATCCGCCTATGGTGGTGCATTCTTTCCTTTATTCATTGTATGGCTGCAGCGGCAATACTTCCCCAGGCCAAGGCCTCCGGTAGTGATTTGATCGTTCTAACTTTCATCTGTTATGAGTGATGCTATTGTGAGGGGGTTTATAGATGCTTTTAATTTCTTCTGGGTAAGTATATAGGAGTGGATTACCTGTTCGATACAGTAATTCTAATTGATTAGTTAATTATTTGTATACATGCATGTTTGTTGTGTACACATGTTCATGTGGATATAAGGGAACAATGTCAGTGTTGGGTGTCATTCCATGGCCATTAACCTCTTTTGTTTTTGTTTTTGTTTTTGGTAGGGTCCTCACTGACTTCCAACTCACTAATTAGGCCAGCCTGACTGGTCAGTGCCAGGCTCTACCAGTCTCCATTTCTCCCGGGCTAGCATTACATGTGCATCCTGCTTGCTAGGTAAGTTGTTTGTGGACCGAGCCAGCCTCTGGGTTCTAGGTAAGTTGTTTGTGGACCGAGCCAGCCTCTGGTTCTCCAGAGGCTTGAGAAGGCTTCCTGGGTAAGAGCTCATGCTATACTTTCAGAGCACCAAGTTTGATGCTCAGCACCAATGTCTGCTGGCTCACAACTGCCTGAATCGCCAAGTCCCAAGGACAAATCACCCTCTTCAGAACGCCCCTGGCACTTTTGGTTTACACACACACACACACACACACACACACACTTTTTTCTATTTTTGTCTAGCTGTATTTGTGAATTTTACAATTAACCTCCTGAGTGCTGGGCCCAGCTAGGAAAATTTGTTTTTTCTTTCTTTTTTTTTAATCACTTTTTTTTGAAAGATTTATTTATTTATTTATTTATTTTATGCATATGAGTACACACTGTAGCCATACAGATAGTTGTGAACCTTCATCTGGTTGTTGGGAATTGACTTTTAGGATCTCTGCTTGCTCTGGTCAACCCCGCTTGCTCTAGTAGACCCCACTCACTCTGGCCCAAAGATTCTTTTATTATTATAAATAAGTACACTGTAGCTGTCTTCAGATGCACCAGAAGAGGGCATCAGATCTTATTACGGGTGGTTGTGAGCCACCATGTGGTTACTGGGATTTGAACTCGAGACTTTGGGAAGAGCAGTCAGTGCTCTTAACCACTGAGCCATCTCACCAGCCCCTTGT
>NW_022196905.1:99376425-99376598 GCF_008632895.1 Mastomys coucha
TCAATGGAACCTGACTGAAGACCCAGAAATGAACCCACGAACCTATGGTCACTTAATCTTTGATAAAGGAACTAAAACCATCAAGTGGAAAAAAGACAGCATTTTCAACAGATGGTGCTGGATCAACTGGCGGTTAACATGTAGAAAATGCAAATCGATCCATTCCTTTCTCC
>NW_022196905.1:99376608-99376742 GCF_008632895.1 Mastomys coucha
CTCAAATCCAAGTGGTTCAGGGATCTCCACATCAAAGCAGATACATTGAATCTAATAGAAGAGAAAGTGTAGAAGAACCTCAAGCAAATAGCCACCGGGGAAATTTCCTGAAGAGAACGCCAATAACTTCTGCT
>NW_022196905.1:99376752-99376948 GCF_008632895.1 Mastomys coucha
GAATTGACAAATGGGACCTCATAAAGTTGCAAAACTTCTGTAAGTCAAAATACACTGTCAATAGGACAAAACAGCAACCAACAAATTGGGAAAAGATCTTTACCAACCTTTTATCTGAAAGAGGGCTGATATCCAATGTATACAAAGAACTCAAGAAGTTAGACTCCAGACAACCAAATAACCCTATTAAAAATGG
>NW_022196905.1:99378097-99378426 GCF_008632895.1 Mastomys coucha
AAAAAAAAAAACTACATCTTGTTCAGCAGCTGAAATTGGAGGTACTACTTGATTTATTTGATTTACTTCTTTCTCAGCATGTTTATCCTTTGTGTAGAAGAAGGCCACTGATTGCTTGAGTTAATTTTATATCCAGCTAATTTGCTGAAGTTTTTTTCAGGTTTTGGAGTTCTCTGGTGAAATTTTTGGGGTCACTAAAGTAAACTATGATATCATCAGTATATAGTGATAATTTGACTTCTTCCTTTTGAATTTGGGCACCTTTGATCTCCTTTTGTTATCTAATTGCTCTGGTTAGGATTTCAAGTACAAGTTGAATAGATAGGGAG
>NW_022196905.1:99378436-99378903 GCF_008632895.1 Mastomys coucha
GCATTGTCTAGTACCTGATTTTAGTAGGATTGCTTCAAGTTTCTCTCCATTTAGTTTGAGGTGGCTACTGGTTTGCTGTATATTATTTTTCTTATGTTTAGGTGTGGGCTTTGAATTCCTGATTTTTCTAAGACTTTTATCATGAAAGTATGTTGGGTTTTGTCAAATGATTTTTCAACATCTAATGAGATGATCATAGTTTTTTTTCCCTTGGAGTTTGCTTATATAGTAAATTATGTTGACAGATTTCCATATATTTAACCATTCATGCATCTCTGGGTTAAGCCTATTTGAACATGATGGATGATCATTTTGATGTGTTCTTGGATTCAGTTTGCAAGAATATTATTGAGTATTTTTGCATCTATATTCATAAAGGAAATTGGTCTGAAGTTTTGTTTCTTTGCTAGGTCTTTCTGTAGTTTAGATATCAGAGTAATTGTGGCTCCATAGAATGAATTGGGTAG
>NW_022196905.1:99378913-99379014 GCF_008632895.1 Mastomys coucha
GTTTCTATTTTGTGGAATAGTTTGAAGAGTATTGGTTTGGGTCTTCTTTGAAGGTCTGATAAAACTCTGCACTAAACCCATCTTTTCCTGGGCTTTTTTTT